>NC_080075.1:11628400-11952546 GCF_949987535.1 Balaenoptera acutorostrata | reverse complement strand
CCGGCAACTACCATTCTACTTTCTGTCTATGAATTTGATTAAGTACCTCATATAAATGGAATCACACAGTATTTGTTCTTTTACGTCTGGCTTGTTTCACTTAGCATAATGTCCTCAAGCTTCATCTATGTTGTAGCAGGTGTCAGAATTTCCTTCCTTTATAAGGGTGAATGCTATTCCATTTTATATATAGACCACATTTTGTTTCTCCCATCCTCTGTTGATGGATACTTGGATTGCTTCCACCTTTTGGCTATTGTGAATAATGCTGCTATGAATGGGGGTATACAAATATCTGTTTGAGACCTGCTTTCAATTCTCGTGGGTAAATACTCAGAAGTGGGATGGCTGGATCATGTGGCTCTATTTTTAATTTTTTGAGGAACTGCTATATTGTTTTCCATAGTGGCTGCACCATTTTACATTCCTACCAACAGTGCACAAGAGTTCCAATTTCTCTACATCCTTGTCAACATGTATTATTTCTTTTTTTTTTTTTTTTTTGAGAGTAGCCATCCTAATGGGTGTGAGGTGATGTGTGGACGCTAGACGCTGTTTGTTTTTGTTTTTTCTAGGACTTTCTCTTGAGTGGGCTAGGCAACCTGATAGCTTCTTATGACCATGGTCTTGCGATAAAGAAGTTCTCTCCCCCTGTGCCATCTCCTCAGAGCATCCAACCACGGAGCCCTTTGTGTACATATACACCCCAGGGACCCACTCGAGAGCAGCTTCGTTTGGCCCAATCTTAGGTCACTGGAATTTCTTGCGGTGTCACCAGGCTAGTGCTGAAAAGGACGCAGCTACAGGTCCTCTGAGGACAGGAGCAAGGCAGGCTGGTTTGCTAACTGCACTGTGTCGCCCTCCTGCCCCCCACACGGGTGGCAGGTCCCAGGAGTCCCTTCCTCACCAAGCCTCTCCCTGGAATAGGACCGGGGGGGTTGGGAAGCTTGAAGTCCTCTGCCTGGCCACCATACTCTCAAGGCGTTTGCAATATCCAATAACATTGCCAGGGACATGGCGCACGCCCATTTATCCAAAGGGAGCAGGAGTCGCCAGAAGTGTCTGCCCACAGCACCCTTCAGTCACCCGCCAAACATTCTCTGGGGGTCAACTCCATGTATTGTGGGTTGGCCTCTGATCTCTAGATTCATTCATTTCAAAAACTTTTCTTGCACATCGCCTAGGAGCTACACTGTGGCAGACACAAGTCAGTAAAAGGCAGTCTGCCCTCACAGAGCTGAGAATCACGGAGGGGGAGACCCGCGGGGCGGGTGTAATAAGCTTTTCCGTGAAGGGTCAGGGTGCTTGGTGTGGTGGGCTGGCTGGGTGATGCCCTCGGGCAGGCCTGCACCTGAGCACGTATTTGCTCTGTGAACTTGGCAAAAACGAGAGTGATGATAGCTACTTTGGAGTTGCTGGGGGGTTTGAACGAACTAATGATGCATGTAGAAGCCTCTGGAACAGAAGCGGAGGTGCTTGTCAGTGTTCTCACTGTTTTTCCTCTGGACGTCTGCTTAGCACAAGGCCGGGGAGAGAGGAGAAAGGTCAGGGTGTGAGAGCGAGAGCTCGGCCCCTCCAGCTGCAGCCGGTGGACAGCCCACAGTGACGGCTCCCTGGCAGACAGACGGACGTGCTCCCCGCAGTGGGGAGCGAGAGGCAGCCGGAGAGGAGCCTCAGCCCTGGGACTCTCTGCCATCCCCCCCGACCCCCGCCCCCCCCGGTCAGGGATAAGTCCCTGCACAGGAACTGCCACTTTCTGATTACACTGGGGTTTGGACTTCGGAAGGTCTCAGCGTTTCAAGAGAAGGCTGTTCCCAGATTTCTGCTGTGTTCCTGCAGTCAGCCAACAGCCAAACTGCCCAGAGGCAGGTGAAACTCATTCAAGTGCAGGAGAATTCCAGTTTTATTATTTAAAAAAAAAAAATCACATCATTCATCGAGCACTGGAAACTTTAAGACGTTTGTTGGCTGATAATTAATGGGTTGTTTGTGGGTAATGGCTTGTTATTAAATGGAAGCTAATAACTTCTGGAAGGTGGTTCCAGTAATCATCTTGGTTAACAGTTTATAGTTTGAAATATCTAATAAGGTTGCCAGGGACATGGCGTATGCACATTTATCCAAAGGGAGCAGGCGTCTGCCTTTCTCTGATTTCATCTCATTCTTTCTTTACGACACACCCGTGTCACAGCATGGTGCCCCATTTTACAGATGGGGAGATGGAGGCTGAGGCTAAAGGCACAGGAAGGCTGGGGGGGCGGGTGGCTGGAGCAGACCTGGGGGGTCTCGAGGATGCGCTCATTTTGGTCACGGCTTCCCGCAGCACACGCATCCCTAACCCTGGTCGGTTGGCCTCTGTCTTTGGCGGTAGTTCTGTTGATCTGAAATAAATAGATGGCTGGATATTTCTCCAGCAAAGATGGGTTTATCAGGAATCAGCAGAGAATTGCAATTTGGGGTCTGCAACCATGGTGAGCCACATGTAAGTCTCCCTACAGCAAGAGAATGAGGATGCTTTTATAGAGGGGAAGAGGAAGTTGGGAGGGTTATAGTAAACAAGGAGTCCATGACTTTTCATTGGCTGAGTCCTCACCAGGAAAGAAGAGGCGTTTTTCTTCTTCCCGTTGGGCTGTGCTATGGTCTCAGGGCGTGAGAGCTCCCCCTTCTGGTCTCCTGCCTCTACTTAATTCAGGTATCTCTTTATTCATTTTACAGTTAGTTCTGAGATACACTTGCTGGTGTTTGAGAAGCTCCCTTCCCAGGAGAGGAGCTCAGCTTTGGGGCAGGCAATTTAAAATACAACCTAGTTGTGTCTATGGGTATAGAATGCAGGCAGAGAGCAGTGAATGCAGATCCTCGGCCACTCATGAGCTAACGACCCTGCGCATTTTCCCCTGTAGTTTATATCTTTTGTTAACTAACCAAAGACAGGATATGATTGGCCATTTCTTCTCCTGGAGGGGCTACAGAGCATAGAGAACCCTCCTTCTTCCCAAGGGTGAGGAGCATAGCTCTTGGGAGGAAGAAGGACAGAAGGTAGAGTAGGGGAAGCTCGTTTGACCAGGAGCCCTGGGAAATGCGAAGGTTGTAGATTCTTTGCTGAGTTGGGGCATTAGCTATCCTCCTCTATTTTTGCAAATTCCCTGGGGTTTGGTTGCAAATGGCCCAGCACCTTCTTGTGGCTTGTGAAATCAGGAGTGTGGGCAGAGTTCAGCAGAGACTGAGGGCCACGGCTGGGGGTGCCTTACAGTCCTTTCATGCCTGGCCTTTGCAACCTTTAATTTGGGGATTCTTGCGGTATTGTTGGTGTTATTTGGGGTTTTGGCTTCAAGAAAATCTGTGATGCTGTCGTTGTTATTTCACAGAAATTGGTAGCAACGGTTGGCATGTAATGTGGTAGCGTTGGTCGTCCTGTGTTTGCCCAACACCTTCCAGGACAGTGAGGTGGGGGAAGGGAGTGTGGTCAGTTTGCTGACCTGCAGACTCCGACCGTGGGCACTTCACATGCCTGCTCAGGAATCTTCCCAGGCTCAGGGCATGTGTCAATTTGAAAAAATAACATAGATGACCTTCATTGTGTGCCCCCGAAAGAAGCAGCTTCATGGTTTGTTTTCTAGTGAGGAAGAAAGAGAGAAGTTTGGTTCTCTAGAATCTGGCCAGGCTCTATGGGATGACGCATCTCAGTACTTACATCTGCTGTGTTCCTGTCCCTCTGACTTTCACAGACTCGTCTTATTCCTTCGAGCTACAGTTGCTTGTGGCGCTTACGCCTTGGGATCCTTCGTGTTTTTTACGGCCAGTTTCTAAAGATCATGCTGGCCTTTCTTTAGTGGTCCAGGAACTCACAGGGTTAATCCTTGGGGCAATGTTCCCCTCTGGGTACCTGGATGACCTGCTCCATCTTCACCTGTGATCACCTGGGGTGCACCCCTCCTCTCTGGGGGCCCCTCTTCTGTGGGGGGACGGAATGCATCCCCTCTGGGGTGGAACGCTTTATGTCTGTCTGCTTTTCCTGGGACACATCAGTGGCCAGCCTGAGGATCCCCTTCTGGCTTTCTGAAGGTGTGCCCTGACATAAACCACCTTTTTCTAGCAAGGACGGGACACCAGGGATTCCCTCCCAGCCTCTCGTTCCATGTAACCGCAGCTTTCCGCCGGAACAGAGGTGCAGACAGCAAGTTTGTTAAAGAAGGACGGGGACAGAGTCTCTAGACTGATTTTTTGGAGAACGGAGGTGGGGACCTTTAAAAAGTATTGAGATGTAATTTGTGTAAAAGAAAATCAACCCATTTTAAGAGCACCCTTAATGAATGTTGGTAATTATACATAGTTGTATAACTACCACCACAATCGAGATACAGAACCCTCCTTCGCCCCAAGAGGTCCCCTTTAACCTCTTTGGAGTCATCCCCACCTTGGCCCCGGCAACCAGTGACCTGTTTTTTATCACTATGGTTTTGCCTTTTCTAGAATTTCAGATAAATGGAATCGAACAGTGTGTAGTCTTTGCATCTGGCTTCTTTCACTCAGCGGACTCTATTTGAGGCTTGTCATCTCGGGTATCAGTGGTTGTTCCTCTTTTTTGCTGAGTGGCTTTGCATTGTATGGATGCAACACCATTTGACTTTACTCAATGGACATTCAAGGTGTTTCTGGTTTTGGGTGATGAGGAATAAAGCTGTTGTGACCATTCATGTACAGGTCTTTGTGTGGACTTCTGTTTTCATTTATCTTCGGTCTACTGGGTCGTGGGGTAGATGTATATTCAACTTTGTAAGATACTGCCTAACTGTTTGTCAAGGTGACTGTAGCAATTTGTTTCCCAAATGGGTACTTTTAGTCTGGGACATATAACTGGGTCTTCCTGACATCCACAGGTCTCTATCTGTACAATGATTTTCGAGAAGTTGATTGGATCCCACATGTAATTAAGGTATGTGGCTTTTAGGCAAAAGATGATTACATATCTCTGGATGGGATGACCCCAGTGTTGAACTCTGAGCGCTGTGCAAAGGTCTGTGTTGTCCCCCGAGGAAGCCAAACACATCCCGACACAGTCCGTGCGAGAATCAGGCCTTCTGAGTGTCCTTCCAGCCCTCATGTGTCAGCTTTGCGTGTGTACCTCAAATGCGAGTTTCAAGTTCACCCTGTGTTGAGATCATGCCTGAGGGCGAGAGGGAAAAATATCTGTGGCTGTCAAATCGGGTGGGAAGTGATTAACCATGGAGATTCTGAGCCTCGAGGAACTCTTTTGTTCCCTGACCTTTATCTCACCTGCGGCAGGGGCAGGCCGGGTCAAGTTTAAATCCAAGATGACAAGTGTCTGAGGCTAAGCAAGGTTTCTGCTGAGTGCTCACTTGGGGTCAATGGCTCTGTGTCTCCCACCTGGTGAAAACTGACTCCCAGTGAAAAAAAAGAGCTCTGGGGCTGAACCACTTGGCTCGGCTTTGGGCTAGAGCTCCCTTCGTGGTTTTCAGAGCCCTTTGGGTGTGTTGAGGGCCTCCTGGTTTGCGCTGCACCTGAGTCACTGTTGTACGTTGGAAGCCCCTTGCTCACGGCGCCCCTGGACCTTCCAAAGTGCAAAATGGTTGCTTCTCTTGAAGTTTGGCCAATTTTTCTTTTAAGACTTAAAAATTTATGGGACTTCCCTGACGGTCCAGTGGTTAAGACTCTGCGCCTGCACTGCAGGCGGCGCGGGTTCCATCCCTGGTCGGGGAACTAAGATCCCGCATGAGGCACGGGGCGGCCAAAAAATAAATAAATAAATAAACTTATTGGCTCAAGTAACTGAAAAGTCGAAGGGAGATTTGACCCAACCTGATCCAGGGGTTTGAGTGGATATTTCCTCCTCTTCGTTGCCAGCTCTGTGCCAGCTTTTTTTTTTTTTTTTTTTTGATCTTAGAAATGTTTTATTATTTTCATTATTGTAGTAAAATATACGTAACTCAAATTTGCCATTTTAACCATTTTTAAGTGTACAGTTCAGTGACATTAAGTACATTCCCATTGCTGTGCAGTCATCACCACTATCCAACTCCAGAACTTTTTCTTCTTCCCAAACTGAGATCCTACCCACTAAACAATAACTTGTGTATTTCGTGGCAGGCACGTACCATGTCCGTGGTCCCGTTGTGTCTCGAATCACGTGATTTGCGGCATTTAGACAGTGTCACTTATTCGTCCCTAGGTAAAATTTGGCCTCTGAAAAAAAGGCTTTTTCACATTGTCCTAAATTCTCAGGATGCTGCCTCACTTTTTCACCATTTTTGAGACTGTGGTTGCCGTAGAACCCCTAGTTTATTTGTGGCTCAATAGTGGGAATCCAAGCATCTTCTGGGGACACACGTGGAGGTTAAGGCCCAGGGTCAAGTTCAGGTGGGGTTCACTCCACCTAAAGCCTTGTTTGGGGGCAGGGGGAGTACCTCTATTTTTCCATTGAGAACAGTGACTAAGCACCAGGAAATGTCACGCCATGAACCTCTGGATTATAGCTCATTTTTGAAAAGGTATGTGGGTGCTGTCCCAATGTTGGAAGGTCCTGGTAGGCACACCCATTGGTCCCATGGCCGGTGGCAGGCTGTCACTGACACACAGTCCTCCAGCCTCCAGGTGCCAAGTCTTCCCTGGGGTCAGCTTCTCTTGTCACCTCCGCTGGTCTCAAGGTCCCTGCCTGCCCTGGCGTGTGCTTTGACGTGCCCCTGCTTCCCTTAAAACCCGGCGTTCAGAACCTCTCTGAAAGAGAACAGCATACAATATTACCTAATTTGTCTTTAATCCAGTAGTCCTAGGATAATCCCGGAGAGGAAAGTGGTCGCCTGTACACACCCAGGCTTACTCGATAAAGACCATGTTGGGAAACGACAGTATTTTTCTGTTTTAAAATCAGTAGGTTTGGAAGGAGCTGGGAAACTGCGGGGTTTAGTTACAAAATGACTGTAATTGTGGGAGAAGTATTTTCTTTCAATTTTGAAACGCATTAAACAAGATACACAGTTTAGAAATAATTTACAGTTGGAGGAAGGCTCTTTCATCCGAGGCGGGCGGCCGGGGGACGCTTCTCCTGGTTGGAAGGGTGGTCGAGGGGGTGACGGAGGGGGCCCCAGGGGAACCTCATCTTGTTCTCGCCCAACGTCGATGCAGCCAAGCGAAGTGGAAAGTCATAGTGTGGGAAGAGAAAGCCCCAGCTTTGTTCTCTCCTGACAAGCAGGAGGACGCTGGGCTGAGCACGGGTTATCAGGAGGGGAAGCTCACCTTGCTGGCAGACCATGGGCACTGCAGGCGGCCACCAAGGGGCATGGGTCACCGAGGGCGCCATGACGGGTGGTCCTTCCCTTTGCCCGCACGGCTCTCATCGGCGTTATGAACGAATGTCTACTGAACGCCATGTGGCGCTGAGCACCAGGGGAGCAGGACACAGAGATGCAGGCCTCACCCTCGTGAGGAGAGAGGGAGAGCCCCTGTCACAGGATGATATACGACTGGTGCCTGATCAGTGGTCAAGGTCACAGGTCTAGGCCTGGCCAGGGGAGGGGATATCATGGGGGGCTCCGTGGGGCAGGGGTTACAGCAGCTCTTATGGGACGGACGGGGCTTGGACAGTATTGGATGTTTTAGTAGGAATGAGTCAAGCAGAGCAGAGGGCCTGCGTCTCCTAGAGAGGCAAACGACGTGAACCAGGCACTGGTGTGGCTGGGCGTGGTGTGTGTGTTCGGGGTGTGTGGGAGGGCTGGGACCGGCCCTGATGGAGGCTCCCCGGGGGAGGAGGGACGTGGGCTTGCGGGGGCTGGAGGATGACCAGACTCTGTGAGCCAAGCGTTTGGACAACGGGGTGTCTTGGATGGTTCCGGAAGGTGAATATCGAAGCCTTGTTTTAGACAAACATGCTAGAGGCGCCCAGGCTCATTCGAAGGGCTTTCCCCACTTTCTCTGCTCCCCCTCTAAGTGAGCAGCTGAGCCTGCCTTTGGATTCCTTCGAAATGCTGTCGGCTTCCATCTGTCCGCCAGCAAACATCTGTGTTCCGTCAACGATCTGAGTATCAGACACATACACAGTTGAGTCTTGAACGACAAGGGGATTGGGGTGCCTCGTGTAACTTTACAGTCTGGCCCTCGGTCTCCTTGGATTCAGCCGGTTGTGTAGGACTGTAGCATGTATTTATTGAAAAAGATCTGTGTATGAGTGAACCCATGCAGTTCAAATCCTTGTTGTTCAAGGGTCAACTGTACTACAACATGCGGTGTGTTTTTGTGTGCGTGTGCGCCTGCCTGCATGCAAGTACCTCAAATACCAGCTACACGCTCTCCGCTGTCCTGTGTAAGCCTCTGGTCTGGAGTCTCCCCTGAACTCAAGACACATATAGCCTGCTTCACATCTCCACCTGGACCTCTCAGTCATCGTGAACTTGACACACCCCTTAATGAGCTCCCTCCCTGCTCCCTCCCCAGCCTGTTCTTCCTCCAGGCCCCCCTCCCAGCACTCCATTCTCCCAGCTACTCAGGGTGAAAACTCTGAGTCATCTCCGACATTTTTTTCTTTCACACCTGACACCTGATCCATCAGTGATCTGTTGGCTCCCTCTGTGAAATATATCCAGAATCCATCCACTTCTCCCCACCTGGCACTCAAAGCCACCCTCACGCCCCATCTGGACCACTGCAAGTGATGCCCAGCTGGACTCCCTGCTTCTCCCCACTGCAGGCTGTCCTCAGCATCCTCTAAAAACAAGTCACGTCATTTCACTCCTCTGCTCAGAACCATCAAATGGTTGCCCTTTCCCCTCAGCATAATATTCCAGGTGCTTGCAAAGCTCTCCACGGTCTGGCCTGTGGTACCTCTGTAGCTTCACCTCTGACCCAGATCACCCTGCTCACTTTCTCCTCCTTTACCAGACAGCTCGACATCCCTTAATCAGCGAGCACACACCTACCCCAGGGCCTTTGCACCAGCTGTTTTCTCTACCTGGAACACTTGCCTTCTGAATATCTGCATGGCTAGCTCTTTCAGCCCCTTCAGGTCCCTTACCACAGAGTGGGAGCAACTCTCTATAAAATAATAGCTCTGTCTCCATCATTCTTTTTTTTAATAACCGAGAAATAAGCTTCATATCATGGGGTCTTTATTAAAATACCAAAACACAGGAGAACTTTTAACGAAACATTTCTATTCCAGGGACTTGCCCAAGTATTTAAAATAAATTTCTAGTTCTCCTGAGTTTACAGAAGGATTTCATCTGCTTTTGCGGTAATGAGGATAAGAAACCAGCTGTTATCTAAGAAATTTTGTGAGCATTTGCAATAAAATAACCCTCTATCATTCTTTTATTCCTTAACTAACCCTGCCTGTTTCTGTTTTACTTATCACCACTTGACATTATTCTTGTGAATTGTTTGTCTCCCTGCTCTTAAGGAAATATGTGAGAGCAAAGAACTTTGTCTTATTTTCTAATTATCACCAGAACTTTGAACAGTTCTGGCATTTGGAAGCTGCTCAGTAAGTGTTTGCTGGATGAATTAATTTGTTAGAGGTATTGGGGGGTCTGGACTGGGAAGACATTGTGTACTATTGTGGTAATCTCCACATGGTATGGTAAAGGCATAGACTAGAGGGGGGGCCTCAGGGGTGTAAAGGAAGGAATAAATGGAGAAAGGGTATTTATTTATTCATTTTTCTTTCCCATTATGGTTTGTCACAGGATACTGAATATAGTTCCCTGTGCTATACAGTCGGACCCTGTTGTTTATCCATTCTGTATATAATAGTTTGCATCTGCTAACCCCAAACTCCCAATCCATCCCTCCCCGACCTGCTTACCTCCTTGGCAACTGCAAGTCTGTTCTCTGTATCTGTGAGTCTGTTTCTGTTTCGTAGATAAGTTCATTTGTGTCCTATTTTACATTCCACATATAAGTGGTATCATATGGTATTTGTCTTTCTCTTTCTGACTTACTTCACTTAGTATGATAATCTCTAGGTCCATCCATATTGCTGCAAATGGCATTATTTCATTCTTCTTTATGGCTGAGTAATATTCCATTGTATATATGTACCACATCTTCTTTATCCATTCATCTGTCGATGGACACTTAGGTTGCTTCCATGTCTTGGCTATCGTAAATAGTGCTGCTATGAACATTCGGGTGCATGTATCTTTTCGAATTACAGTTTTGTTTGGATATATGCCCAGGAGTAGGATTGAAGGGTCATTTGGTAGCTCTATTTTTAGTTTTTTGAGGAAAAAAATTAAAACTTACAATAAAACTCTGATGTTACAGTTTTATTGTACCATAGAATATTAACCAGTTTTCTATGTAATTTAGTGCAATGAACTGAATGAACTGAATTTGTGTCCCCCGCGAATTCATGTTGAAATCCTAACCCCCAAGACGAGGGTATTAGGATGTGAGGCCTTTAGGAGGTGATTAGGTCATGAAGATGGAGATTTGTGCACTTATAAAAGAGACCCCAGAGAACTCCCTCACCCCTTCTGCCATGTGAGACAAAGTGAGAAGACAGCTGTCTATGAATCAGGATGGGGTCCTCACCAGACACTGAATCCACTGGTGTCATCATTTTGGACTTCCCAGCTTCCAGAACTGGAAGAAATAAATTTTTGTTGTTTATAACCTACTTAGTCTATGGTATTTTGTTATAGCAGCTGAACAGACTAAGACACTTAACTTATCTCAGCATTTTCTTTCCAACTGACTATACATCTCTGCTCTTCAAATGCTCTGAGAAGCAGCTTTCCCATCCTGTTGATTCCCTCATTAATGAGTTGAATAGATGTGCTTAGTATATATATGAGGGTATGAGAGCCACATTTCTAATATTTTGAAAATGATGCTTTGATAGAGGAGATAAAAATGCTAGTTATATAAACCCAAAGCTACAAAATGTCAATGTTGCAGAATGTGTGTAAAAGACATAGACCACTTTCCCCCCCTATTTCTATGTTTTAGCATATATTTCTCATGGAGGACTGTTCAAAAGGTGGGGAGAGAACATTACTGTCAATTCATGACCAGCTATTTTCCTCTGCTCACTCACTTCCTGTTTTCTTTTAATAAATTGTCTTTAAAAACATGAAGAATGTACCCTCCTACACTGTTGGTGGGAATGTAAACTGGAGCAACCGCTATGGAGAACAGTATGGAGGCTGCTTAAAAAACTAAAAATAGAACTACCATACGACCCAGCAATCCCACTCCTGGGCGTATATCCAGACAAAACTCTAATTTGAAAAGATACATGGACCCCAATATTCATGGCAGCACTGCTTACAACAGCCAAGACATGGAAGCAACCTAAGTGTCCACTGACAGAGGAATGGATAAAGAAGATGTGGTACATATATACAATGGAATATTACTCAGCCATAAAAAAGAATGAAATAATGCCATCTGTAGCAATGTGGATGGACCTAGAGATGATCATACTAAGTGAAGTAAGTCAGAAAGAGAAAGACATATACGCTATCACTCATATGTGGAATCTAATTTTTAAAAAATGATATAAATGAACATATTTATAAAACAGAAACAGACTCACAAACATAGAAAACAAACATATGGTTACCAAAGGCGAAAGGAGGGGAGGAGGGATAAATTGGGACATTGGGATTGACATATACACACTATTATACATAAAATAGATAATCAACAAGGACATACTGTATAGCACAGGGAACTATATGCAATATCTTGTAATAACCTATAATGGAAAAAGATCTGAAAAAAATATATGTATATAACTGAATCACTTTGCTGTACACCTGCAACTAACACAACATTGTAAATCAACTATATGTCAATAAAAAAACAAACAAAAACAAAAAACATGAAGAACGTGACCCAGCTATGAGTCCTGGCCGGGCCCTGCCAAGGCGGTAATTGAGATGGGGGTGCGCTCTGCCAGGACACCTCCTCCACCACCTTCTGGGGTCCCAAACCAGATCTTGCGGTTTGCTTGTGGGGCAGGGGCGCCTGGCTGGGAGTGAGGAGGTGTGAGTCCTTCCATCTTCCATAAGTTAGGAGATGCAAGGTCTTAGCAGAGCTGCCGTGTGCAGCAATGCAGAGGTCAAGTCTACCCAGTATTCTACACGTCCCTCTTCTCTGGGGTGGGTGCCCCCTGGAGGCGCCCCAGTTCTGCCCCAGCTCTAGCTTTGTCTGCAATTCACACCAAGGTTGCAAATAACTCCTTATCACTGTGGACCTTCGTTTCCCCCTAAGGGCCAAAATGGAAAGCTTACCTCCTTTATCTACCTCCTAGAGATGTGGAGACAAACGAGAGAAAGAAGACTTATGTGGAAAAGACTGAAAAATGTTACCCAAAAGTTGGAAATAAGGATAAAGGATGACTCCGTGTCCTTTCAATGTCCTACCAGAAAAACCTGCTTTGTAAGTATCATTACTCCAGATGGGAGAAATCCATGGCGGCTTCAGCTGTGGGATCCTCATCACCAAGACCATCCTTTTATCTTTAGGTGGGTGGGAGCAGGAGGATAGGGGGCTATAGCGTTCTAGAATTTTGTCTCCTTTTGCATTTCCTTGGGCCCAAAGTTGAAACAGCGTTCTGTTCTACGAACCTCTGAAAGTGGTTCTTCTTTGTCTAAAACCATTTACCAAACATTAAAAAAAATCATCTGTAAGGAAAATAAAACTGAGGGGACCTGGCTATACTCTCGGTCCTTGAGCTTAAGTTTCTGAGGCTGTCCAGATGGTGGGGGCTCTGGTAGAAGTTGGTTCTCCCAGGGAGGTTTGGTTGAGGAGTGGATCCGCTTTGCTGGTCGGGAAGGGCTGCAGCCCAGAGCCGACAGGGCTGGACCGGGTGCGGGGCGGGGGCGGGGTTACTCCGTGAGTTCATGACAGACTCTGTCCTGAGAGCCGTCCGTCCTAAGGTTCAGGGGAATCATGGAACATGCTGTTTTGTGCAGACACCTTCTCTTTCTCAGTGTTGCAACTTTTAAAGGTATTTGTGTTCTGGGTCTCATTTAAAATGCTCCTTTTTACAAGGTGCTTTTGTTAGGAGCAAAAGCCAGGATGGTGTGTTTCTAACCTGCTGTGTTGTTTACCTCATGGAAAACTGGGATTGTTTTGCATTATTGACTCAGCTTGGTGGAAAATATTACCTTGGTGGGGATGGAGACGGGGTTACCATTTTAAAAAATGTTTTTTCAATTAAAAAAAATTTTTTTTGGCCATGCCACACGCCACGTGGGATCTTAGTTCCCCAACCAGGGATCGAACCTGCGTCCCCTGCCTTGGAAGGGTGGAGTTTTAACCACTGGACCGCCAGGGAAGTCCCGGGGCTACCATTTTTGAAATAACTACCTAGGTTCACTTGTGCAGGTAGAATGCACCATCTCCTATTAACCACAAATGGATTTTGAAAACTTACACAGAATGTGATAAATGCAATGGGAATGACTTCTCTCCCCTTCCCCCTTCCTTCCTGGGACCTATGTGTATGTATCTACCCTCCCACACCCCAACACACACAAGAGGACATTTTTGAAATACGACCGATACTACAAAGAGGCTCTTTTAGCATAAAAGCACAGAGGAACCCTGCTCTGGTGAGTTTAATTTTGCAGTCTGATTGTCTTGTGGTTACTCTACCCCGAAGCTAGACCACAGTGAGGGCCTCCATCTCCCCACCTGACCACACCAAAGTGGGGGAAGGGGCCATGGGGAACAAAAGAAGAGCTTCCCCCCAGTGCCCACGAGAGGGTGACCACAGGAGCCTGGCTTGGGGTGGGCGATGACTGCTTCCAACACCCCCGTCCCTGTGGGTGCTGTAAGGGTTGGAACGTATGGCCTGATGTGAAGTAAAGGATGGTCCTGTGCATCCATCTGGATGCTGAGTGTGCTTGAATAGCTACCAGCAAAGTAAACCGTTGGAGATGAACTCTTATCCCCTCCCGGCCAATTGGTGGCAGCGTGCTTGGTGACATGGCTGGCCAGCCAGACATATTCCCACCAAATAGCCCTGCGAAGAGGGAATGTTGCTTTGACCTCACTGTAGCACACTTCTCCCCCTCCCTGCCCTTCACCACCTATCCATCCCGCTAGTAATCGTCTAAGTTAAATTTTAAAAATGAGTCCCCTGAGGCCGTGTTTTGGAAACTGTGGATTCAGTGAAAAAGGCAGCTCCCTGGGTTTTGATCGTCTTTCTCGCTTGGATTTCAGAAGAAATGAAATAATTCATTATAGGCTGAGAACTGGCTGACGATGTAGGTTCTGTGGTGGGAGGGCCTGGCTTGGATGTCAGGCTGGTGTGGGCTGGGATGCTAGCTGTGCCTGGGGCCCTCAGTTGCTTCCTATGGTAGTTGGAAACCATCCTTTCGTGTCTGGCTCCTCGGGAGGGAGTTCTAGTCTCCGGAGGTCACGATTCCCATGTTGCTGGGCAATGCGATACACTACTCGCGCTAAGACAGTACAGCAGGCCTCGGAGGAAGACCTGGATGGAGCCTTGATGGAGACAAGAATGTTCTCAACCTTGGCTCCCACAGGGAGGAGCACAGAGCTCCCCAAGGCCTCAGCCAGGAAGACTGTGGGGTGGGACACCCTGGGGGCCCCGGGGCTCTCTGAAAGCTCCGCCCCCTTGGTCCACATTGGTTACCTACCCAGACTGAGAAGGAGCTCGTGGTGGAGGATGACTCAGAGGGAACAGCTTGGGGTAGAGGTGCACAGCCACTGCCAGGAATGAAAGAGGGCGTGGGAGGGACACACAGGCCCTGATGCCTTGGAGTGGGTTTTGAAATTGGTGGGTGAATTACTTGTTCGTCTTTTGAGGTGTGTCAGCTGACTCAAGTGGTCTTACAAAGCCAGCCCTGCCTCTTTCACTTCAACGGGCTCTTGGATTTTGTGGATGACCAGATCACAGTCTTCTAGGAGAATGCGTCTGAGGTGGACTCAGTAAAAGCCTCGAGTAGTATTCGGGGCGGGTGAGATGCGAGGGGTGAGGACTTGCCCTCTGGAAGCGCTCTGACCGCAGCAGCGCGCCCCGACTGCCCATCCTGGTATCTCCGTGGCATCCTCGAGGCCAAGAGCCCCGGGGGAATGTTTGAGCTCTAACTGGAAGCATTTGCCTTTAACTCAGCCCTGAAGGGACTTGGAGAGAATCTAATTTTTTACTCTTTTTTTTCCCCAGAAATTTCAGATATTCTTGAAAACATGGCATCATATACTATACGTAATATGTACTTTCCTTGCCATATGAAATATCTCAGAAAACACAAAACCAGTCCTACACTAAAACTTCCGTTGACTCTGACACGATGAAAGCACATCTTCTGAAAACCTCAAGCTTTCGCTATAGCCTTCCAGTCCTAATAACTAATTCCTTATTCTTGTCATCACTATTTTCTAATTTCCTTCATCATCATGGGCTTTATCATCGGCAATTTTTCTTCATCAAGCTTCAAGTTTACAAAACTTTCCTTTACACTTTAGCGGAGCAATTTGGAAGACATTGTCCACAACGCGAGGAAAAGAATCTAGATCAATACAAACTCAAAGAATGTTAGAGGAGTCTTATGATGCTTTTGATTTTTTTCCCCAATTTTTTCCGATGCTTTTTCATGATAAGCTTCCTTTGTTTTCATCAGTGCTTTGTCTTATTCTCACATACTTTGATTTTTTTTTTTTTTAAATCAAGCTACCGGATTGATATGACTGTCCTGAATGCAGAGGTTCTCTTGAAGCAGTTTCATCACTTGCTATTGATAAACTTATCACAACCAAGTTCTTCTATCAGAGGACTGGTAACTTCAGATGCAGTCAGAGCTGTAGTAAATGTTAAAATATCAAAATCCATCCTCTGAGGGTTCTGCTGATATTTGGCATCAAATGCTGCTTCCCTCGCTCTGCAGGCCTCCGCAAATTGCCTGCAGCCTCCTCCAGGCTCCTGGATTCTGCCTGGAGCAATCGGGTAATTAATTCCTAAGACGCTAAGTGGGTGACTGGAGGCTGAGATTCTGCAATGCGGCCAGGCCTGGGCGGTTCAGGGACCTGGGCCTGGGTGTGTCCTCAGCACCCTCTGCCTCTGCCATCAGGCCTTCCCTGGCATCCTCAGGGTGCCTTGTGCAGGCTCTCGCCTGCTTCTGCCTCCTGGTACTTGTTGGATATTGCTGCTGCAGGCAGCTGGGCTCTCGGGGTCAGCTTGGCCCCTCCCAGAATAACTGGGATAAGAGGACAGCACGACTGTTGGTGTGCACATGCCCTAGCGCATCTCTGTAGACTTCTGTAACGTTTGCATGAGTGAGGACTTATCTATTACTTGAATATTTAATAAGTACATAAAAAGAAAACAATAGTATAAGAATAAAGGGAGAGAGAGTATGCAGCAGGCCCAGCAGAGGGTCAAGTTGCCCTTGGTGAGTCCCCTTCCAGAGCTGGCCTGTGCGTCTCGGAAGGCCGCTCTACCTTAACTCACTGCTGGAAACACCGGGCTCGTAGCTGCTGAGAATCTGATGCTCATTTAAAAAAAAAATTTTTTTTTAAATTTTTTGGTCACACCACGTGGCATATGGGGTTTTAGTTCCCTGACCAGGGATCGAACCCACACCCCCTGCATTGGAAGCACAGAGTCTTAACCACTGGACTGCCAGGGAAGTCCCCGATGCTCATTTTTTCCTGTGGCTGGTGCTGCCCTGTATCTCTCAGAGCCTGACTGCGGAGCTGGAGGAGGGTTATTCCTTAAGGCGTCTCTGCCTCTCCTCCCGGACTCACCCACCTAACCAGGGTGGCCTCTCTGGGGACCCAGGGAAAGTGCTGGACCAGCTCCCATTGGAGAGGCAGTGGGTCTGCACAGCCGGCCTGACATCTTGGACCCATGGGTCTGGGTTAAGAGGAAGTGTCTCAGGGAAGTGCCTGCTCCTTGAGCAATGAGATCTGCCCTCTGTCCTCCTTCACCCAGGCATGTGGAGCTGGGAACCCCCAGCAAGAGAAAGCAGGCTGGTGATGCTCAGGGTGAAGGTGGGACGGTCCTGGGCCACCAAAGGTGGCTGGAGCTGCAGGATGGCTGCTGCTGGCAGGGCTCTAGGCAACTGCCCGGGGAGCCAAGAGCACAGGTGGGGGCCCTGAATGCCCAGCCGAGCGGACTGAGGGACGCAAGGCATTTCCTGCACACGCTAATCACTTCTGCTAAACCTTCCAACCCGCCGACGGCAACTCGTAAGCTTGCAGAGGGCACATTACGGCTGGGTCCCGACTCTGGGAGACGGTGTCTGCCCATCCTCGCCTCCCTTTCTCCCTCTCCTCCGTTCTCTCTCTCCAGCCTAAGTTGCTGTGGCATCACAGGAGTTGTAGACACCCTTGATTTTGTACTTAACAAAGTCTTGAGGGGCTCTGTTGATGTCTTGCCACACTGCTGGTGTTTGGAGGGATGGGACCCTTTGGTGAGCTGCCACTCCAGCATGGACTTGGCTCTGTGTTGATCCTGGGCATCTGGCCGGTTCCTGTGTCGACGTGACTAGGATGAGGCAGTCTGCTGTCACATTTCAGGGCGGTGGGGTGGCCAAGAGCCTAGGATTTGGAGTCAGCTGGCCTGTGCTCAAATTCTAGCTCTGCCATTTACCTGCCGGGTGACCGTGGGCACTCAGGCTCCTTGTCGGTAAAAGTGGGGGATAGTAGAAGCCACGGTACGAAGTCGCTGAGCACGGAAGGAGATCACTGCTGCAGAGCTTAGCTCAGTGCCAGACACACAGCACCCGGAGTCATCAGCTGTGACGAGGGTTTAGCGCGTTCAGGGACGGGGTCGGTGTATTTCTGACTCACTCCTCTGGGGCAAAATTCCCTCTCAGTTTGCCCCCTTCCCTCCCATCCCTAAACATGGACTTTTCCTTGAAAACTTTGAAGGGTGTTTTTTTTTTTTTTTTTACTATTAGGGAATTGAGTCCGATGCACCAACAAAGTTCTTTATTAAACCCAGCAAAGACAGATGTCAAGGTGGCTGCTCAGTCATTCTGGGGTCACTTCCCTGCCTCCGCAGGGGCGGGCGTGCAGGGGACCGGGAGTTAGAAGAGCCCTCTGGGGACATCCCTGGCGGTCCAGCGGTTAGGACCCTGTGCTTCCACGGCGGGGGGCCCAGGTTCGATCCCTGCTTGGGGAACTAAGATCCCTCATGGTGTGGCAGAAGAGTCCTCAGGCCAGGAGGAGAGGTTCACTTGACCTAGTCAACCCAGGCAGGGGGTGGCAGGAGGCAGGAGGACTGTGTTAGGACCCATGTGACCTGAGCTTGCTGCCACCTCACTTGGTGGGGGTGGGGGGAGGCTTCCCGTTCCCTGGAAAGGTCTTTTCAAGTCTTATGAGTGGAATCAAGACTCTCCACATGGTTCCCCTGTGCTGACTCACCGGTGGTTTTCATTCCCAAAGCCTCCTCTGCGGTGTTTCGGTTCGGGGGGGTGGGCGGGGAGCAGTGTGGGCCCCGCTTCTCCCACGGCTGAGCTGGGCCTGCCTTGCCCTTCACCTGACCTTGCAGGGTAAACTTCTGGCATGTGGTGTGCTGTTTCCTAGTGGCCGAGAAAAGAAATGGAGAGTGATCTGCTTTTTTGCATCATTTCGAACATTTTTAGTTCAATAAAAACAACCACAGCAGAACCAACTTTCTGCGGAACACACCTTCTAGAAACACCTCGTGCTCGCCTGAACTCGTCGTACCCAGATCCTGTCTCTGGGCGCTGCTCTCACTCAGCTCTGGGACAGGCCTTCCCTGCCCTGTGAATCCTCCCCAAGCCGCTGGCCACAGGGCTTCCTACCCCACTGGTCAGGGCGGGTGTTTTACATCTTCCTTTTTTTTTTTTTTTAATTGAAGTACAGTTGATTTAGATTGTGTTAGTTTCAGGTGTACAGCAAAGTGATTCAGTTACACATATACACATATTCTTTTGCAGATTCTTTTCCATTATGGCTTATTACAGGATATTGAATATAGTTCCCTGTGCTATACAGTAGGTCCTTGTTTTTTATTTTATATATAATATTGTGTATATGTTAATCCCAAACTCCTAATTTATTCCTCCCTCCCCATTTTCCCCTTTGGTAACCATAAGTTTGTTTTCTATGTCTGTGAGTCTTTTTCTGTTTCTAAAATAAGTTCATTTGTATCATATTTTAGATTCCACGTATAAATGATACCATGTAATATTTGTCTTTGTCTGACTTACTTCACTTAGTATGATAATTTCTAGGTCCATCTATGTTGCTACAAATAGCATTATTTCATTCTTTTTCATGGCTGAGTAGTATTCCATTGTATATATGTACCACATTTTCTTTATCCATTCCTCTGCCGATGGACACTTACATTGCTTCAACGTCTTGGCTATTGTAAATAGTGCTGCTATGAACATTGGAGTGCATTACATCTTCCTTTTTATTAGTTTATAGCAGATTGCCCCAATCAGATGGTGAACACCAAGGGCAGGGATTAAACCGTGAACTTTTCAAAAGATCTCTGTAAAAGCAAATAATACTCACTATAAATGAAAATCATTCAAACAGGAAAATGCAAGGAAGAACGTCCATTTTGGTTGAGATCCAGCCCCAGAGACAAGCACTGGCCATGCTCGTGCTGACACCCCTCTGCTCACCTGTGCCAGGTGATGTTTGCACAGTCGTTGCACAGATGGGATCACACTAGCCATCACTGTGTGGGAACTGACCAGCACCACTCTTCTTTATTTCTTTCCTACTTTCCTGTCTTGACTCTGGGCCCACACATCTAGTGTAATATTTTGCGTGAAGTCGGTTTCTAAAGAACCTTGATTGATGGCCTCGACCATCAGTGATTCAACACACATTCCTTGAGAGTCAGAATGACAAGTGGTTAAGAACACAGCCTTGGTAACCAAACTGCCGGGATTTGGAGCCTGACTATACCTGTCTGATCTGGGCAAGTAATATAAACTCTCTCTGACTCAGTTTCTTCATCTCTAAAATGGGGATTAATCATAGTGCCTACACCCTACGTTTACGCTAGTGCTCAGTTGCGTTTTAAACAGTGCCTGGCACGTGGCAAATGTTTGGTGAGAATGACGCCGACTACCTATTAACGTGTAAGCCCTGGGAATGTGGGGAGCAGAGGCTCCGGCAGCTCTCACTCATGCAAACCCACAGAGCAAGGTTTCTAATCATGGTGGTACTGAGGAAGGGCACTTAGTCCAATCCCAGAGAGGCCGGAGAGCATCCTCTGCAAGGGTTCACGTAGGGAATACATTTGTACCACACACACTGGGACACAGGTGGGATGAGACTGTCTGTGGCTGAAGGAGACCAGCTGGGTGGCCTCCTCCAGGCATCCTAGTCTCGGCCTTTGCGGCCCCCACTGGGGAGGCCTGGGGGTGGGCACATGAGTGGGTAGCTCTGATGGCATAGGCCGCACCCCAGCACCTTGGGCGGTGAGCTCTTTTAGGCCCTGACTTTCCTCTTCTCTTATTCTTGCATCCTTGACTTTAGTCCAGCAACCCCACCGAGCCTTTCCTCTCTCCTCCTGTGCTGTTCATCTTAGTGGCTGGTGATCCTGAGTCTGAGGGCCACCGTGAAAGCAGCAGTTTATTTCTGTCCAACAAGGAAAGATCATGATTCCTTTTGTTTTCTGGTCCAGATACAAGAAAGGAGAGATGCGGAGAGGCCAGGCTATATGGTACTTCAATTATACCCAGACAAGGTTTTTAAAAAAAGCTCACACCAGCCAGCCTTCCTGTGAGGCTGCTAAACAAATCACTCTCTTTCGGGGCTCGCCCTTGGTCCTGGACACGATGAGGGGGCGTCTCTTTGCTCTGTTCCTACTGTGAGCCATCGAGGGTGAGTGACGGAGGGCTTCCTGAGGAGGGAGTGAGCTGGGATTCCATCTGGTTTTAAAAGCCCACCGTTTTGGTTAGATGCTCTTGTTCTGTTGGCTCCTAATGGATGGAACCATCACGTACATCCATGCTTAAGTGAGCTGCAGTGTAATTCCAAGCAATACATGATCAGTGTGTATATTTAGCAGTGGGACACATGGTTTAAGGTTCTACAAAATTCGCCTTCATAGTATTGCTTCTGGGGTGATAGGGAGGGACGTTGCATGAAGGGAAGACGGTGGAATTCAACATAAGGAGGTTACCTGAGTGGAGCGGGAGACCTGGGCCAGATATACCTGAGGGAGTAAACAAGGTAAGGGGCAGCTTCTGAATCCACGGTGAACTGGTCAAATGGCCTCAGCCAAGTCCTTCAACCTCCTTAGCTTCTCCTTCTTCTTCTTCTTTTTTTTTTTTTTGGCTGTGTTGGATCTCCGTTTCTGTGCGAGGGCTTTCTCTAGTTGTGGCAAGCGGGGGCCACTCTTCATCGCGGTGCGCGGGCCTCTCACTATCACGGCCTCTCGTTGCGGAGCACAGGCTCCAGACGCGCAGGCTCAGTAATTGTGGCTCATGGGCCTAGTTGCTCCGCGGCACGTGGGATCCTCCCAGACCAGGGCTCGAACCCATGTCCCCTGCATTGGCAGGCAGACTCTCAACCACTGCGCCACCAGGGAAGCCCCCTTCTTCTTCTTTTAAATGAGGAACAGTGAATGGTGTTCCAGATGCTTGTAGGTGTCTCTCTTTGGTCAAGTGCATCTGGAAAACAATGACTTCTCCATCTTTTCTCTTACGATACTTGTTAGCATATTATAGGCTGTGCAAATACCTGCAGGAAGAGGACTACTCAGGGTGTTCAGTGAGCATTTCCCTTGACTTTTGACCACAAAACCCTCTTTGTGTGGTGATGGTGGTGATGAGGAGAAACATTGGGAAATGCTGGTCCAGGAGTCCTTCCTGCTCTCAAACTCGATGTGAAAATCGTTGCCTGCACAGTGCACATTAGTGGTACGGCCGAGCGTGCCTCTGCTCACATCTGCTTTAGGAAGGAAAGCCTTGGGCAGCATCTTGTAGCTCAGCGCCCCTACCAGCCTCCCGGAGCGTGGCATCCGGAGACGCTCCAGTCCCAAACCCAGCACCTGAAGTCCTTCCAGGTCCCTGGTGAGGGCCTACTATCATTTCCTCCGTCCCCGAGACTTGCACGCCCAGCGACCCTTGAGCCTCTCCCTCTGCTCCCCACACCCCTGTGTCCTCCCTGCCCAGCTCCCCAGAGCTGTCCTTGCGGGCCCCGCCCTCCTCTGCCCTCCCCCTGGAGCTGTCATTGGCTGACCCCAGTCTCTCCCTGCCCTCTGCCCCGCCCCCCAACCCTGCTCTGAGCGCCTGTCCTTCCTTCTTCTCCATCCGCTTCCTCAGCTTGAAGCAGAAACTCTTACCTGAAATCACTAATGTCTACATCTTTAGGCTTATTATTACTTTGCCTTAAAAAAAGTTTTTCCAAAAAAAATCAAAATAACTTGCATTTACATAGGATTTTCACCATTTTATCATCGATACCAAGCCTTCACCATGATCTCATGTAATTGTCTCAAATCTGCAAGTTAGGGTCAGAGATGCAGCCCACAGAGCAGAAGCGCTCTAGGGCGTACGTCACCTGGTCCTGGCGGCGGCAGAAGTCCCGAGGGCCCTTCCTTCAGGCCCCCTGCACCTCGGTGGCCTGGCCGACTCCGTAGACCTGAGCGCCAGGCCAGCTGGAAGGCTACCCCCTCCCGTGGGCTCCCCTGTCTATTGGGGGCCGATTCCCAGGCTGGCCACACAGAGCCACGTCCTCTGTTCCCGAGGCTGGGGAATGCGGATGTGAAACGTACTTCCGGGGGGTGCTTGGCCGCCTCGTCGGGAGCCCTGGTGTCGTCAGGATGTCTGGAGTGCGCAGGATTCTGAAACCAAATTCTCTGGCCTGTATTGGAGAAGCAAATTTTATTATCTAAACATTTGCAGGGGGAGTGGAGGAAGCCAGGTGGGAGATGCCCAGGGGCATGTGGGTGATTACTCAGCGTCACGTGCAGTCACACTTCACTGCTGCTTCCGTCCTAACCAGGGAACTCGCCCTGGCCAGTCCTGCTGGCTGCCTCCGGAGTGGCGGGGGGGGGGCCCATCTGCCTGGCCTCCTCTCTGTTGCAGCCGGTACAGCCTTGGAAACCGCCCCTCCCCGCCCACCCCACAGCGCTCCAGGTGGAACTGCCCCTTGGTCAGAGCTGTCGTGGGACAGGGAAGCCGTGGCCATGGTCACGCTCCACGCTGGGGTCCATGAGTGTCTTCAGCACCTTCATGTATCCTGTGGCTTATACCTGACACCTTTCTTTAAAAAAAAAAAAAAAAAAAATCCCCCAGTGTAAACAATTATATAACCTTCTCCTGCATCTCATTACAGCATCAAAAACATCCTGAAAGACACAGAAAACGCTGGCTGCTTTAAGTCAGACGTACTGAGACACTTTGTTGTGAGTTTCAAGCGTTGCTGCCCATCCTTTGCTGCCCGGCCTGAGCCCCGCCTGCTTCCTTCTTGGAAACAGGGACAAGAGGCCGGCACCGCAGGTCAAGCCCATCTCTGCAGGGCCCAGGCAGACCAGGGCAGCATTTAACTGAAGTACCACGTAGAAAATTTTCCTCTTATTCCGAACTCGCACTGTTAACGATGGAAAATTTTTTTCTCGTCACTTTTGGTGGAAATTTCAATAGCTTTTTTAAATTCGGAAGACAACATATAGAAAATAATGAAGGGACATAGGAGAAAACAGAAATGAACTCCAATCTCACCATGCAGAGATAGCCACTCTTGACATTTTGTTATATTTCTTTCCAGTTATATGTTTATACACATATATGTAGGATTTATTGCAGTTTCGGTATTCACTGTGTATATAATTGTGTGTAACTATAGCTTTCCACTTAACGTTAGAGCATAACCACGTTTCCACATTGTTAAATCGCCTTGAAAAACACCATCTTGAACTTGCTGCTGTTTTTTCCATCTTATGGATGTACCATAATTTATTTAACCATTCCCATGTTATGGGACAAATACACCAGTGCCAACTTTTTACAACTATATATAAAACTTCGGTGAACATCTCTGCAAATCAATCCAAGTTTGTAAAGAGACATCAAGATTTGACTGTTACTTAAAGAGCCCTAGGCCAAAAAGGAGGAAGAAAATGCACGAATATTAAGAATTGACCTTGTGTCCCAACCTGTGGAAACAACAACGGTTAAGAGTACGATGCCGGGGAAGGAGCTCTTTTCTAGAACATGCCACACACTTTCTTGGCTTCGTTAAGTTGTTACTAAAATCTTTATTATTTTCACCTGTAGGGCAACCAGGTTTTAAAGATTTTGTATATCCAGGTAAAAGTCATGAAAGTCACCCAAGTTGTGATAAGCAGTCATGGCCAGTGGGCATGCAGACCCCCGGACAGCAGCTATTTTTGCTCCTGGCTTTTCCTTTTTTCTGGTCACCAGCCAGCATGTCCCAGGCACTCTGGGGCCAGGCTGGATGCTCGCCTCTGAGGAGTGTCAAAGTTGTCACTTTACACATCATTCTAAGTCTGTAGACTCCAAAGGAGGCAGTCTTGAGGGTGTCTAGAGAAGGGGTCTTGGCCTTCTGAAGTGATTTGTCTCTTTCCTTGAGGTTCAGAGGACATTTTTTCCTGCTAACGGCTGGGTTCGGAGCCTCAGGGGTGAGATAGATTCTGAGTGCTGCAGAAGCGGAACGTTATGACTCTCAAATTCAAGGTTGTTTCTTTTCAATACCCATAAAAAAGATTTGTAGAAATGTCTTAGCTAAAACGATGAGGCGTGCAGCCAGCCGTACGCCAGCCAACGCTCATGATGCTGATGTGAGGTGCCGGAGGGCACCCAGAGAGACTGTCCAAAGACGCCCTCCGGGGCAGAAGCCCCCCTGGACCACCCCACCCCACCTTCTCCCCGAGATGCCCAGTGCCGAGGACCACTCTGTGGCAGAAGGTCAAGCATTAGACCCTCCAGATTCTTTTTCTCTAGGGCACTGGCCTCTGCCAGGTGCAGCTGGAAAGTGAGAAACTGTGCGTGTGTGACTGCAGAACAGAGGGCTGCAGCGTCTGATGTTCACGGGTGGAACTGGGCCTCCAACCGCCCACCTGGCCCTGCACGCGTTACATAACCTCACTCTGCTTCAGCTTCTTCATCCATAAAATGGGCCAAACCTCCCGCCTCTTAAGCTGGTTGGGATCCTATGTTGAAATATAGGAAATGTAGTGAAAAAGCTTAGAAGGTCCTGGCTGAATGTCACCTTTCTTGTGCCTCATCCCACAGAACAGTCAACGGAGGAGCAGAGGCAACAAGCTAGGACCAGCCGGGCGTGGGGGAGGTTCGAATGGCGGGGGGTTCCCAGTTCGCGGAGAGACCTCGGGGGGAGATATGTTTCCCTGAGCAGAGTCAGATTTCCTTGCGCCCTGGGCTGATGCTCCCATGACAGGCGTGAGCGGGGCAGCTCCTGCAGGTGCGGGTTTGGACACCCAACCCCTCCTCACCCCGGGGCCCCCAGGCAGCCCGTTCGTATTCCTGCCCTTCGTGTCTTCTCTGAGTTTCAGCTGCTGCCTTGTCCGCGAGGTCCTGAACACCGTGCTTATGGGTCAGCTTTCAGGGAGGGGAGGTGGTCCCCAGGGCCTGGGCAGGCTGGGGAATCGCAGGGGACCCAGGCAGAGGCAGGCACTGCAGGGCAGGAGGGTGGAGGGTCTAGGGGCCCAAGGCGCTGGGCCGAGGGCAGGTGGAGGTGGGACTGTCCCCTCATCTGTCCCTGCTGTGACCTCCAGGCTCTTGGCAACCCCGAGAGGGAGACTCTGATGGGTCGGATGGTCCCAGTCCCCCGCCTCCTCCCCGGGGAAGCGCTGCGGAACAGGCCACCTCACAGCCCACCGAGCTTACCGTCCAGCCCAAGGAAGGCAGCCTTTGGCTTGGGACCCAGGCCCAGTTCCCTCCAGGTGCGACCACGTGCCCTGAGCTGTGTGACACAGAGCGTGACAACTTCCACACTGGCCACCTCTTCCCGGAGGGCTCTGGGGCCTGGCTGGCCCGGTGCTCTCACGGGCAGCTGGGCTCCTGGCACATACGCAGCCCAGCTAGCCAGGAAAGGGCCTTGACTTGCGCCTGGCATGTGCCAGACCCTCTGCTCGTGGGAGCTCAGCGTCCCAGACTGGGTTAGAGCTTCCTGACCCGGGTTTCCAGAATGGGGTGCATGTTGTGCTGAATTATTTTTTTAAAGACCAAAAAAAAAAAAAAAAAAAGCAAAAATCTTTCTCAGGGTGTAAGTCAATCTTCACAGCTATTCCTGGTGCGTAGGAGAGTGAGCTTTCTTAACGTTTTCTTGAAGTTTCTTAAAGGAAATCTCTCACCAGTTCTCTCGGGTGTGGCACTTAGCTGCTGGGAACAGACACGGTTTATCTTGCAGAGAAACTGTTTTGCAAGAGGTTTCCCACAATTATGGTCTGAGGGAGGGTCCTTGCTAGCTTTTCTTAGTCACTTGGGCTTAAGGGAAAGGTGGGTGTTTTTTTTTGGCTGTTCTTTTTTTCTTTTTCTTTTTCTTTTTAAATCTGAAAGCAAGAGCGATCTGGGAGCAGGCCACATGGGTAATTACCCTGAGTTAGGGAGACAAAAGGACTGCTGATCGGCATTTCTGTGCCCCTGCAGGTGGGTGATGGCTTTGGGTGGAATGTCACAAACTACTCAGACTAGGGGGTGAGTCAGAAATCCTTGGGTCACTTGTGGTTTTCTTCATGGTTTTGGTGTGACTATTAACTTGTTTTTACTTAACAAGAAAAACAGGTGTTTGGGTGTCTGTTTGAAATACTGCTGCCCTGCTCTTAGCAGCTTACTGTACTCCCATGGCTACCCCAGGTTGGTTGACACCAAATAGATAAGTGAGAACCAGGGGCTGCTGGCAAACCCTTTAGATGGGGCATCCCTGGGCACCAACACTGAACCTTAAACCCCAGATCCTGTGATGTTCGTGAAGAGGGAAGGGGAGCTTGGAGCAACCAATCATTCTGAGGCAGGAGATAGATGGGCCTCAGGCTGAACTGCTGGAGTTTCTCCCCTGTGGACAGATACTCCAAAATAGCAGGAGCAAGAGAGGAGCTGAGCCCTGCCCAGATGAAAGATAAAAGACCACATATTCCTCATTCTGGAGATCAAGGAGACCTTCCCGACTACACATGTGCACAAAGGCTCCTTGAAGGTCAAAAAGGGAGGGGCCGCCACCCCATAGTAGGTGATGTCAACCTACCCATAGGCCTCTTCGCTAGAATCCATCTTGGCTAAGAGATGTGCACGCACACAGGCGAGGACCCTGAGATAAACCAAATACGGACTCAGAACCAGGCAAAGCAAGATCATTGGCCAAAGGAAACCAGAAGAAATGCCCCATAATAGTGATTCAAACTACCACGGAGGCGAGACTCTCTCTCTGAGCCCGCCTGTGTGTCTATCCACACGTACCTTTTCCCCTCCTAATAAACACTTTGCTTGTTTCACTACTTTCTGACTCTATGTGGAAATTCATTTCTACACAGCTGACAGGCCAGGGCCTTGTCACTGGCAACTGGTCCCTGGTGGTCTAGAGGCTAGGATTCAGTGCTCTCACTGCCACGGCCTGACTTCAATCTCTGGTGGGAACTGAAATCCTGCTTCAAGCCGCTGCAGGTCGAGGCCACCCGAGCTCAGTTTGAGGAGTTTAAAGTGCTCACTGTCGGGCACTCACAGCCACTCTGGAGCAAATGCCCCCTTCGGAAGTGAGCGTGTGTGCTCTGATCTGGCTTTGATGCTCTACCTGCCGCCTGGATGAGCTAACGGCTCTCACCTTGACCTCTGTTGCTTTTTGGATGGAAATAATAGTAGCACATTTGTCCAAATGCTGCTTTGGGCTTTCTTTCCAGCTGGCCAGACGCTGTGGCTTTTCCACGCTCACTAATGTCCACACGCATGTGCTCTGTGTCACGGGTACCAGGAGACTCCCCACGAGCCCTCACGCCCTGCCCCATTCCCTGGCTACAGGAGCCGACAGTTTCCCTCAGGTCCTCAGGCCTGAAAGGATGAGTTTCGGGCTTTCCTGCTAAGACCTTTAGAAATGAGAACATTTGGCTCCTATCAAGCCTGTTCTGTTCACAGGGATAAAGGGGGAGGGAGGCACCAGCTTGGACCCTCTGCCTCGTGACTGGAGGTGGCTGGAATCTGCCAGAAAAACAGACCAGGAGTCTTTTTCACCAGGAGCTAAAGGTGGCCCCAATTGTCCTTTTACCCCCTCCTCATGCCCCTGTCTAATAGCTGTGTCTGTGACCCTTAGACGTGGAGTTCTGCAGGGCTGGGGTTTTAATCTGCAGCTTGGAGCAGGGGGGTTTGGCTGCCAAATTGTCACAGCCCAGTGTGTACCTTCTCACAAAGCCAGGCCCCAAGGTTTGGGGCCCCCTTGAAATCATGGACTTTTCTGTCGATGGCTGGGAGCTCCAAACATTTGCTGTCTCGCCACGTCCCTGCAGCTGGCAGGAAGAATCAGGGCAGCTGGTGAGTCAGAGACTTGGGGTGTTAGACATGAATGTCATTTCCGAGGGAGATGGCCGGTTCAGCATCGTACGTGCCGGTGGCGCAGCCGGGAGAAACAGCTGCGGCCAGTCGCCTTTGTGCTCTTTCCTGCTGTGTCCCCAGTCCTTGAACATGCCTGGTGTGTAGCAGTTGGATGACTCCGTTCTCTTCTCTTGGGGAGGTAAGAGGCGGTGCAGGGTGGGACGCTAAGTGCATCACCAGTCACTGTCAAGACCACCTTTTACCTTCTCTTCCCATATGTAATTACTGGGGGGACATGGGGTGGTGTAAGCAAGAGGGCTCTTGCCAATGAATGAGCACATCGGATAGGGCTTCCTGGGCCCTCTTCCTGCCCTTGCCGGGGGTGGAGTTCCTGGGGGAAGTGGAGCGGGAGCTGGGCAACGGTGGGGGGAATCTGGCTTGTGGATAAAGTGTTGTCCTCTCCAGCTCCTCCTCGCCAGAAGGTAGAACTCCATCAGGATGAAGCCCAGGACCAGCCGGAAGCAGCAAATGAGAGATTCCTTCCAGCTCTGAAATTCCCACACTCAGGGAACAACTGTCCCCACAAAGCCTGTGGTCAAGAGGCCAGGGGGTGGCCTATCCCCCCCAGCCAAGGAAGCCAGAAGGAGCTACTGTGCAAAAGGCTTTTGGAAAGATCTGAGACTTCCCAGGTGCCGGGAACCCCATAGACTTCCAAGCTGTGGATGAGGCTGGTGGGTGAGACATCTGCCCCGCCGGCCACACTGATCTAGTGCAGAGATGGCTCTGCTAGCCTTCTGGCCACCCAGGGGGCATTTGTTATGCCAGTGGGGACCATGAAAACCCTGAAACCCAAAGTTGCAGTGTCAGAGGTGGACAAGGGTCTTAAAATGCACTGGAGCTACTGCTAAGTTTTTCCTTGATTTGATCAGCATTGATGGAGCATCAATAATACAAAGGGAACTGAAGCAGATTCCAAAGGATGTAGCCATCGCTGGTAACAGATGAGATGAAATATCCAAACAGTAGCTGCTGTCACACTCCCCAGAGCCCAAAGGTGTTCTTAGGGAAATGCGGAGGGAGTGGTCCTTAGAAACTACCAGTATTTTAAAAATCCAAGACTTCCCTGGTGGCACAGTGGTTAGGAATCCACCTGCCAATGTATGGGACACGGGTTCGAGCCCTGGTCTGGGAAGATCCCACATGCCGCGGAGCAACTAGGCCTGTGAGCCACAACTACTGAGCCTGCGCTCTAGAGCCCGCGAGCCACAACTACTGACCCCATGTGCCACAACTACTGAAGCCCGCGCACTTAGAGCCTGTGCTCCACAACGAGAAGCCACCGCAATGAGAAGCCCATGCACCACAACAAAGAGTAGCCCTCTCTCGCTGCAACTAGAGAAAGCCCACGTGCAGCAACGAAGACCCAATGCAGCCAAAAATAAATAAATAAATTTATTAAAAAACCCAAATCCAATCATGGTTTTTGTTTTTCCATCTGGCAGCAGCTCTGGGAACACAATTACTCCAACCTACTTGCTTACCGCTTACCTGCCCAGCCTGATCTTCCCATCTAAGACCAGGCTTGAACACAAAGCGTGGAGGGTTGGTGCCCAGAAGAGGGGCTAGGAGGAGGGGAGCCCCCGCAAAGCAGCCTGGTGCCCCCTCCTCCTCTGTCTTACTGGTTTCCAAGAAAATCAGGGTGTGTCTGGGCGAGCTTTGCTGTGTGCGTTCCATGAACCCTCTCCTCCTGGGGCGGGGCAGTGCCGTCCCTTTACTCTCCCACCATGACCAATGACCTCCATCTTCCTCCATAGTCAACGCTCTACCAAGAGGAGTTCTCATTTTGTGCAAAGCGGTGTGGCCAGGGGAGAGATGAGCCAGGCCTGGCCTGTCCTCAGAGAGAAAGGAGCCCAGTGAGTCCCATGCAGGCTCTCCCAGTTAAAGCCAGCGCTCCCTTTCTGAGTGGCTGGGAGACTTTGAGCTGTAGACACGTGTGAAGCATTCTTTATTATTTGGGCCTCTCTTATGAGCATCGCTGAGGTCAGAGGGAGCTGTGAAAGCAACTTTAACACAAGTGCCTTGGAGAGAATCGTGGAGCAATTGCACCTAAAATCCTTTTATTTTTAAATTTTTGACCACACTGCCTGGCATGTCGGATCTTAGTTCCCTGACCAGGGTTCGAACCCGGGCCCCCTGCAGTGGAAGCGTGGAGTCTTAACCACTGGACCGCTGGGGAAGTCCCCTAAAATCCTTTAATATGCTGTCTAGGTGGGGATTTTTTTCCTCTGTTCTCAAGGTCACCTTGAGGGGAGGAAGCTTCCTCTCCCCTTCCCTGGAGGGTTGGGTTGAACACTTTGTTTTTCTCCACTCAACTTGCTGACCTGCCCCCAGAGAGGAGCTGTGTGACGTCTGACTGGGGAGACTGGTGAGAGCCTGACACACGTTGGGCCACATTTGCAAGGAATGTGGCCACCATGTTGTTTTTGATAACGGTCTCTCTTTCTCACCCCATCTGAGTCTCACCCACTGGGAAGAACAGCCAGGGCCACTCTGTTTTCTTTCTGGAGGATATGCACAACGGGGGGAGAACTGGTCTCTCTTGACAGCCCATTTCTCTCCTGTCATCTGCGGGACTTAGTGGCCAATACTTAGCAGACCCAACTCTCCCCTTTGGCAGTTCCAAGGGCTTCACCTGGGCAGTGATACTGGGAGTCTCCAGTTTGGTCTCTGGGACCAACCAGGTTCCCTAATCCAGCCTTTTCACGGAGCTATGAACTTTGTGAGTTTTGGGTCATTTAGTCTTTATTTTCATCAAGTTTCTTTCATGGAAATTCAAGTTTTCTTGAGCACTGACTACCCACAAATACTCTTAGAAGTGACAACACTCATTAATGAGTTTGCCCTCCATGTCCTTGTTGTAGTGACATCTCATGAGCTACATTGGCCCCATTGTCTAGTCTTTGCTCCACGATGTCTGGGGCCTCAGCTGGGGAGACACAGAGGCTGAGATCAGGAATCATCCAAAGGCTCGCCTGTGTTTGTGGTGATTGATGCTGGCCATTAGCTGGGACTTAAGCTGGTGCTATTGGCCAGAACACCTACACATGGCCTGAGTTTTCTCTCAGCATGGTGGCCTCAGAGAGGTCATACTTCTTACAGTAAGTCTCATACATACGAACAAGTTCCGTTCCGAGAGCATGTTCGTAAGTCCAATTTGTTCGTAAGTCCAACAAAGTTAGCCTACATACCCAGTTAACACAATCAGCCATGTAGTACTGTACTGTAATAGGTTTCTAATACTTTTCACACAAATAATAAATAAAAACCAAACAAACACAAAAAATAAAGAAGACATTTTTAATCTTACAGTACAGTCCCTTGAAAAGTCCAATAGCTGGCATACAGGGGCTGGCATCGAGTGGACAGGCAAGAAGAGTTACTGACTGGAGGAGGGAGAGGAGGTGGGAGATGACAGAGCTGAAGGATCGTCAGCAATAGGAGGTGGAGGGCAAGCTGCAATTTCACTCACGCCGGACGTGATTGGGCATGCCAACTCACGTTTGCATCTTTGAAAGTTCGCAACTTGAAGGTTCGTATGTAGGGGACTTATTGTACATGAATCTCTGGATTCCAACTACAGGGTGGAAACTGCCTCAGCTTTTATTACATAGCTTTGGAAACCAGGTGCGACACTTTTGCTACACTCTTGAATGTAAGCAAGTTCCAAGCTTGTCTGGATTAATTAGATCCCACCCCTTGGTGAAGAATGTCAGGTTCTGGGAGAGCAGGTGGGATCAGAGGTGTTTTTGTGACCACCTTTGGAAACAGAGTCTACCACAGAACTATCAGGAGACCCAAATTACAGATGCTTCCTCCTTTGTCTGTCCTGTTCTACGGGTGGACACAAGGTAGAGAACAGCAAAAGCTGGCGGGAGTGTTCGCAGGAACTGTCAGTCATGGAAAGAGTGGTGGGTTTCTCATATATTTGACCAGGAAGTACCCGTGGAAGGCAGGGGACTCAGGGACCCTTGCTTTAGAACACTGCTTGCTGGCTACACACCCTGATCTGGACTCCTGAATCTCAGCTCTTGCAATGTGCAGCTAACATTCATCCCCTTGTCATTTTGGGCTAAAAATACTGCCATGAAGGGGTGGTGATAGGTTTCCATCAAAGTGCTTTGTGCAGAGCCTGCAACTTAGTACATGCTCAATAAACAAGGCAGTGGTTACCATCGCCTGACTTTCTCATAATCTTTACTGAGGGTCCCACACAGGGGACTAATGTGTCCTTTCTCTTCTTCAGACCTATCTGAAGATGGTCTATGTACAGGAAGAAGGTTTCTACCTGGCTACCGCAATAAAGGTTTAAAAAGTCGACCCTCACCCTTTCCAACTCAAGTTCCTAAGAGGCAAGGAGGTTTGGGATAATAATTTGGATATTATAGTATTTATTCAAATAGATAGGAAACTGCCTTATTATAGTATTGAAGTATAGTTGATTTACAATGCTGTAAATCACTGTACTGCAAAGTGATTCAGTTATAGATATATACTATATGTATGTATTTTCATATCTTTTCCATTATAGTTTATTACAAGATATTGAATATAGTTTCCTGTGCTGTACAGTAGGACCTTGTCGTTTATCTACTCTATATATAGTAGTGTGTATCTGCTAATCCCAAACTCCTAATTTGTCCCTCCCCTCCTTTCCCCTTTAGTAGCCATAAATTTGTTTTCTCTGTCTGCCAGCTTGAATGCCAACATCAAATAAACAGATGGTCCCGGCAATGTTTGCAGCCATTAAAAATCATGTTTTCCAAGAATATGTAATGACAGAGGGAAATATGATCTAATGTTCAGTGAATTGCTTCAGTATTCAAAACTGTGTACCCAGGATGGTCTGGTGAGTCAGCTGTAATAACCACAGGCAGGAGGAGGGGTCAGCCAAACCCTGCTTATTCATTCTTACGGATGGGGAGATGGGGAGGAGGCCCCAGCAGAAGACGCAGAGCCCTGGGGGGGTCAGTTAACAACCGGTTGACAGGGTCAGAGGGGAAGGAGGATCTTGCTGAGCAAGAAGGAGTCAAGGCTGCTGGAAAGGGATTGGGCAGCACCATAGACAAGCCTCTTCACTGTGGACCATGTTCCCATGAGCCAGTCTGGTTGTGTCATCCCAAACCTGTCCTACCCCTTTGACTGGAGGCCATCGGTCGCTGCCCTCTTTTTTGGCAGGTCCTTTAGGCTCCCCTAAGGTCCTGTCTACATGGTTCTTATTTTTATTTTATTTTTAAAATTTTATTATTATTATTTTTTTGGTCTCTCCGCGAGGCTTGCAGGATCTTAGTTTCCCAACCAGGGATTGAACCCAGGCCCACGGCAGTGAAAGTGCCGAGTCCTAACCACTGGACCTCCAGGGAATTCCCTTATTTTGATTTTAGAGTACTATTTGAAAGGCAATGTGAATGCAGGCTAGTCCCATAACTAGAGGCTCAGCTTCAATGAATCTCTGTGGCTTCAAAAATAAATTGCACATGTAGTTTTCAGTTGTCACCACTAATAGTTATAAATAACTTGCTTTGGGAAAGGTTGATCATATCTGTGGGCTTATTATGGTCATATGAATGGAATCTGTGAGCACAGATTTGGGTGGCCTTTGCAGACAGCGGTGTTGCTTTATTTATAGCTGTTGGTTTAGATAGAAATGGAAAGAAAAGAAATTGTCTTAAAAAGGTGAGGAAATGGAAAAGAACAAATTCTGGTTCAGAGGGACTGCTTTTGATGTGCTATTGGCCTATCTCAGCAGCCCCTGCAAACCCAGGGTCACTTAAGGAGAGAATAAGGAAGAGAGTCAGGGGTTCAGGCTCCAGGAGCCTGCCAACTGGGGGTTTGGTCACCTCAGCGGCTTCTTGGTATTCAGGCAGAGGGCATCCTAACCTTTGCTTCCCTTTCCTGCTTCCTTCCTTAGGTATTATCAGGCATCACTGCCTTCATTGGTGCCTGTCTAAATTCCTTCTGAGGGAAAAGTTTTGGACATTCTTGTAAAAAAAAAAAAAACAAAACAAAACAGGAAAAAGATTAAAAAAAAAGCTTGCGTTATTTCACAGGAATACATGCTTACTTTTGAAAATATGCATGTTGACTCTTTGCTATAAATCCTTTTTTTAATAATTTTTTATTCTTAAATTGTTGTAGATTCATAGGAATTTGCAAAGATGGTGCAGAGAAGCCCTGTGTGTTCTCCATCAGTTAACCCCACCGGTTACAACTTAAATAATTATGGTACAATATCAAACACAGGAAACTGGCCTTGGCACAGTGTGTGTGTAGAGTTTTATGCCGCATTGTTACCTGTGTAGATTCCTGAAACCACCACAGCAATCAAGGTACAGAACTGCTCCATCACCATAAAAATCCCCCTCGTGTTTCCCTTGATAGTCACACCCCTCTCTCCCCACAAACACTAATCTGTTTTCCATGTCTGTATTTTGGTTATTTTGAAAATGCTGTGTAAATTGAATCATACAGTATGTGACCTTTTGAGACTGCATTTTTTCATTTGGCAGAATTCCCCCGAGTTTCAACCTGCTATTCCTTTTTATTGCTGAGTAGTACTCCATTGTGATGTTAATTTTATGGGTTAACTTGGCTAGGTCATTGTTCCCAGATATTTGGTCAAACATTATTCTATTTGTTTCTGTGAAGATATTTTTAAAGATGAGATTAACATTTAAATCAGTAGAATTTGAATACAGCAGAGGCCCATAATGTGAGTGAGCCTCATCCAATTCATTGAAAGACTTAATAGAAAAAAGATTGACTTCTCCCAAGGAAGAAGGAAACTGCCAACAGACTGTCTTCAGATTTGAGCTACAACATCAACTCTTCTCTGGGTCTCCAGCCTGCCAGGCTATTCTGCAGATTCTAGGCTTGACAGTCTCCACAATTATACAAGCCAATTCCTTAAAATCTATCCATCTATCTATCTATCTATCTATCTATCTATCTATCTATCTATCTTCTATCTAGCTCTAGAGAATGCTTACTAATACATTCATAGTATGGTTGTACCAGTACATTTAACCATTCACCCATTCATTGAAGGACATTTTGGTTATTTCCAGTTTGGGGATATTATAAAAGAAATAAGGTAACAATAAAAATTTGTGTAAAAGTTTTTGTGTGGACATAAGTTTTTACTTATCTGGGATAAACACCCAGGACTGCAGTGGCTGTACTATTTTACATTCCCACCAACAGTGGATGAGAGATCCAGTTCCTCCAAATCCTCATCAGCATTTGGTTTTGTCACTATTTTCATTTTAGCAATTCTGATAGGTGTGTAGTGATATCTCATTGTGATCTTAATTTGCATTTCTCTAATGACTAGTGTTGTTGAACATCTTTTTATGTGCTTATTTGCCATTCATGTATCCTCTTCAGTGAAATGCTTTTCATCTCTTTGCCCATTTTCTAGATATGAGTCAGATATATGGTTTTGGAGATAATTTCTCCAAGTCTGTGGTAAGCAAAATCTCAAAGATTTCTCTCCAAGATTCCTGTTCCCTGATTATTCAGTAAAACATTAATCTAGGTACTGCTGTGAAGGGAGTTTTCAGATGCAATTAAAATTAGTAAGTGAGGGACTTCCCTGGTGGTCCAGTGGTTAAGACTCCAAGCTCCCAATGCAGGGGGCCCAGGTTTGATCCCTGGTCGGGGAACTAGATCCTGCATGCATGCTGCAACAAGAGTTCGCATGCCACAACTAAGACTTGGTGCAGCCTAAATAAATAAATAAATAAATAAATAAATATTTTTAAAAAGATTAGTAAGTGAGTGATTTTGAAATAGGGAAATTATGAATTATCTGGCTCAATGTAAGTACATGAGACCTTAAAAGTAGAAGAGGAAGCAAGCAGGGGACAGAGAGAGAGAGGGAAAGAAGAAGAAGAAGAAGAAGGAGAAGGAGAAGGAGAAGAAGAAGGAAGAAGAAGAAGAAGAAGAAGGAGGAGGAGGAGGAGGAGGAGGAGGAGGAGGAGGAGGAGAAAAGAAGAAGAAGGAGAAGGAGGAGGAGGAGGAGGAGGAGGAGAAGAAGAAGAAGAAGAAGAAGAAGAAGAAGAGGAAGAGGAAGAGGAAGAGGAAGAGGAAGAAGAGGAAGAGGAAGAGGAAGAAGAGGAAGAGGAAGAGGAAGAGGAAGAAGAAGAAGAAGAAGAAGAAGAAGAAGAAGAAGAAGAAGAAGAAGAAGAAGAAGAAGAAGAAGAAGAAGAAGAAGAAGAAGAAGAAGAAGAAGAAGAAGAAAAAGAAGAAAAAGGAGGGGGGAGGTCAGAATGATTTGAAGTGTGAGAAGGATTCAACCCACCATTGCTGACTTTGAAGATGGAGAAAGTGGATCACTAGCAAAGGAATGCAGGAGATGTCTAGAAGCTAAGAATGACCCCAGCAAGGTAATGGTAACATTAGTCCTGCAAATGCGTGAAACTGAACTCTGCCACCAACCAGAATGAGTCTGGAAGATTAATCACCTGGGTCTCTAAAGGAACACAGCCCTCCTGCTAAAGGAGACCTAGAGCAGAGAAACCAGCCTAGCCTACCAGACTTCTGACCTACAGAACTGTAAGAGAATGAATGGGTGTTGTTTTAAGCTGTTAAAGTTGTGGTAATTTGCTATGGAAGCAATAGAGAACTAATATCCAGTCTGTAGTTTTTCTTTTCATTCTCTTAACAAGATCTTTTGAAGAGCAACAGTTTTTAACTTTGATGAAGTCCACTTTATCTATTGTTTTCTTTCATGAGTTGTGCTTTTGGTGTCAAGTTTAACAACTCTTTACCAAGCTCTAGATGCTGAAGATTTCCCCCTACGTAGTCTTACAAATGTTTTATAGTTTACATTTGAAATTTAAATATATGACCTATTTACAGTTAATTTTGTACAAGATTTGAGATGTGGTTGAGGTTCTTTTTTTTTGCCTTTGGATATCCAGTCACTCCAGCACCATTTGTTGAAAACTCTACCCTTCCTCCATAGAACTGCTTTTACACGTTTGTCAAAAATCAGTTGGCTGTTCTCGTGTGGGGCCATATTTTGGTTTTCTATTCTGCTCCATTGGTCTATGTGTCTATTCTTCTGAAATACCTCACAGTCTTGATTACTATAGTTACATAATGTCTGAAAATTGGGTTGAGTGACTCCTATTTTATTCTTCTCCCTTGAAATTATTTTACCTATTCTAATTCCTTTGTCTCTTCATACAAATTTTTGAATAATCTTGCTTATATTTACAAATATTTTGCTGAGATTTTGATAGGAATTACTTTAAACCTGTACATCAATTTAGGGAGAATTGACATCTTTACTATGTTGAGTATTACAGTCCATGAGCATAGGGTGTCTCTCTATTTGTTTAGGCTTTTTAATTTCTTTGATCAGCAGTTTCTAGATCTTAGCATACAAGTCTTGTACTTATTTTGTTAGATTTATACCTAAATATTTCATTTTTTAAAGGGATTGTAAATGGTATTTTATGTTTAGTTTTGGTTTCCAGGTATTCATGTGAAGATATAGAAATACAATTAATTTTTGTATGTTAATTTCTTTACCTTGAGACCTTGATGAACTCCCTTATTAGTTCTAGGAGGTTTTTTTCTTGGTAGATTCCATAGAATTTTCTATGGAGACCATCACGTCATTTGCAAAGAGCAACACTTTACTTCCCTTCTTATCTATAAGCCTTTTATTTACTTTTCTTGCCTTATTGCCTTAGCTAGAACTTCCAGTACTATGTTGTTAATAGTGGTGCGAGCAGACATCCTTATCTTGTTCTTGATCTTAGGTGGAAAGCAGTCAGTCTTTCATCATTAAGTTTGATGCTAGCTACAGTAAGTCCCCTACATACAAACCTTCAAGTTGTGAACTTTTGAAGACGCGAACGTGCGTTCACATGTCCAGTCACGTAAGTTAGTTCACTTGTCTGGTGTACATTGTCACATGCATGCATCCTCTACAAGTGGTTATGCTTTTGTGTACTTTACTGTACAGTACTATATAGAGTACAATAGTACACTATCTTTATTTCAAGCCCAGGATGTCCGGAAGCAAGTGTAAAAACTGTGGTGATGTAGCTGGTACTGCTAAGAAGTGCCAAGCAATAAAGATGGAAACAAAAGTGAAAATAATTGAGAGAGTGGAGCAACAAGAGGAAGAAGAAGTAACTGAAGAACCAAAGAGATTCACGATGAAGGAAATGACAAGGGGATTTTCTTTATTTGAGGATGCACTGTTAGTTTTTGAGACACAGGACCCAAACCTAGAACAGTACATGAAGATTGCAGCAGCCATTCAGAACGCAATCCAGTGCTACCGTGTCATATATGATGAGAAAAAAAGAGCTACTACCCAGACATCACTGGATCATTTTTTTCAAGTGGGTAGATAGAATTGAATCCAGCAAGGAACCAGAACTTGTGCCATCGAAGTCGGGCGTGAGTGAAATTGCAGCTTGTCTTCCGCCTCCTATTGCTGACAATCCTTCAGCTCTACCATCTCCCACTTCCTCTCCCTCCTCCAGTCAGTAACTCTTCTTGCCTGTTCACTCGATGCCAGCCCCGGTATGCCAGCTGTTGGACTGTACTACTGTACTTTTCAAGGGACTGTACTCTAAGATTAAAAATGTTTTCTATATTTTTTGTGTTTGTTTTTCATATATGATTTGTGTGAAAAGTATTATAAACTGATTACAGTACAGTACTATATAGCCAATTGTGTTAGTTGGCTACGTAGGCTAAATTTGTTGAACTTACGAACAAATTGGATTTACAAACACGTTCTTGGAGTGGAACTAGTTCATATGTAAGGGACTTAAAGTATAGTTTTTGATAGACGTTGCTTGTCAAGTTGAGGAAATTCTCCTTTATTCCTAGTTTTCTGAGAGCTTTTGTCTTGAACAGGTACTGAATTTTGTCAAATGCTTTGTTCTGCATTAATTGATATGATCTTGTAATTTGTCTCCTTTCACCTGTTGATGGTGAACTACATTGATTGATTTTCAAGTATTGAACAACCTTGCATCTCTGAAATAAACCCCACTTATCATGTGGTATTCTTTTTATATACTGCTAAATTTTATTTATTAATATTTTGTTAAGGATTTTAGCATCCATAGTCGTGAGATACATTTATCTTACCTATAATTTTCTTTTTTATACTGTCTTTGGTTTGATATCAAGTAATACTAGGTTCATAAAATAAATTTCTATTTTCTGGAAGAAACTGTGTAAAATTTGTGTTAAAAGAAAAAAAATTCCTTTCAGTGAAATCATCTGGGCCTGGAGATTTCTGTTTAGGAAGTTTTAAAATTATGAGTTAAATTTATTTATTAGTTATAGGGCTGTTCATAGGATCTCTTTCATCTTGGATAAATTGTGGTGGTTACTAATTTTCAAGGAGTTTGTTCATTTCATCTAAATTGTCAAATTTATGCATGTAGTGTAGTTTGTAATATTTCCTTGTTATCCATGTGAAATGTTATATCTCTTGTTTTATCCCATTTCATTGATGATACTGGTAATTTGTATTTTCTCTTTTTTGCCAGTCTTGCTAGAGGTTTGTCAGTTTTATTGATCTTTTCAAAGAATCAATTTTTTGTTTCATTGATTTTCTCTATTGACTTTCTGTTTTCAATTTTATTGACTTCTGCTTTTTCTGATTTCTGATTTTCTGATTTTTGGTGCACCCCCTCAACCCCCGCAGGAAAGATTTGAACTGTGTCATGGAGGTGAAAGTGAAGAAGTAGTTGGGGGTGAGGAAGATATTTCCATCCCTACATTTGGAGAGTTGCTGATGGGAGGAGGGGATAGGTGGTAGGGAACAGCCCATGGAATGGAGAAGGGGTTTCCAGACCATCCTGTGCATTTGCTCTCCTTCTGTCTCCAGGCTGCATTGTAGAGTGAGTTGGAGGCTGTGAGGAGATCAGACCACCCCAGACACTTCCCAGACTCTCTTGAAGGGGATCCTGAATCTAGCAGGGCTCTGGGCACTGGAAGACACAATCCCTCTTAAACCTTTAAACCAGTCAGGAAGAAATGGAAGAGGAAGCTGAGACTCTTTTAGCCTCCATGTCTTGGATATGTCCCTCCCACTTTCAGCACCCATCTGGAGAATTCTGGAGACTCCTCATTTGCATTTAAAGGAATGTTTGCATAGGAGGATTCTTTCTGAAAATGTTTGCATTTGGGGACTCAAATCTCCTAACTGGGTCCAAGAGTTCTTTCTTGTTTGTGGAGGTAAGGTGGCCTGGACAACGCCCAGCCTGACCTCCTTCCCTGAAGTGGGATGTGTCTGCTCTTAAGCCTGTCCAGGTTGTCAAGGGGGCGGGGGCTGGGGGTGAGCACTGCCCACAGCACAGCGGAGCACTCCATTCTACTTAGGAAGACCCAGGCTGCCTTTCACATATAACCACGCGAAGGGAAATCTTCCCAGACCTTTTGGAGTTCACACAGCCCTTATAAAATGACATTTTGATGAGCTGAGCATAAACGAATTGGAAGCATTCAGATAATATTTCCCCAGGGTTTAAAAACCAAGGAGAAACGTGCTTGGCAAAGGGTCCAAGGGACTGGGCCAAGAGTTTGAAAAATGATTTGAGATTTGTGATGAACTCAAACTACCACCAATTTCTCTCGTCTCTGCTTCTGCAGAGAGCCCTGGAGAGGGGGCCTCAGGCAGGAGGGGAGAGCTCCTTTCTCTCCCAGGGAGGAGAGAGAGCCACTTCGAAACAATTGTCATCTAATGTGGGGCTTTCTATCTGGGCTGAGTTTGCTATCAGATCTGTCCATCCATCCATCCATCATTCCACCCACCCATCCATCCATCCATCCCTCTATCCATCCATCCAGTGAGCAGTTATTAAGCACTCACTGTGTGCATTGCTCTGGAAAGACAGAAGGTAATGAGCCTCAGCACCTGACCTTTCAGATCTCAGCGTCATGGTGGGAGAAGCTTGAAGACAGGCAGGGGCTATAGGAGTCAGGGGAAGAATGGTACCCATCTGAGACTGTCAGGATGATAAGCTTGCCAAAGTTTCCAGTGTCACCCTGGTGGGGAGTTAGGATGCCTCCAAGTTGGACTAAGGACCCACAAGATGAGATGCCATTTGGGATGGAAAGTTAAGGAAGGGGTTCACCCTACACTTGAGTCCAAAGCTGTACTAAACCTGCTCCAGGACAGTGGAATCTAGACATGATGGCAGTGGGAGGGTCATCTTTGCTAGGGGAGAGCCCCTCCCTCTAAACACTGACCTAGGACCATTGCTCGTTACCCCATGCAGCCTCCACCACAACCCTATGAGGAGATACTCTTGTCCTCCTTTAGAAAAAAAGAGGCTTAGGGTGAGGAGTCAGCCCAGGGTCACCTGGCTGGAAAGAGGGGAGCTGGGACCTCAATCTGGGCTCATTGGCGCCTGCCCTAAGTGATGGGGCGCCTCTCTAGCAGGTGAGAGCAGAACCAGGGCACCAGCTGCTACAAAATCCAGGCTCTGCCATCAGGCTGGGGATGTAGTGTTTGACCTTAGCCAGGAAGGGCAATGGCTGAGAACGGCATGTCTGTAAGCTGCAAGGATTTGCTGGCCCAGGGAGGTCTCCTGGTGCACCTAAATCCTTGTTGGTGCAGAAGACAGAATCCTGGAAGAGATTTGGAGGCCATGGGATCTGATTTCTAATTACACTGACCCATCCTGCCCCCAAAGGGAACTTTTCATACATGGACTTTTTTTATTCTTTCTTAGACACGCTTATGTTTTGGGTCTGTGGTATAAACTTAAATACTGGGGAACCTAGTATGATGAATATTTCAGCCTTTTTTTTCCCCTTGCCTATCCCTTACTCTCGCCATCGTGCCCTGCTGGGCGAAAGGATTCTCTGAGTGACGTCTGCACACTGGCCTGCTTCTAAATATAGAATCACCACGAGTGCAACAGCTACAAATGCAGACCAGAGCAGGGGCGTGGTTCCGGCGATGGAAACACCTGGAAAGCAATGGTGTTTGTGCCCTAATTGTCCAGACTGAAGAATGGCTCTTGGAAAAATTCCAAACAAATCAAAGTACTGTATAGATTTCTCTTGATATGTGCAGTGGTGGCATTACTGGGAAAGTCAGTGTATTTTAAGCCGTGTTACAAAAAAAAAACGCAACACAATGCTTACATGTAATACGGGGTTCAGTTCAGGCTCAGATAATAATGAATGGATTCTCACCTACACAGATGTCAAGAATGACGTTCGAAAATCACGGGGGATGTGGTGTGATTCTTTGTTGTGAAAGACTCTCCCGGAGTTCCTGATTTGTATCTGACAAATGCTGTCAGAGTCCCTCCCCCATCATGGTGACAACAGAAAAGGCCCCATAGACTTCCTAAATGTCCCCAAGGAGGCCTTGCCTCCCTTGATGAAACCCACTAGCGTGAATGAGACATTTTGGAAAGTATTCTCAGGTGGGCTGCAGATGCCACAGCCTCTGTTTGGTAAAGGGATGCTTCTCTCTTTTCACCTGAGAACACAGGACTGTTTTAGAAATCTAGAAACTTCTGAGGCCCATCCAAAATTAGCCCCTTTGAAACACAACATGTTACAATGGTTTTCCTGGACAGGTGATGTTTTTCTTCGTGTACTGCTCGAAATGAGAAAATGACGGTCACATTCCCAAACAACAACCAACAAAAACACCTTGTAAAACAAACTGGTGCTTTAGAAGGCCAGCTGCTCTTAGCGCCCAAACTTATACAAGTGTTGCCAGTTTCTAAATATGGGGGTGGTGAAAAATCATATGTTTCACCAGCCCCAATCGCCATGGGGATAAAGGCAAAATTCTGTCTTCAGCATCCTTGGCGTGTCCTCTGATGTCAACAAGCTCCTCAGGCACAGCGTCTGGGTGAAGATGCAACAGCATGAAAAAGTGCTTGGGCTCTTTTGGGGGCAGCAGTTCTGGGGATTCTGAGGCACCTCCAAGCACAGGTGTGATCTGAGTATGAAGGGATCAGGGGACCCTGTCCTTGGCCAGGCTGGGACAACCACTCGTCCCTGGTGTCCCCAGCAGGGATTGGGGGCAAAGCTGGGAGACCGTCAGTGTGCTCCGTTCTAGACTCTGTTCCATCCCAGTTAAGAATCCAAACCTCTTTGGGAGCTGACCCTTCCTCATCAGGAAGTTTGTCTGCATAATACAAGGTTAGAGCTCCTGCTTCTGTACCTGGCCTGGTGATAGGGCCCAAGAGAACAGGAAAGAAGGGGAAGCTGGTTCCTTGCAGGAAGAACCCCTGAAAGTGACCCACCAGTTCTCCAACCCTCCGTGCACCACAAGCTGTGCTTCTGAGGTGCCCTAATGGTCAGAGCTACACATGGCTGGAGCTGGCGCGCTGGGCCCTTCGCGGATGCAGGTAGCCCCAGATGCGAGGCCGCTGTCTTCCTGATTCGCAGAGCAGGTTGTGAAGTTTGGATCAAGAGGAACACCAGCTCTCTGTTGGAACCATACCCAATCAATTCTCTCTCAGAGGTGTGAGTGTGACAGCAAGTCTGTAGCCTGAGGGTTTGGGTGGTGAAGTTTGGACCTTTAGTTCCTACAACCCTCAATTCTCTTCCTCTTTTAATCCTTATCCTGCCACACGGTCCTAGGAGGGAGGTGCTACGAAGCCCTTGTTACACACCAGGAAACAAGGCCCAGGAAGGTTAAGTGACTTGTTGGAAACCCTCCAAGCCCCAAGGAAGGGCACCAAGATGCAGCCTGCTTCCAAGCCTGCAGCAGAGCTTCGCTTTCTGGAACCTGGCAGAATCAGCCTGTTCTGCTGATGACAAACCTGGAGACCCAGGTTCTGGCACCTGCTGGCCGGGGGAAACCCTTCATGCAGCCGCAGGCCTTCCCTGAATGGTTGCAGCTCTCCACTTCCAGGTGTGGCCGGCTGGCGCTTCCTGCCTGGTGGCCGGGTGGGGCACGTGACCAGTGCTGGCCAATGAGCTGTGAGCCAGTGGTGCTGTTCACTTAAGTGCTGTGTGAGCCCCTCCAACACAGAGGTGGGCAACATTTGGGGTGGAGGTCCCTCTATCTGTGGGGTCCCTGAGGGACCCCAGCGAGCACCTAGTGGTGGGGCTACAGTTGAAAAAAATCAAGACCTTCCCAGCCGTGGGTACCTGTGGGGTTATCTGGTGGGAAAAGCCACAGCCAGAGAATTGGGCATCCAGGGAAAGTGTTACTCAGAGAGATGGGAGCAATTCTAGGGAAACGTTGCCTGAGTCGAGAGATTCCCCTCACGTGGCTGGATGCAGCGTGGATCTAGGTCATTATCAAGGCTCTGCCGGTGCAGGGACCAATGTGGACTTGAGCGAGGGAGGGGTAACATGTTCAGTCTTCACCACGTCTTCAGTGCATTTTGCAGAATGAGTTAACGTATGGTCCTTGGGCGTGTGGTTTACACCAGGGCTCCTCAAACTCTGCTGTGCACATAAATTCTCTGGAATCTTGTCGAAAGGCTGATTCTGCTTCAGCAGATCTGGGGTGGGACCTGAGATTCCACATTTCCTCCGGTCTCTCAGGTGGTCCCGATGCTGTCGGTCAGGACTGCACTTTGAGGAGTGAGGGTTTCGACACCAGAGCGGCTTCTAAGATCAGTGAGTGTGGGTGAGATGATGGGGTCAGACTCACCTGTGCAGGCCCCGGTGGTCCCTGGAGAACCACCTCGTGGCTCGGGGTGCCTGGGGTGTTCTCATGACACTAATAGCTGGTGAGAGACTATACTGCTGGGCCTGCACAAACAGGTTTCAGAGTAGGCTGGGTTTTATTTTGGTCTCTGAAATTTTGCCAATTTGGCCACAGAATAGATTGTCAGCTCCAAAATAAGTTTCATTTTCTGGCATATCGAAATAATTAGAAGTAAGAGATCTTTTCCTGCTCTTTTTGAATCAAGAAGATAATGAGGCCCAGTGAACCAAAGCCAAGGCACTGAGGTAGGTGGAATCCTAAGATGGCTCCCAAGATCCCTGCCTCTGTGCACACACACCTTCTCCCAGCTATTCAATCAAACACTAACCTAGGTGCTGCTGTGAAGGGATTCTGAAGATGTAATTAAGGTCCCCAGTCAGTTGAATTTAGGGAAATGAGATTACCCTGGGTGAGCCTGGCCTAATCAGGCAAGGTCTTAGAAGAGAGATTTGAAGTGTGAGAGGGACTTGAGAAGGAGATTTCCTTTGCAGGTTTTGAAGATGGAGGAGGGTGTGTGTCAGGGAATGCACTTGGCCTCTTGGAGCTGAAAGTGACCCCTGGCTGACAGCCAGCAAAGAAACAGAGATGTCAGTCCTACAACTCAGTCATCCAACCACCTGAATGAGCTTTCAGGTTGAATCTTCCCTAGAACATCCAGAAAAGAATGCACCCATCTGATGCTTTGATTTCAGTCTTGTAAGATCCTAGGCAGAGAACCCCTCCACGCCAGCCATGGATGTCTCACCTAAGGAGCTGTAAGCTGACAAATGAGTGTTATTTTAAGCTGTTAGGTTTGGGATAATTTGATATCCCAAACGATCTGAAATAGGAAACCAATATGGCCACAAGAGGAGATCTTTATGACCTTAAGAACTTTATGGTGGCCCCGTGCACATGGAAAAGCCGTGTTCATTTTTTTTTATGGACCTTATGGGTCAGAATTGTCACAGATCAAGTGACTGGAATCTGAAAGGCATCATTTTTCTACCTTAAAGCTAATTTTGTATGTAAAATTTGGTTTATTCTTTTTTTCTTGTAGGAAAAAATGTAAGACCATATATAAAGGGAAGAACTGTTATTTCCTTAAAGTGATTTGCCTGGTAAAGACAATTGCAGTAGTTTAAGTATGGTATTTATGTTTTTCTGTTCAGTCCAGTAGGGAAAATATGGTTTGAAAAGGTTTGGTAACCACTTACGCTCACAAAGGGAGATGGGGGCGGGGAGTGGAGGCGCGGGACCGAAGCTAGGTCAGAATGTTGTCATACATTCTGTTGACTTTTTCTGGTTAAATGTTATTCAGATTTGTAAAGGAGATCTCAGTTGCTTTCTTAGTCAGTCAGGGCTGCCATAACAAAATACCATAGACGGGTGGCTTAGACAACACACATTTATTTCTCAGGCTTCTGGAGACTGAGAAGTCAAGATCAAGGTACCAGCAGATTCCGTGCCTGGTGGGGACTCTCTTCCTTGCTTGCAGATGGCTGCCTTCCTGTTATGCCTTCACGTGGCCTTTCCTTGGTAGGTGCTAGTGGGGAGGGGAGGGTTGATGGGGAAGGGAGGGGGAGAGAGAGAGAGAGGAGAAGAAGAAGAAGGAGGTGAAGAAGAAGGAGAAGAAAGAGAAGAAGAGGGAGAGGAAGGAGAAGGAGAGGAAGAAGAATGGGAAGAAGGAGAAGGGGAAAGGGAAGAAGAAGATGAAGAAAGGGGAGGAGAAAAAGGAGGAGGAGGGGGAGGGGAAGAGTGAGAGGAAAATGGAGGAAGAGGAGAAGAGGAGTCAGCAGAGGGGGAGAGGAGGAGGGAGACAAAGAGCCAGAGCTCTCCTGTCTCTTCCTCTTCTTATAAGGGGTCATCACGAGAGCACCGCCTGATGACCTGATCTAAACTTAATCACCTCCCAAAGACCCCCACCTCCAAAAAGCCATCACATTGGGGGTTGGAACTTCGACATCTTAAATTTGGGGGGCGGGTCACAGACATTCAGTCTATAACAGTTGTTTGGATAAGAGGTATACAATAGTTTGATTACCCAGATGTGTTGGGGTGGCATTTTCCATGGGAGCCACCAAGAAAGACTCCTTGGAGGCAATTCTTATTCCTCTGGGCCCCTAACTGCAGTCAACAGGGAACTCTGACTTGGTTGGTATCAGACTTTAAAGATTCTGAAGAGATTTCAAAGATGGGACTTTTCATGGCTGACCTTACAAACTCTGCAGACTCAACACAGTTTCCAAATAGCGCGACATCATTTATTATTATTACTATTTCATAATTGCCACGATGATTTGTGTTTTCATGGGGGTACAGATGGCTGATTTGGGGGAGAGTCCATGTGTTTTAGTCTTTAATTCTAAGTTCAAGTTTTTCAACAGAAGCGCCTTGCTCTGGGGGAGCACTGCATCCTCTGCTATCCTTCCTCCATCTCAGCTCTCTTGACTATCAGAGGAGGTAATGGCTGGACCTATGTTTGGGGTGTTGTGAGGGGTCATTTAGGTAAAACCCATGTTGAGCGCTTGACTCGGGTGTCACTGAGGGATCTATCTAGACCCATCTCATCAGCAGAAGGTTGGGGGAAGTTGGGGAAGGGGTGATGTGGCCCGATTTGAGGTGTAGCAAGCTCTGTCTGTGGTGGAGTGCAGGAGCATTACCCATAGAAAGGACCACAGAGGCTGGAGAGCACCAGGTTGGCTTCGGGGAAGGGGACCTGGGAGGCAGAGGTGAGGGACCAGGTGGTAGATTCGACGTGGGTTGTGCAGAGGACAGAGGAGGCGGGCGAGACCGCAAGGCTCGCAGCCAGGACACGTGGGCAGATGGAGGGAGGAGCAGGGGGAGGGCACAGCAGAGGGGGGAGGCGTGGCTTAGGCTCCAGACTTGATATACTGGATGCTCCTAAGAACCGTTAACTGGAGAGATTTAGATTCTGTTGGGAAATTTGTCCAGAGCTAAGGAGGGAGGCAGGGATGGGCTATGGAGAGCCACTGATAACTACACTTTTTAACATCCATGTTTTTATTAACCTTCCCCCACCTCGACCATCCCCTTCTGTGTTAGTCTCCTGTGGCTGCAGTAACAGATGACCACAAACCGGCTGGCTTGTGACAGCAGACATGTATTCTCTCACAGTTCTGGAGGCCAGATGTCTGAAATCAAGGTGTCAGCAGGGCCCTGCTCTCTCTGAAGGATCCAGGGGAGGACCCTTCCTTGTCCCTCTAGCTGTTGGTGATGGCCGGCTATCCTTGGTGTCCTTTGGTTTGTAGATGCATCTCCAGCCTCTGCCTCTGTCTTCACGTGCTGTTTTTCATTGTGTGTCTCTCCTCCTCTTATAAGGACATTGGTCATATTGGATCTAGGGCTCACCCTAATTCAGTATGACCTTATCTTACCTAACTATATCCACAAAGATCCAAATTCCAAATCAGGACACATTCTGAGGTTCCAAGTGGACATGAATTTTGGGGGAGACAACTTCCTTACAGCTTGCATTTCAATATCCACGTGAGTAAAATGTGGATACTAATTTCAGGAAGAACACTATCGCAAATTACACGGTAGTATGAAAATTTTCATATGTAGCACCAGACTAGCACAAAGCTGGGCTTGCCCGTTTATGTGATGTATGAGTAATGAAGCTGGCTCTGGTACTCGTATTTTTCTCCACCCAAGACCAGATCCAGAACTCAGTGTCTTTCCGGCTCCCCGCAAAGAAGCCAGTCATATGGAAATATCCTGCATCACAAAACTCTACTGAAAGTTTCCGGGGAAGATGCAACTCACAGTCACCAACTGGCGCGTTGGGGCTGGTCCCTGCAGGGTTATTTTTCTGACTCCTTCCTGCCCAGCCTGTCTCAGTGGCTCCTCCCCTCCTCCAGGAGATCCTTGCTCCCCTTCCAGTGTGTGGAGTTGTGGCGGGAAGCAGCTGCCCAGCCAGGGGCCAAGTCCCCAGCACCCCTGGCATCTAGATGGGACCCCTTGACCAGTCCTTGCCAGTGAAACCAGAGTGGACATGATGTGCATCGCTTCTTGATCCAAGGGGTTGTCCACTGGGTGGAAGCCACCACGAATTGAAGGATCCTGGATCCCTGAATTGCCGTATGGAAGGCTGCCTGCTGACCATTCATGGCCTGTGAGCAAGAAAGAAGCTTCCAGGGGAAGTCTCTGAGCTCAGAGGCTTATCAGCCACAGCACTAACCCTCACGCCATCCCCAATGCAGCTGCCAAGTCTTCATCCCTCATTGCCAGGAGGGACTCGGTTCTGCCCCAGCTCCAATCCCAACACATATCCCAGCCCTGAACAGTGTTCAGTAGAACACGTGGTGGCCCAGTGAGTGGGGCCCCCTCCTTAGAGGGTGGTCGGGATTATAAACAACCCAGAACTGTTCTGGAGAAAGTTAAACTTAGGCAAATATGATGTTTCAGGATTAACTGGGGATGGAGTGGGGCAGGGGGGCAGGGGGACAGCCTTGAGGGGCTGAGGGATGCTCTGCATCACCCAGCACACACCTAAGTCCCGCTCCTCCCTATACCTTCCAGACAGCACCCCTTCTGCCGCTTAGAAAATGCCAGCATCACTTTTATCCCTAATGTGACTCATTCCATGCTATGAGAGAGCATGTGCTGAGGGGTCTTGTTTTTTGGAGAACTTAATTTTTTTTTCACCTGCTCACCTGAAAAATTCGGTCCTAAGTACAAGACCATGGTACCACTGACGTGACCAAGATTTCCACCCCATCTCATCTGAGTAAAGGACATGCCTCTTTTTGGCACTGCAGCATCACTAACGCACGTGGGGGTACTTGTTTCCCCACTTAGCTGTGAGTTTTAAAACTCTCTCTTTTTTAAAAAAATTAATTAATTTTTGGCTGCATTGGGTCTTCGTTGCTGTGCATGGGCTTTCTCTAGTTGCGGCAAGCGGGGGCTACTTTTCGTTGCGGTGCACGGGCTTCTCATTGCAGTGGCTTCTCTTGTTGTGGAGCACGGGCTCTAGGCTTGTGGGCTTCAGTAGTTGCAGCACATGGGCTCAGTAGTTGTGGCTCACGGGCTCTAGAGCTCAGGCTCAGTAGTTGTGGTGCATGGGCTTATTTGCTCCGTGGCATGTGGGATCTTCCCGGACCAGGGCTCGAACCCGTGTCCCCTGCATTGGCAGGCGGATGCTTAACCAGTGTACCACCAGGGAAGCCCAAGCTGTGATTTTTAAAATGATGATGCAAGCCTGTGGTTTTTGATCCTCATGTCCATTGAACTTGATGTCCTCTTAACTGTGGCCACTTTTGAACGGAATAGTGCTTTAGTATATTTTATAAGGCATCAGTTATTTTGGCAATTTCATTCACTGATTCGTTTATTCAAGTATTTAATGAGCAGATATTTTGTACCAGGAACTGTTAGAGGCCCAAGGATCTAACGGGAAACAAAACAACCCCCAAGTTTTTTTTTTTCACTTTGTAATTAAATTTACACTATTTCTTCTTACGTTCAGGTTTGCATTCTGCAGCTGTGTTTGATGCTGGGAGAAGGTGACTTCTTCAGAACCTGGCAGACAGGGCGTGGAATCGTCTTTCTGCCCCTGAGTTTTCCCTGAGTGGTGAGGGCCATGGGACTGCTGCCTGCCGGTCTGTGTATGCAGGACGCTTAACCAGAGACAACCAGTCAGTGAATTACTTATTTTGCATGAATCATGCATCACTGTTTTGCATTTTACAAATCAACTCATGTGAGTGCACATTTATCGCACTCTTTTTGGTTTATCAAATACCTAAAAAAAAAAAAAAAAAATCTCTCCATTTCCCAAGGCAACATCATCCTGGTCCCTCCACCCCTGAGCTTGCTTCCTCCTTCTTGGGCTCACTAGCCCGCTCCCCCGACTCAGCACCATCACATAACAGAAAAGCACAAGCTTGGGGCACTTCTAGAGGAGTCCTGACTGCTTAGGAGAAGGCAAGCAGAGGACGAGATTCGGGGGGAAGGTGGGCAGTGCAGGACCAGCAGTTAAGCCTCCCACAAAGGCCAAAGGCAAAGCTCTATTCGTCTCCATTTAAGCACAGAACCACCTTCATGGATTTTGTTGAGACCCGTCCTTACTCTTATAGGGCTGAGATGTGGACATTTTCACATTTGCATTTGCTGATTTAAACTTGGAAAAGCGGGGTGAGGGGGTGATGAATTGGGAGATTGGGATTGATATATATACACTAATCTGTATAAAATAGATAACTAATGAGAACCTGCTGTGTAGCACAGGGAACTCCACTTCGCTGAACAGTAGAAACTAACACAACATTGTAAAACAACTATATCCCAATTAAAAAAAAAAATCGGAAAAGATGGCTATTTTCAAAGCAATCAGAACATGGTTATTCTATTTGTGATTCTCTGCACAGCTGAAAATATTTCTTCCCGTCTGTCTGGGGCTCCATCACTGGACGCCCCCAGTGGGTGGGAAATACTAGCATAAACTTGAACTGGCTTGGCTTAATTTGCTGCACGGGGTGATATCCATCCCCCAAATGCAATTTTGCAAGCATCTGATTCTATGTGCGTAACCAGGGTTACAATCCCTGTTCTATGTCAAAATGTTATGAATGAAAAATAGGGGTAAGTCTTATTGCCACAAAAGTTACTATGCTAACTTTGAATTGGTAGGTCTTTAAAAATTCTTTTAGACTTACATTTTCTGATGATAAAAGTGATATATACCCACCTTCCAAATGTGGAAATCAACAAAGCACTAAGAAAGAGGTCAACATCTCATATGATCCCAGGTAGGATTTGCTTTCTCACCAGTTTTATTTTGGGCATCCTTAATTCACTAAGACATTTCCCACCTTCTCCCTCTATGTCTTTAGAGAATAGTTCTCCCCTGTTTCTTTCTTGGAATCTCCTGGATGCCTTTGTCATCTCTCTGAGGGTGCTCTTGTTGAGAGAAGGGCGTTTCCCAGATAGATGAGCTTTGGGACAAAGCTATGACCCAGACCCCAGACCCCCAGGGAAGGCAGACCTTCTTAAAAAAGGACATTCAAGGCAGTTCCCAAGGATGAAAGAAGGGGACGGACAAGGACCTTGGAAGGCTCACCTGTAATAATAATTAAGACCTCCACCTGGCAAGCATGGGTCCAAGTGCTTGATGAGAATGAATTGGGTCCCCCGCTGGTGCGGTGATGGCCCATTGCCGATACCACAGGAGGGGTGAGGATGGCTGAGCACCCAGGGGGGCTTCCTGTGTCAGGTTTGGCCAGCCGGGGTGATGCCCAGCCTGTGTACCCTGGCATCAATCACTCTTGTATGGTACCTGAGTGCCTGGTAGACAGTAGGGACCTGATCGTTTTTTATACCATATATTTTATATGGTACTTTTAAATACCAACCAATAATTAATAGTATTGTAGGAAATGATGTTGTTTCTGAAGAGGAAAGTCCCCATGCTCTCCCAGCTCTAGAGGTCTGACTGCAAAATCCCTTCTCGGGGTTCCTCCGTTCGTGTCCAGGCAGGATGGCCGACTGTCTGGGTTTCTCTGGGTTTGTCATACCCATATGTGAATCACATACCTGTGTGAGATTTGCCACCCACAGTGTGCTCCCAGGGCCGTGGTGCTCTGGTGGTCAGTGCAGCCAAAGCCCACGCCACCTGCAAGGCCAGGTACCAGGTTTCTGCACGTGGCCCCATGAGCTGGGCTGGGCCCCTGTCCTCAGCTTGCTTCTCAGGTCTCTGAGGGATATTTCTTTCCATGAGTTCCACAAGCTCTTGTTTTATCTTCCTTTGACTTATATTTTAAAACCATTTGAGAACTAAAATACTGCCTGCCACATCAGTAAACAAAGGATGTTGCAGCCATCAAGCCATCACATTACAGCCGCCTGGACTTTGAGCCCTGAGGGAACTCAGGATGAGAAAGCACAGGTTGCTGGCCCCAGATAGCTGAGGTGCACATCAAAGGAATGATTTCAGTGAGCCCAGACTCTTGCATCTTCCCATGCGTAGAAAAGCGCTCAGTTCCTTGACATGAGATATCTGGTTTTCTTTTATTAACAGTAATCTTTCGCTGTTCCAACTACCTGGTCTTTTGTTGCAAAAACTCCTACATACCTTGGCTTCCCCACCTCCACCATAGACATGGCAACACAACCTCCACCACCATCACCACCATCACCACTAACGCTGCTATCATAACACCCGCTACTACTGAGGCAGGAACTAGATGGGCTCCAGGTTAGACATTTACAGCCAGCCTCCTGTTTACACCTCCAGATAGAAGTAACAACAGGGAACAGGGTGAATAGCTGAACTCTGTCTCCAGTTGACACTTTAAGATAACAGAAATGGCAGGGGCACAGAGGAGCTGAGTCCTGCCCAGATAAAAGATAAAGAGACCACATATATCTCATTCTCCCAACCGCACATGCACAGAAAGGCTCCTTGGGGGTCAGTAAGGGAGGGGGCGTCATCCCATAATAGGTGGTATCAACCTTCTCATGGGCGTCTGTGCTGGAATCCATCTTGGAAAAAAAGTTGCATGTCGGGGAGGGCCCTAGGGCAGGGCGGGTGTGGAAAAAGAAACCAGATAAGTGGGCAAAGGTAAACAAAGACCCAGAAGAACTGCCCTACATAAATGACTTAACCACCTCTTACTGCACTCCTCATTAGGGAGGACGCCCACACCCTTTCTCTCCGGCTGTGTGTCTCTGCCTTGCTTCTGTCTTAAGCAAACTGTTTCTCTGTGTGCTCTCCCACTTGTTGTGTTGGGTCTCTAATATTAAACTTTGTACCTGTGTTTATAGTTTTTGCCTCCTTGAAACATTCTTGATTCCAAAAGGGGCAGGAGCCAGGGAAACTTTTCTTCTAGCCTCTAGTCCCCAGTGGTCTAGTGGCTAGGATTCCTGGTTTTCACCCAGGCTACCCAGGTTCAGTTCCTGGGCAGGGAACTAAGATCCTGCTTCAAGCCACTGCTCACTGCTGTCTCCTTGAGATAAATTCCACAATCACTACAGTTGCCACTGCTGACACTAACACCTCCACCATGATCACCATCACTACTACCACCCCCCAACCCACTTCCCCCACCACCATTACAACTTCACCATCATTCCAATGATCACCACCACTGACGCCATCACCACCACCAATTACATCACCTTCACACAATTACACCACCGCAGTCATCATGAGCGCCTCTATTGCCGTTGCTACCATTACCATCACCACCACTGGTCACCACCCTCACCCCACAGATGGGCAAGACTTCATAGCAGAGGTTTGCAAATCGCACTCGAGAAACCCTCAGACTCTGATGAACCTCTGAGGGGTGGAGTGGAAATGGGGACGCAGAGCTCACTAAGCAGATGGGGGTCCAGGCTCACCCTCTTCCGCGTATGGTTCAATCTGAGAAACCCTCATTATTTGCTTTTCCTATTGGAGCTCCTAATCAAATTCCATCAATGTTCTCAGATCCTAAAAACCGTTTAAGCCACAGCACGCACAGTGCTTCGGTATATACTTTGGCACATTAATGAGTTGCTTCCAAGAAGCGTTTATGAAAAGGCACATGTAAACGCCCAAGGAGGGCACACAATCAAAGGAGAAATATAGTGGGTCTCTTTGTCACTGGGAAGTGGGGTGGCTGTGGGCGGTGATGGGGGGAGGTCTGGACCCTACACTCCTGGGCTGGTACCACGGAAGGCAGCTGGAAGGAAGTAGGAGAGGAGAAGAAAACTTGAAGGCAGCAAAGTCAAGAACTGTTTTTGTTTCTGATGTGTATTCAGGATGCGATAGGTTAATCTAAGCTTGGAACAGCTGGGAGGCTGGGCAGTTTCCTGCAGGACTCGGCGTGATGACAGGCTTTCCCTTCCAGCCCTGCCGCCCACCGCCTGGCCACTCTGCCCCCATGCCAGGATAGGCGGGATGTTCTGGGGAGAGTTTCTCCCTCTGCATTCATTCTGAACATCTTATCCTTGGAGTTGAGGGAGTCTTATCTCTTTGGGATGATAAGTGCTGGACAGCTTTATTGGATAATTCTCTCCCTTGAAATTTTACTCTCTGGGGAAAAATACATACTCTCCTTAGATATGAAACACATCATGTTTTATTAAAATCCAGGCTGGAAACAGATCTGAGACTTCCAAGCAGGTCCGGCACTGATGACAAATCCTTCATTAATCTACTCAACAATTGTTTCCTTGCCCTGCTGTGTCAGACACGGTCACACCATGAGGCCAGTGTGAAATCGCCCACGTTCCAGATGCTAGCTGAAGTTTTCTTTCTTTTTCTGCTCCAAGGAGCAACTAGATGGGCATAGGGGTGAGGATGGGGGTGTCGAGGCCGGAGAGGGATGTGTAATGAGGGAACCAGACCCCAAGGTCTACTTCTGGGGTGCGAGCTCACATGCCTACAGGCGGCAGGTGGTGGGTGCAGAGGGCAGCTGTCGGGGGAGTAAGGTGGGGAGCTCTGGGGGACATAGAGCTCGTGACACCTCTCAAAGGAACGAAACCACTCCACTCCGGCCAGTTCTCGCCATGGGAAAATGAGAGCCATTGCTGCTCTCATCTCAGACGGTCTGATTCTGCCCGCCCCCGCCCCTGCCTGAAAGAAACTACAATCTGAATTTTTTAAAATGCAAAAATGCCTGATTTTTAAGCGTTGACAACGTATTACTTTTTAAAAATGATAATACCGTGCAGGTCAAATGTACACATTTGGGAATAGTATCTGGCCTCCAGATAGCTGGTGTGCTTTCTCTCCGTGTTTTAACCAATAAAGGACTTCTGGTCTCCAAGTGAATGTACAGGGAAAATGTCAGAATATCTATGTCTAAAGAGGACTTAGTTGGTGAAGATCCATTTTCCCCGACACTGGCAAACCTTTAAGAATCCATTGGGGAGCAGCCCTGATCTAAGATGCTTCCGGTAGGTCAGGATGCTCTAGGTCCTTTCTCAGGGCAACAAAGTGTTGTGCTCATAGCACTGGTCATGGGGTTGAGGGCTGGTATTTTAACTGTCACCAGTGCTAATTGCGCCTGCCCCAGTCACCTGTTTATTACCTGTAAAATGAGAGAACCGGGCAGGGTGCAGGGATTTTAAAATGTGTATGTGTGTGTGTTTAACACTCTTATTTAAAACTCGGGGATTCCCTGGCGGTCCAGTAGTTAGGACTTGGTGCTTTCACTGCCAGGGAACTAAGATCCTGCAAGCCAAGAGGCATGGCTGAAACAAGCAAACAAACAAACAAACAAACTCAAAACGCAGCAAATGATGCAGATGCGTTAAGAGCTTCTGCAGAGAAGGCAAGGGGAGGGGCTGCAGCCTCAAACTCCCCTCCCGCACCCCAGACCATATATCTCTTCCAGAATCTTCACTCTGAGTCTATGTTCCCTCATGCTCCTCTAAGAGCCAAGCTTTGGGGGACACACATTTGGACGGATGCCTTTAAAGAGGAGGGCTTGGCCAGAGCCACTTCTCACTTAGAGAGGAGAGTGGAAAGTCCAGAACCCAAGGCAAGTCATCTTCAGAGGTAAAACATATTTTCCTGGTGAGTTAGAACTCCCACTTCCACTAAGCAAAGAAATACAGCCTAAAGAAACTTCAGGAACAGGAGACGTGGTCTTGGAGGAGGCATGGGTCCAGGTACTGTTTGGCTATCATTCATTCGTGAAAAATCACAAATTCAGTCCTTAGGACTTTGATGGAAAAAATTAGATGGATTACGTCCTGCTGGCAAACCAGGCCCTGGCAGTACCAGTTTTGTGCCAGTCCAGCTCCTCCTGCCGTGCACTTGGCCTTCAGAAAAGCAGGGACCACAAATGCTGATGTGAAACGTTGAGGATAAGCTTTGGTAGAACCAGCAGAGGGAGACAGCATTTGGAGTGAACTCTGTTCTCAGACAACATTTGTCACAGGTGCCCGGGTTGTTACCAATGAACCTGCACATTTGTGGAATTAAAACTGAGCCTAAGAGCTTCTCATCAGTTGTAATGGCGATGACGATAACGGCTATGTTGAACACTGTAAGTGGATTTCCTCATCGGATCTGCACAATGACGCTCTGAGCAAATACTCTGACAAGTTTCACAGAGGAAGACCCCCGGGATGACAAAGCAACAGAGGTGGGAAGAGGGGGTCGGAGTCCCCACCTTGACCTGTTGCCAGGCCCACGCTCAAAGCCGTTGATGCTCCTACGAAGCCGATTCCTGCTTATCCTACTGGCCTATAGTATTCGCGAGGGGCTCTTGGCATCCTTGTCCGTAGTACCACCGACGGAATCCCTGCTTCCTGGGGGATGAACACAGAGATAAAATGTGACACAGGTGGCCTCCCAGGTGACTGCCAGCCCGCAGTTCCTTGAGGCCTTTCTGCTGGCCCAGGCAGTTCCAGGAGGGTCTGCAGTTCACTTCCATCAGGGCTAGATCTGCAGAGACTTCTGGTTTGTCCTGTCTGTTCCACCTTCCCTGGCAGATTCTGGGTTGATTCAGAAGCTGAGTGCCAAGGTGGCGACTAACAGTGCCTGGTTGCCCTGAGTTATGGACTGAATGTCTCCCCTCCAAATGCATGCTTCCAAGCCTAAACCCCCTATGCCATGGTATTAGGAGGTGGGCCTTTGGGAGGTGATTAGGTCATGAGGGTGGAGCCCTCATGAACGGGATTAGTGTCCTTGAATGAAGAGACACAAGAGAGATGGTCTTTCTCTCTCTCCACCATGTGAGGTGGTGAGGCTACAGCAAGACAGCGAACCAGGGAGGGGCTCTCACCAGGTCCTGGATCTGCTGTACCTTGATCTTAGATTTCCAGCCTCCAGAAAGGTGACAAATAACTTTTTGTTGTTTAAGCCGCCCCGTTTATGGGATTCTTGTAGAGCAGCCCAAACAGACTAAGACACCTGGCCTCCATTCTGCAGGAGAGAAATGCAAAGCTGGGTCCATCTTTTGCCTTCCCCTGGCTCTCAGGGACCTTGTCACATCTCGGAACTGCAGGAGGCGGTCACGTGGGCAGTGTGGCTTCTCCAGGTGCTGGGTGAGAGGGCCTGGGTCCTCCTGGGGGCTCCCAGGAACGGCAGGCTGGCTGGGAACTCAGGGAAGGAAGAAGCTCCAGACGGAGCAAGAAGGGGCAGGTGTTACCTGAGAAAGGAAGCGAGGGCACAGCAGGGCTGGCGGTTTGAGGCCTCGGCCCAGCCTGGAGTTGGGACCAGATGGGACACTGCAAGAGGCTGCCAGCAGATGGTGTCTGCAGTTCAAAGCTGGTCCCAGAGTAAACATCGGAAGTTGCCCTTGGGCCAGAAACACATGTTTTCACAAATGAAACAAAGCGAGGCTTAGAAATGATTATCCCCAAGAAAAGAGGGTTGTCCTTCTCTCTCCCACCCTGTTAGTCCCCCTCCCCAAATTACAGTGAAAATGGTTGTGGTCAGGGCTGTGCGTGGATGCTTCGTGTACTGGCAGGAAGTACAGTGTGAGTCACACGCGCTGACACGATCTAAGTCCCCTGCTCCGTGATTTCCTTTGGCAGAACCAATGTCACAAATGGGAGAGCTCTGGAGAGACCCTCGGCATTTTCGTGTTGAGATGAGCTTTGGGAAGCACCTGCTTCATGCCCTTCATTTCAGAGACGAAGCCTTGAGGACCAGGAGAGCAGGGGGCCCTGACCAGGGCCACACCGTGAGCTACGGGGCAGAGGAGCCAAGGAGTTGGAGCCAGAGGCCCAACTGAGGTCATGGCTGTGCCGTCTACTAGTTACGTCCTCTTGTGAACACCTGCTCTCTCAGAACCTCATTCTCTCGGCTGCAAAATGGGAATAATAATGGCACCTATTCTAGCGTTTTGGCGTCGCTTGAATAGGTAAAAGCACGTTCAATGCTCAGCACTGCCTGGGATGTTAATCATTTTTATTCTGCTATTATTAGTGGTTTCAATGCCTTATTCATTGAAATGATTAGGTACTCCTCCTTAAGGGTTTATGATTCAATTTAACAAAGATTTACTGGATCCATACCATGTAGCCAGTAATGAGGCCAAACGTATGGCAACTCGAAGACTTTAGCCTGGTCCCCTGGAAACCTGCAGTTTCCACCTGGAGGCAGGAGTTGAAGAGATGGCAGTGGGCGTGGCTTTGAGTGTGGACTGGAGGGGAAGGGGCGGGACCTCTGAGCACAGGAGGAGCCAGGGAAGGAGGCCAGGAAGGGTGATGCTTGCAGAAGGAAAGCCAGGAAAGGGAGCCAAGCAAGGAGAGAGATTTGAGGGAGAGTATTAGTAGGAAGAGGGCTGAGGCAGGGAAGAAGCTGACAGGGAGAGAGTTGGTGTCTCTTTATGCCACTGAGTCGAGACCTGTTCTGTTCTCCCGAGGGAAGAAGGCAGGGTGGGGCTTGCCTTCAAAGCTTACACCCTAGAAGGGCACCCAAGGATAAGAAGTCTTGGGCAGGGAGTCCATGGACACGGCTTTGTGCTCTTGGGGGTGAGATTATAGCCATTCCCTCACTATAGTCTCTTTGGCTTCTTTAAGCCTCAGTGTCCTCATCTGTAAAGTGGGTCACTAATAGCACTGGCTTTATAGGCTGTTGAAAGGACCAAATGGGGAAATACACAGAAGTGACTTAGGCCCACGCCGAATACATGTTTAATACACGCTTGCCCTTCTGTTTAGGCTTCGGTTTTCTCATATTTAAAAAGGAAGATTACAACAGCCTTTCTGCTCTGGAAAGAAAACGAAAAGGGCCGTGTGTGGGAAAGTAATTTGGGAATGTAAACTTGCAGTGTACTATTTATTGTTGGAGGAGACTTCAGTTCAGTTTTGTTGGGGGGATGGGAGGGGGGTACATCAGGGACACGGGGAACTTTATGCGTTGAGTTAGGAGAACAAGATACAGACTCACACGCTGGGTTTTGAAAGAAAAAGAAATGGTCTGAAAGAAAGCTGTGTGTTTTCCCAACAGATTTGTGGAAGGAACGTAAAATCCCCCATCACTGGCCTCTAGTTTAATAAAAGAAAGGGAAACTTGATTTATGGGCCTGCCGACTGTATCAGCGCCGTGCAGTAACGTCAGTGAGGTGGGAGACGTCATTCCGGGCAAACCAAACTTTCAAAGTGGGAGTGGGCTGCTTGTTAATTACCAATGCCTGCTAATCTTGAAGGCAAGTCAGGAAACGTTTGTGAAACTACTTTTCTAGCAGTGATAGTTGGGGGCACATACTGTTAACTGAGGTTCACGTGTGTTCTGCCCATCACATTATTGATGGTGAGTCTTTCAAAATTGTGTTTCCAAATGTTCCAGTTTGAGCATGATGCTTTATGCCAGCTGAGAACTCTTTTTATCTGGGGAGAGGGTAGATAACTCCTTTTTGAGTTTCCCATTGTGAATTTCAGCCTGCAATGGGCTAGGCTGTCTGCCCCTCAGTGATGAAATTACCCGTGAACCCACTCCTTGGTGCTCTCTCAACAATCTGGTACCATGTTGAACACGACGAGGACGTCCCGGAGCTGGAGAAGGTATGTGGTGGTTGTGACCACATCGAAAGGCAGACGTTCCATCAGAGAGAAGCTGGTGAGAAAGAGGCTAGGGAGGGAATTCCCTGGTGGTCCAGTGGTTAGGACTTGGCGCTTTCACTGCCGGCGATCACTCCTCGGGGAACTAAGATCCCGCAAGCCGGGCAGCGTGGCCAAAAACAAAGCAAAACATAACATAACAAAACAACAACAACCAAAAAACCCTTAAAAGAAAAAAGAGGCTAGGGAATGGGATGGCGGCCCTTCATCCAGGGGCTGGGAGGGATGGAGGTTGCATCCATTCCGATGCAAATTCTCCACCACCAACCGCGTATCCTACAATTCCCATCGATTCTGCATTACCCAGATTTAGTGCAGACCCCACAGGTTCGGGGGCTCAGTTCCACAAGCCCACCCACCACTTCAGACACCAGTTGCAAGTCCTGGGTCCCCAGGCTACTCCCACTTCAGTCTGACAACAATTTGGGGGCCCCGTGACCCTCTCTTCAGGTTCCAAAATTTGCTAGAATAACTCACGTTGTTCAGGAAAGGGCTATACTTGAACAATCACCACTTTCTTATAAAGGATACAAAGGAGCAACCAGATGAAGAGATTCGTAGGGCAGCAAGGTCTGGGTGGGGGGCAGGCTGGGAGGGTAGGGTGGCAGGTGCAGAAGTTTCTGTCCTGGTGGAATCAGGGCGTGCCACCCTCCTGGGACATCAACATGTTCACCAACTAGGAAGCCCCTCAGCCTCGTTGTTTCAGGTTTCGTCTGGGGTTTCATCACGTAGGCGGGCTTGAGTTAACCATTGGCCAGGTGATTGAACTCCATCTCCAGCCCCGCCCTGGAGATTGGGGGTGGGGCTGAGAGTTCCAACTCCAATCAGGTGCTGGGCAAGGCTCTGCCCTCTCAGAACCTGGTGGTCGTTCTTGGTGAAATGAGGATGGTGACAGGACCTGTCCTTGAGGGCTGTCATCCAGATTCGACAGAAAAGGCCAGTGAAGGCTGGGTGGCCTGGCACCGCGGGAGCTCTGAAAGGGCAGGATTCAGGGTCATGCTGAGACCTCGAAGGGTATGGACAGCAGAAACACCACACTGTTAACACATCCCCCAAAAGCCCTTAAAGCTCTAAAAAGGTAAAGTTAGGACACATAACTTTGTCAATATTTGGAATTTGTTGTCTTGAGAGAAGGTCTTGGTTGAAAATCTAAATACCTTGGAGACCGGTGAGAATGATGATCATTAGTACCAAGTCTGAGCCTTGATGGGCTGTTAGGGGAACAAGGCATTTTCGGGGCCATTTCCCTAACGGACTGGTTCTGGGAGGAAAGGCCAGGTCCTTCTACAAACATCTTGTGTCCAGGACTGTGAGGGGCATATCCCAGTCTAGATAGCCCTTAGACTTGACCTTGATGGCCTTTCTTAAGTTATTATGATTCTGTTTATTACCCTCATTGTTTCTTAGGAGGAGAAATGAGCTCTGCAAACACTTTGCCACATACTTAGGAAGCTGAGTTGATAATTGTGATCAGAAGTGTCTTCTGGATATAAAATATGCATCAAGTGAAACCCAGTTTTTCCCTCACTTCATCCTCACCTGGGCAACTTCACTGCTAAGGCGTTTGGCATGGGAGCCCCGGGGCTGTGCAAAGGAAGCAGAGCTCCAGGCCTTTGAGCAGCTTAGTCAACAGAGACAGGATTTAGGAGATGGGACTCCTAACTCCAGCTGTGCCCGTACACGCCGGAGCACCCTCGGAAAACGAAGTTCCAACTTCTGGACGTTGGTTCCTCAATACAAATCAAGAGGATTCGACCAGATGGCATTTATTCGTTAGCTTTCCAGTTCTCACCGCCTGTGACACGGATGATCCCACCACCGTGAATGATGCTGCTTCCTGAGCATTTAGCACATGCCAGGCCTGGAGTCATCACTTCCCACCCCCAGCCTCATTCTCCCCGCCGGTGACTTCAGGAAGCCACACCTTACCCTCCTTTGCGGATGAGGAAATTGAGGCTCAGAGGCTGAGTCCACTGGGCGACAGAGAAGAAGCTGAGAAAGAGATAAGGGGAAAACTGGTTTCATTAAAAACTGAAGACCAGTGAAGGGAAGCTGCAACAGAAAGGTGGGTGTGGTGGAAGACAGCTGGAAAGCTCTACAAAAAAAGGGAGAGAGAGAGAGAGACCCCCAACCTCCTGCATAAGAGACTCTGCCTGGCTCAGGGCTGGCCCTGGCATCCGCATCACTTTCTGCCCAGGAGTAAGGGATGGTCCCCGGGTAACTCGGGAGCCTTGGTGATGGCCCTCCGGAAAGAAACAGTTGCACCTTTGCCCCGTGGTTGATAACAAAACAAAGAAACATTCAAATAAGGTGACACGGAACAGAAGTGAGAGCCATGGCAAGGTTATCTGAAGAAAAACAGAGCAGGTTTTTCTGTGGGCTGTGGGAGGATTGAGCACTGAAGCTTTCTAACCTGCTCTCTGCACAGCCCGTTCCCCCCAGGATTATCTTGAAGGCAGGAGGGAGGAGAGGGAGCAGGGAATTGAAACCATTTGGTCTCGGGGCTGAGAGTGTGTTTTGCAGATTTGGCAAAGAAATGTTCAGTCATTACTTTTATTAACCCTTGCTTGGAAAACAGAGGGCACACGCTTTGGATAGGCAGAAAGGCAAGGTGGAAAGCCAGGCACCAGGCCTGGGAGGCTTGCAGCCTGGTTGAAGAGAGCCATGCGTCTCCTTGCCTTTTTAGTAGATGACAATATTGTGTCACCTCCACTGGGGGATGGATTAAACGTACAGGTGGTTGCCAAAGTAACAGATGATTCCTTTCCATTTTGCCTCTTGAGTGGCTTACTTTCCTATCTCATGTTTCCCCAATACAGCACCCCTCACCTGTGTCCCCTGCCTTACCCACCTCCTCGCCAAACAACAAACACGATCCAGCCAGAAATCGTGGTACTTTCGGGCTCCGTATGAAGGTTTGGGTCAGAACTGGCCCACGCCACGCAGAAGGCTGAGTGCCACAGGTCTCTGCACTGTGGAGGGTCCCAGCCCATTGCTGGAGAGCTGGTAACCCCAGCAGCTCCTGCTGTGGTGCTGTTAAAAAACTAATAAAGAGAATAATAAGTTTCCAGAGCAAGACTCTTGGGGGAGTGATTTACCCATAGCATTATAAATAAGCATTAAAGGAAGAGGGGGAGAAGCTCAGGCATTTTTTTTTTTTTTAAAGAAATCTGGTCTTTAATAACATTTGTAAACCTCTTCACCAACTGAAGACCCTTGCGGGGAGAGGGGCTTGAAGAACTCTTTTATGAGTCTTGCCAGCTGCATTCTTAGAAGTTCCTTTTTTCTCTTCTGGTAGAAAGGCTTAACGATCTTTATGTTTTGCAGCATCTATTGATCGGATTTGGGTAAAAAAAAACCTCAAACCTGTTCCCTGAGGTTGGCTGACTTCTCTTTTCTTTCTGAAAAAAAAGGAACTTTTGCTTACCTAAAGTTGGGGCAAAATAGAATCTAAGACGAACGATGATGGTTCAGAGAGAAACCCAGCGACAAAGGAAAAGTCCAAGATTGACAGACACCAATGTCTGCTTAGGAAGAAACAGAGCGAAACACTATGAAGTGACACTTCAGGATGACAGCTGCTCTAGAAATCCAGCAGAGTCTGAGGTTATTACCAAGTGTCAGCAGAGAGCACACTGGTGTGAGATCTGAGCATTATTATTTTTTTTTAACATCTTTATCGGAGTATAATTGCTTTACAATGGTGTGTTAGTTTCTGCTTTATAACAAATTGAATCAGCTATATGTATACATATATCCCCATATCTCCTCCCTCTTGTGTTATTATTACTATTATTCATGAAGCTTAAGAATTAGCTGTGCCTGTATTGACAAAGAATCACTGAAACATCATTTTTTGAACAAAAATAAATACCAGAGCTCTGGTTTCCCTTTTGAAAGACTGTGGGCGTGGTGCATGGGAGCGGGTAAGGGGCGAGTTGGTGTCGGGTTGTCAACAGTTAGAAGCGTCCCTGGGCAAGTCCCCCCCTCCCAGGGCAGAACCATCAGATGCCGTTTCTGGCTGTAACCGCCTAACACGAAAGAGTGGTGTCTGTGTTGGTCACTGAGCTGGGCTCAGTATGCAAATTTATTTAAATCTCACAGCAAGCCAGTCAGTAGGCTTAACTGGCTGCGTTTACGGATGAGGAAAGTGAGGTTCAGAAAGGCTGAGCCACCTCTTTGAGGTCACCCAGCTGTGAGCAGTGGAGCTGGGAATAGGTTCAAGGCCATCTCTGCTCCCTGTACTGCTGGGTAACCTGCACAGAGCCCCCTAACCCCCGCTTCCCTGCTTTTAAGGCAGGGCTTTCGATGCCAAGCTGTCCGAGTTTAGGCAGCTATGCAGATGTTGGGGCCATGTTTCCACAGCTGGCCCAAGAACTTGATGCCTGATGCACGTCTGGGTGATCAGTACGAGAGCAGGGAGTTTGGGGAGGAAAGACCAGAGATGGGAATATGATTTGCCTTCCTTTTCATGGTTCAGGACTCAGGGTTGCTACAGTTTGCCCCACGTGAGAGGCAGGCGTCTGGTTTTAACTAGATGATGATCATGGAACCTCCAGTAGAGTGTGTGCCCATCAGGATGAAATACTGTGATTAATGGAATTGTTAGAAATCAAAACAATCATTTTATGTCTGGTGCTGCTTGGGGCAACATTTTCCATTTACACAGGACTTTGTATCGTAACGGTTTGAGACATGATATCTTGTAGATGCCATCTGGAAAAGAACATGGATGTTCACCAACAATGAAGACCCATGTTCCCTTCCCTGGGAAGGTGATCCTTGAGGCAACAGTGTCCTTCCACTTAAGGCACAATGTCACAATTTAGCTACAATATTATCCCCTTTTATTTCCTTTTTGTCCCCGTGGAATCAAGGACTTCAAGCTTTAACATAAAAAGGAGCAATTCCCTCTGTGGCCATGCTTCTTTGAAGGAGTTGATTCCATCAGCTGTAAACAAAAAAGGGTGATGTGAGTGACTTAAGAGTGGCTTTCACAGCCTGTACGCTAGAAAACCACGGACTTATTAACCTCGGCACAACTGATCTGTAACACATTCCAAATTGTGCATTGACTTCTTTACCACGATTGAAAGCTGATATCTTAGAAATCCCCATAAGTGATACAGACAAGGTCCCTTTTGGAAAAGAAGCTGGTATACCTCAGTGCAGACCTTCCCAGTTTGGAATAGTTCAGGCTCCATTGCTTTAGGCCAATTTACATCCCTGGGCTAGTTTACATCTGTCTTACATCCCACCTTCTAGCCCTTAGAAGATGCAAGGAATACTCATGTGAAACCCCCCCCCCCCCATCTATCTGGTTTGGAATGCTCCAGAAAGAGAGGAGGGAGGAAGGAGTCTCGACAGTATCAGCTAGGGGGCCAGTTCTGCCAGGACACTGATGAACAGCTTCTGAGGCCAACGCAGAGCTGCTTCAAGTGGTGTGGCATCAAAGCTTACGGAGACACCGTCCCACAGAGTACTGGTTAGAAACACAAAAGCAAGCTATTCTCATTACCTACTGAGCATAGCCTGCCCTTGAAAAGTTCTCCCTGGGGGAAGACCCTTTTCTAGAGGTGGTGCAAGGGCTTCTCATTACATTGGCTTCTCTGGTTGCGGAGCATGGGCTATAGGCACGTGGGCTTCAGTAGTTGTGGCACGTGGGCTCAGTAGTTGTGGCTCATGGGCTTAGGTGCTCTGTGGCATGTGGAATCTTCCCGGACCAGGGCTCGAACCCGTGTCCCCTGCATTGGCAGGCGGATTCTTAACCACTGAGCCACCAGGGAAGCCCAGTAATTCAGTTTTATAGAACAAAGAGCAGGATTTGGTGCTGAGATTGAATAAAACTTTTAAAGTACATGTGAACCTCTTGAAAAGAGCATCATTTATAGGTGATGAACTTTTGTTGTTTGTAGTCATTTCCATAAGAAGCTTGAGATTAGTCTTTCTGTTAGCAATGTGATGTCTTTAGGGGGAATCAGACTTAGAACTGCAGCCTCTTTCTCTGGAACATACATTTTACCCTCTGTGCGTGTATTTTGTGCTTTGGATTTGAAGTCCTTAAGAGTATTTCTCCAGAAATGAACCCAGTCTTTCAGAAGCTGACCTTGGGAATCCGTAGGGGTGACTTAGACTTGGGTCATCAGGAGGTGGTAGAGTGGAGAGGTGAAGCATGTGGGGCAAATCCCAGCTTCACTATTAACTAGGAGTGGCAACTTGGGAAGATGCCTACTTTTTTGTACCTCAGTGTTCTCATCTGTGAATTGGGGATGATGATGGTAAGATATGCTTCATAGGTTTATTGGGAGGATTAAACAAGTTCATAATACATATAAAGTGTGACGAGCACTGCTTGATACATGGTGTACGCTCAACTGGGCTAGTTACGTGATGCCATCGAAGTGGTTGTGACAGTTCCAAGTAGCAGTAGAATTGTGTATTGGAGTTTCGGTGTCACACAGTCACCTTCCAAAAGCTGCCTAACATTTCCCCCGGTCATCTTCAGAGATGCTTTTAAAGTCAATTGCACGTATGCACATTCCTTCCTTTTGTGCTGTCAGAAAGAAAGGAGTTGGATATGGTTCAAAACCATGGGGAGGAGGCCAATGAGATAAAGTTTTCTATGTGGACCGAGTCAGCTCTTGTAAATTGTCTGTCTCTGATACTCAGAGAAGCAGCTGCTCCATCTCAGCAGGACCAGCCCTTGATCCTGCCTGGCACAGTTGACAAGAGGGGGGAATCCTGGTTGTGCTTTTCGACTTTGCTCGCAGGTTCTGCTCAGCCTCACTCTCACCTGCCCTGCTGTCTCCTCACACTCCTCCTGGTGCATTCTGGATGGCCTTTCCAATGCTTTTTTTTTTTTTGGTGAACCATTTAATTGAAGTGTCACATACATGGAGAACAATGTGTGCATTGTGCTGAATTATTACAGAGTCAGCACACGCCACCTAGATAAAGACTTTGAGCATTAACAGCACCCGATATGCTCCCTTCCTGTCTCCCTCCAAGCATCACCTCCTCCAAAGGTAACTAGTCTCACTTCCCTCACAATAGATTGATTTTGCTGGTCTTGTTACACTTTGGATAAGTGGAACCATACAGTATGTGGTCTTTTGAGCTTGGCTTCTTTTGCTTAATATTCCACCTGTGAGAACCCTCTGGGTTGTAGTTCTTTCTTTCCCACTGCTATACAGAGCTCTATTGTATAAATGTATTCATGAATTCTATTTATTCATCCCTTCTCCCTTTATGGACATTTGAGTTGTTTTCAGTTTTGGACCATTATGAATAATGTTGCCATGAACATGTCTTTTGACAAATATATGTTGGCATACCTGTTGAGTCTGCATCTAGGAACAGGATGATGGGACATAGATGTGTTTATGTTCAGCTTCAGTGAACATTGCCTAACAATTGCCCAAAATGGTTGAACCAACTGAGAGCCCCACTAGCAGTGTACGTGTGTTCCTTTGCTGAATATCTTTACAGATACTTGATACTATTATTAATTTATTTTCTGGAGTGTGTGTAGTAGTGTCTCATTGTGGCTTTGATTTGCATTTCCCTGACGATTAGTGAAGCTGAGCATCTTTGCATGGGCTTGTGTCCCTCTGTATGTCTCTTTTGGAAAAATGTCTGTTCCAGTCCTCTGCCCATTTTTTAACCTTTTTTTTTTTTAATGTTGATTTGTATGAGTTCTTTGTATATTTTGGATATTAACCCCTTATCAGCTATACCATTTGCAAATATCTTCTCCCATTCAATAGGCAGCTTTTTGTTTTGTTGGTAGTTTCCTTCGCTGTGCAGAAGTTTTTTAGTTTGGTGTAGTCCTATTTGTTTATTTTTGCTTTTGTTTCCCTTGCCTGACATATCCAAAAAATATTGCTAAAAGTGATGTCAAAGACTGTACTGTCTATGTTTTCTTCTAGGAAGTTTATGGTTTCAGGTCTTACAGTTAAGTCTTTAATCCGTTTTGAGTTTATTTTTGTATATGGTGTGAGAAAGTAGTCCAGTCTGGTTCTTTTGAACAACTTATTGAAGACACTGTATTTTTCCATTGTATATTCTTGTCTTCTTTGTCAAAGGTTAATTGGCCATGTAAGTGTGGATTCATTTCTTGGCTCTCTATTCTGTTCCATTGATCTGTATGTCTGTTTTGGGGCCAGTACCATACTGTTTTGATTACTGTAGCTTTGTAGCATAGTTTGAAATCAGGGCGTGTGATGCCTCTAGCTTTGTTCTTCCTTCTCAAGATTGTTTTGGCTATTTGGGGTCTTTTATGTTTCCATACAAATTTTAGAATTATTTGTTATAGTTCTGTGAAAAATGCCATTGGTGTTTTGATAGGGGGTATGTTCCCTCTATACCTGTGTTGTTGAGAGTTTTTATCATAAGTCAATGTTGAGTTTTATCAAAAGCTTTTTCTGCATCTATTGAGATGATCATATGATTTTTATTCTTCAGTTTGTTAATGTGGTGTATCACACACTGATTAATTTGCTGATGTCGAATCATCCTTGCATCCTTGGGATAAATCCCACTTGATCATGATGTATGATACTTTTAATGTATTGTTGAATTCAATTTGCTAATATTTTGTTGAGGAGTTTTGCATCTATGTTCATCAGTTATATTGGCCTGTAATTTTCTTTTTCTGTGGTGTCTTTGTCTATTTTTGGTGTCAGAGTGATGCTGGCCTTGTAGAATGAATTTGGAAGTGTTCCTTCCTCTAAAAATTTTTGGAATAGTTTGAGAATAATAGGCATTAACTCTTTAAATGTTTAGTAGAATTCACCTGTGAAGATGCCTGGTCCTGGATTTTTGTTTGTTGGGAGTTTTTTTGTTACTGATTCAATTACATTACTGGTAATTGGCCCATTCATATTTTGTATTTCTTCCTGACTCAGTCTTGGGAAATTATACATTTCTAGGAATTTATCCACTTCTTCTAGGTTGTCCATTTTATTGGCATATAACTGTTTGTAGTAATCTCTTTTGATCCTTTGTATTTTTGTGGTGTTGGCTGTAACTTCTTTTTCATTTCTGATTTTATTGATTTGAGCCCCCTCTCTTTTTTTCTTGATGAGTCTAGTTAAAGGTTTATTAATTTTGTTTATCTTTTCAAAGAACCAGCTCTTAGTGTCTTTGATATTTTCCATTTTATTAGTCTCTATTCATATATTTCTGCTCTGATATTTATGATTATTTTCTAGTAACTTTGGGTTTTATTTGTTCTTTCTCTAGTTCCTTTAGGTGTAAGGTTGGGTTGTTTATTTGAGATTTTTCTTATTTCCTGAAGTAGGCTTGTATCACTATAAACTTCCTTCTTAGAACTGCTTCTGTTTCATCTCATAGATTTTGGATCATTGTGTTTTCATTTTCATCTGTCTCCAGGTATTTTTTTAATTTCCTCTTTGATTTCTTCAGTGACCCATTTGTTGTTTATTGGCATATTTTTTAGCCTCCATGTGGTTGTGTTTATTTGCAGTTTTTTCTTATAGTTGATTTCTAGTCTCATACCGTTGTGGTCAGAAAAAATGCTTCATATGATTTCAATCATTTTAAATTTATTGAACCCTGTTTTGTGGCCTAGCATTTGATCTATCCTGGTAAATGTTCCATGTGCACTTGAAAAGAATGTGTATTCTTCTGCTTTTGGTTAGAATGTTTTATATATATCTATTAAGTTCATCTGATCTAATGTGTTGTTTAAGGCCAGTGTTTTCTTATTGATTTCCTGTCTGGAGGATCTGTCTATCGATGTAAGTGGGGTGTTAAAGTCCCTACTATTGTTGTGTTACTGTCAATTTCTCTCTTTATGTCTGTTAATATTTGCTTTATGAATTTAAGTGCTTCTATTTTGGTTATATTTATATCTTCTTGCTTATTTGTAAAACTCTTCATTTCTCCTTCAAATCTGAATGATTGCCTTGCTCGGTAGGATATTCTTGGTTGTAGATTTTTCCTTTTATCACTTTAAATATATTGTGCCACTCCCTTTTGGCCTGCAAATTTTCTGCTGAAAAGTCAACTGACAGTCTTATAGGCATTCCCTTGTCCATAATAAGTTGCTTTTCTCTTACTGCTTTAAAGATTCTTTATCTTTATTTCCTCTTTGATTTCATCATCAACCCATTGATTTTTTAGTAGCATGTTGTTTAGTCTCCATGTAAGCATTTTTTCCCTCATTTCTCTTTCTTCTTTATCTTTAACACTTGCCATTTTAATTACAACGTGTCTTGGTGAGGACCTCTTTGGCTTATCTTGTTCAGGACTCTCTGTGCTTCCTGTTCCTGGATGTCTTTTTTCCTTTCCCAGGTTAGGAAAGTTTTCAGCTACTATTACTTCAAATAAGTTCTCTACCCCTTTCTCTTTCTCTTCTCTTTCTGGGATCCCTAAGGTTAGTATGCTTGATGTGGTCCCAGATGTCTCTTAAACTGTCACCATTTTTTAAAATTCTTTTTTTCTTTTTTCTGTTCAGCTTGGGTGATTTCCACTACTCTGTCTTCCAGTTCACTGATCTGTTCCTCTGTGTCATCTAATCCACTGTTGAGTCCTACCAGTGTATTTTTATTTAGTTATTGTATTCTTCAGCTCTGTTTTGTTTTATTTTACATTTTCTAACTCTTTGTTAAACTTCTCATTGTGTTCATCATTCTCCCAAATTCATTGAGCATATTTATAATCATTACCTTGAACTTTTTATTAGATAGATTGCTTATCTCCACTTTGATTAGTTCTTCTTCCGGGGTTTTATCTTGTTCCTTTGTTTGGAACATATTCCTTTGTTGCCTCATTTTTCCTAATTCTCTGTGTTTATTTGTATGTATCAGGTTGGTCAGTTATGTTTCCTGATCTTGGAGAAGAAGTCATAGGAGATGTCCTATGGGGCTCAGCAGCACACTCCCCTCTCTTCATCAGAGCTATATAATCTAGGGGTGCCCTATATGTGGGCTAAGTGGGCACTTCTGTTGATGCATGTCTGACTACTGTAGGTGTGCTGGTAGGTGGGGCTGGCCCCTGGCCTAACTGCCTGCCAGGAGCTGCCTCGTATGAAGGCTGCCAGCCACTGGTGGTCATGGCTGGGTCCCAGTGCAGCTGATTGCAGGTCCTGGGGGTCCCAGAGCTGGTGCCAACCAGTTTGTGGGTGGGGCTTGTACTGCGGTGGCTGGCTGCAGATGATGGAGTGTCTGGGGCTGGTATCATCCCATTTGTGGGTGGGTATCAACTCACTCGTGTGGCTGCTGTGGGGCTCAGGGCCCTGGACATGGTGCCAGCCTGTTGGTGGGGAGGGCCAGATCCCAGGGCTGCTGGATGTGGGGCCAGGGGTCCTGGGGCTGGTACTGGGCTGCTGGTAGGTAGGGCCAGGGCCTGTGGGATCTCGGAGCTTGTGTCAGTCCACTGGTGGGTGGGCTGGGTCCTGGGTCTGCTTGTGGGAGGGGCTGGGTCCCTGTGCAGCTGGCTGCTTGGCCTGAGGGTTCTGAGACTTGTGCCAACTGGCTGGTGGGCAGGTAAGCCCATGACCTTAATAGACTAGAGGAAGGAATCCAAAGTGGCACTTGCCAGCACCAGTGTCTTTGTGGTAGAATGAGCTCCCCAAATGGCTGCCACCAGCATCTAGGTCCCCAAGGTGAGTCCCAGTTGCCTTCTGGGTCTCTGGGAGGCTCTCCAAGATCAGCAAGTAGGTCTGACCCAGGCTCCTTTCAAATGACTGCCTCCGCGCTGGGTCTTGGAATGTGTGAATTTTTTGCGTGCCCTTTATGAGCAGAGGCTCTGTTTCCTACAGCCTTCAGGCTCTCCATATGCAAGCCTCACTGGCCTTCAAACCAGATGATCTGGGGGCTCATCTTCCTGGTGCAGGACCCTGAGGCTGATGAGCCTGATGTGGGGCTCAGACCCTTTGTTCTTTGGGAAGAAACTCTGCAATTATGATATCCTCCCATTTGTGGGTCACTTACCCAAGGGTGTGCTATCCAAGAGTTTGAGTCTTGACTATACTGTGTGTTCACCCCTCCTACCCATCTCATTGTGGTTCCTTCCTTATACCTTTAGTTGTGGAAAATATTTTCTGCTATTCTTCAAGTCGTTCTCATCAATAGTTGCTCTGTAAATAGTTGTAATTTTGGTGTGCCCATGGGAGGAGGTGAGCTCAGGGTCTTCCTACTCTACCATCTTGGCCACTCCTCTGAAATACCACTGAGTTTTGAATATGGATTGTGTATCCCATAACCTGGCTGAGCTTGTTTATTAGTTTTAATAGATTTTGTTGTTGTGGATTCTTTAGGATTATATATATAATCATATATATCTATATACATATATGTATATATATATATGACTATGTCACCTGCAAATAGATATAGTTTTACTTCTTTTCTAATTAGATACATTTTATTTCTTTTCTTCCTGAGATTTAGTTGATTTTTCTTTCCCTGGACTGCTGCAAGCCTTTGATTAATATCCAGAGTTCTGAAATGTTGATTTTGAGAAATGTTGCCAGTTTTTATATTGCTTTTCTGGAGAGGCAAACTTTTGGAGGTCTTTACTCCTCCACTTTTGCTGATGTCACATCAGTCTTTTAATTGGAACATTTGTTTTATTTCCATTTTATATAATTATGTCCATCTTATAATTTGTTTTCTATTTGTAATTTGTTTTATGTTTCTTTTCCTCTCCCTTATTGCTTACTTTTGTATTAATAAAATATTTTTATTGTCCAATTTCCCCTTTTCCATTAGATAGTTATTTGTATATTCTTGGCCTTTTATACTTGAATATAAATAAATATTTTTTCATCATTTCTCAGACAATATTATTACCTTGAAACAGTTTAACTTTGTTTGCTCCTCTCATGCCTTTTGTGCCATTATAGTAATCATGAATTTTAATCCTACATATATTTTAGTTTCCGTTAAGACATCATTATTGTTTTGTACAATTAGTATTTGTTTACATTTACCCACATGTATGCCTTTTTCCTTGCTTTTCTTTGGTTTTGTGGTTTTCTTTTCTTTTCTGGTGGGGGGGAACATTTTCCTTTTGCTAAAGAGTATTTCATTCAGTGTGGGTTTTCTTCTGATGAATACTCTCAGGTTATTGCTGGAGGGACTTGAGGTCTGAGAGTGCATTTATTGTGCCTTCAATTTTGAAAGATATTTCACTGGGTATAGAATTCTTGGTTGTAAGTTTTTTTTTTTTTCTTTCAGCACTGTTGTTGATCAACTGTAAGCTGTTTTTGTTAACTGTAAGTTTTTTGGTTTTGATTAACTGTAAGCTGTTTTTGTTAACTGTAAGTCTCACTGTTGCTCCTTTGAAGGTCATATGTCTTCCCCACTCTGGCTGCTTTCAGGATTTTTCTTTTTTTGAGTTTTTGGTTTTCTGTAGTTTTACTATAGTATACCATAGAAGATGCTGTCAATACTCCACATGTTTTCCCTGGAAGTCTTTCACCAGTAGGTGGTTAGATTGAGATTGAAGCAGGGACATACTGAATGACACAACAATTACAACACTTCTAATATTAATAAATTTGAAATAGCCATAATAAAGTTTATTTTCGTGTGAATCTTAGATTCTTTTGTTCTAGAGAGATGATGAACCAAGGCCAGTTCTTGGCATATAATTAGCACTCTGTAAATATTTCAATGAAATGTTTTAGTAAATCTTTGAATGAATGAATGAATGGGCAGATGGTGGATGGATGGATGAATCAGAGCAAATTGATGATCAGGCCAAATTGAAGAAAAGTGGGCTTCAGCTTTTGATCAGACAGTCATCTAGTTTTCTTGAACAGGTCCCTGAAACTCTCTTGGGGCCATTTCCTTCAGGTCACTTTCTTCACTTGTAACAGGAGGGCATTGGCGTGGAACATCGTAGGGTCCTCTTCTAACTCTACTGGTCTATGAAATGCCTGGCAATAAAGTATCTCTGTGCACAAAGCTCTGAAGTCAACTGTCTTGGTGGCTTCTTGGCTCACCTCAGGGATTCCAGACAGAACAGACTTGACTAGTTTGTAAGTTTTTCTGCACGATTTCCTCACATCTGGGAGTAAGGCATTGACACTGGCTGTCCTCCTCCACCCCAGATCAGACGTTTCCTGTGCTCCCACAGCTCTGGGTCTACATCTTTGCCTTCCTGCCCAGCTGTCCAGTCATGCAACTTCCTGTGTGCTGCCTTCTTCACCTGTGCTCAACTCTCAAGTGCCTGGTATAACATCTGACACATGGTGGGAACTCAGTGAGTCATGAATAAAAGATTTATGTTCCTATATTTTTCTCCTGGGACAGAAGGAGCTCCGTGGCATAATCTTCTTATCAGGTGGAAACTTCTTTCTCTCCTCAAGATGTGGTTTATATGTAGTGGTGGGAAAGAGATAGTTTTTAAAAAATTAATTACTTAATTAATTATTGGCTGCATTGGGTCTTCGTTGCTGTGCATGGGCTTTCTCTAGTTGCAGCGAGTGGGGGCTGCTCTTTGTTGCAGTGCATGGGCTCTAGGCGTGCGGGTTTCAGTAATTGTGGCACATGGGCTCAGTAGTTGTGGCTTGCAGGCTCTAGAGCGCAGGCTCAGCAGCTGTGGTGCACAGGCTTAGTTGCTCCACAGCATGTGGGATCTTCCTGGACCAGGGCTCGAACTTGTGTGCCCTGCATTGGCAGGCGGATTCTTAACCACTGCACCACCAGGGAATCCCAAGAGATTGTTTTTTAAAAGGAAGAGAACCAGACTCCTTAAAAGCTCTTCCTTGCATGTTAGCTACTAACTTATGGGGAAAGGGAGGAAGGACCTTGGCTCAGCTTCCTCCTTCAATTACACCCCTCCCCATGTTCCTGTGCTCTGCATTCCTGGTCTGGATACCACATCTCTCAGACTCAGAAGGCAAATAAGTTCCCATGCAAGAGGAAGATCTGTTTGTTCGGGAGAGTGTTGTGTGCAGGTATGATTTGGTGCTTGCTTGAGTTCTTGAAATCTCACCCAGCAGAGCTCACTCAGCGCCTTATCCATAGCTCTCAGCAGCAGCAGTTCTACTTTTGGCTTCTTGTATTTTCTTTGCTCCAGTCCACTGAAAGCCTGTGAGACCCTGACTGCCTCATATGTTCAGCCTACTGTGAGGGGAACCCGTCACTGTCCGTTGCTTACTTTTCCTGTATAGGTTATTACAGAATATTGAGTAGCGTTCCCTATGCTATACAGTGGGTCCTTGTTGTTTATTTTATATATAGTAGTGTGTCTATATTAATCCCAACCTCCCAATTTATCCCTCCCCCCACCTTTCCCCTTTGGTAACCATAAGTTTGTTTTCTAAGTCTGTGGGTCTGTTTCTGTTTTGTAAATAAGTTCATCTGTATCCTTTTTTTTATATTCCATGTATAAATGATATCATATGATATTTGTCTTTCTCTGCCTGGCTTACTTAACTTAGTATGATAATTTCTAGGTCCATCCATGTTGCTGCAAATGGCATTATTTCATCCTTTTTATGGCTGAGTAATGTTCCATTGTGTATATATATACCACATCTTCTTTATCCATTCATCTGTTGATGGACACTTAGGTTGATTCCATGTCTTGGGTATCATAAATAGTGCTGCAATGAACAATGGGGTGCATGTATCTTTTCAAAGTATGATTTTCTACAGATATATGCCCAGGAGTGGGATTGCTGGATCATATGGTAGCTCTATTTTTAATTTTTTAAAGAACCCCCATACTGTTCTCCATAGTAGCTGCATCAACTTACATTCCCACTAGCAGTGTAGGATGGTTCCCTTTTCTCTACACCCTCTCCAGCATTTATTATTTGTAGACTTTTTAATGATGGCCATTCTGACCAAAGTGAGGTGATACCTCATTGTAGTTTTGATTTGCATTTCTCTAATAATGAGCGATGGTGAGCAACTTTTCATGTGCTTTTTGGACATCTGTATGTCTTCTTTGGAGAAATGTCTATTTAGATCTTCATTTACTTACTTTCCAAGTAGAAAGTCCTTTCCGTGGCAGCCTTTACCTACACTGTGGGAACTTAACCTTCCTTAAACCTGTTTTATTTGGGGAAAAGATGTTGTGGTTTTCAACCTTGTCTCCATCTGCTCCAGACGGGCGACCTCTGATGGACTCCTCAGAAAGTCAATGACAAAGATTCCTCATCTGTACCAGTGACAGCAGTGGATGTGAATGAAAGCTCTGGCTGCTGGCTTCAAATCTGGACCTCATGGTCCACTAACTGAGGCATCTTGGGACAGAATCCTGTCGCAGGCTCTGTTTCTCCATCTACATACTGGGGACTTATAGCTGCGAATAATAAATGAGATGGTACACGTAACAGGCACAGCAGGGTACCCAACTCGATACATGTTAATGGTTGGCATTGCTGCAGGCACTGAGACTTGGTAAATATTTAATACCCATTTCTTCCTCTCTTCTTGGCCTAGAGGAGTTTGGATAACAAGTCAGATTGTGATTTCTCTCTTTACTTCAGCAATCACAGGAAGAACCTAAGCCCCAAAGTCATCTCTTCTGACGCCCCCGTGGTTCCCAGCAGAAGTTGCCAGCATGGGCCTCATGGAAAAACCATTACAAGCATCCCCTACTTTTCAAAAGTTCGACTTATGCCATTCCACTTTTACAAAAGACCTACATTAGTACCTGTTTTTGCTCATCGAAAGAAACTCCAAGAAGATTTTTACTTTTTTTGGAAAAAGGCAGAAAGTTAAAGTAGTGATCAGCCTGTGTTTTGCTTTGAGCCCTTAGAGGCAGCGCGCGCCCCAGCAGCTAGAGTAGCTCCACCAAGTGCCTTCGCCTGGAACTACACTCAGCATCTCCGCATCAAGCCGCCATAGCTTTGAACTGTGTCTGCCAGCCTCTGTGCTTGATCTCGATTTATTTTCAGCGTCTGTTAGCAAGATGGGTCCTAAGGTAATTGATTATTTGCTTTATGCTACTTCTGCTTAAGAAAGATTTCCTAGGGACGCTCCGCTTTTGGATAGCGGAGAGGGGGCCAGTTTGGGAGGGGAAGTACCCTTTTAGGAACTCTTTCCTTATTTGTTATTTGCTGAACTGAAAGGTTCTTCATTCCAAGGACTGCCTACATTTCACGAAATTGCAGATTTCCTTCTTTAAAATAAAATGAGGAATTTCCTTTGGAGACTTTAGTAAAGTCCGGTGGGAAGACGGTGATCTGGTGGGGTTAACACTCTGTCTTCATAGAAAATCAAGGTTCCTCTGTGGGTCACAGTTGCTGTGTCATGACTGCTCTTCGCAAAAGGAGGAAATACTATCAGTTATGAAAAACGAAAAGTCATTGAGGGATTAACGTTGGGTGAAACCCCTTTTGCAATTCAGTAGATCGCAGTCTGCAAAACCATGGTGTATTATGATGATTGTTATTTCATTTTAGAATTCTGAGAATTAGTGACAGAAAAGTCAGAGACTGTGACTCCTTTGTGTCAATTTGTGATGTTTGTCATCTTGATCTTCGTCAGATAGTAAAAGAAACCACACCACTCATTAGGGATTCTTTTTTACCCCCTCTGTTAACCAAAGACTTTTTACTGTAGTTTTATATATGGTTTGCTTGACTTTCTTTTTAAAAAAAGTCTTCTTAGGATGATCAGTTTTGTTGAAGCCAGTAGGTTTGATCTCCCATGGCAGGGAGTGCCTGGGGGTGTGGACTTTGGTTCTAACACTTTCTTAAGTGACAACCTTTTCCTATTGGAGGAGCAGCTGCTGAATTTGGAGACCCTTTTTCCCAGAGATGGGAGTCTAGAGCCTAGCTCCCAGGGGGCTTAGGTGATCCTTCCCCAGACCGGGTCTCACAGCACGGCCCTGATTCTCAGCCCTGAGCCATTCTGCAGAAGGACGTGTGGATAGCTCAGTGGGCATCTCTGTATGTGTGAGCTGACTGAGTAGACACAAGGGGACTTGATTAGGAAACATGAGTCATCTCAAGGAGTTAAAAAAAAACTGAGAAAATTGACAATTCTTAAATCTACAAAGCATGCTTATTTCGGAGTGATACCAGCTTTGCACTCCTACCATGTGTCAGGCTCAGGGCCCGCTGCTCTCTGTGCATTAGCTCCTTTAGTATTCCCCAAAGCCCTGCAAAGATTTCCCCCTTTACCAATGAGAAAATGAGGTGTAGAAAGGTGAAGGGTGAAGGGCATTGCTAAAAGTCCTAAAACTTCTAAGTGGTGGAGAAGAGGCAGAGTCTTCAGTGAGCACGAGGGAGAGACGACCTTAAGATGCAGCACGAAGGATTTAGGTTAGACATGAGACTCATTTGGGGAAAATAAATCTCACTGCAAGGCTTTGCAGTGAGTTACTGTGCAGTCTTCTGGATGCCTTTAAAAAAGGCGCAGGATGACTTTTGCAAAAGCCAAAAGATGGAAGCAATCCAAGGGTCCATGGACGGATGAATGGATAAACAAAATGTGGTCTATACATAGAACGGAATATTATTCAGTCTTGAAAAGCAAGGAAATTCTGACACACGCTGTAACATGGATGAACCTTGAGGACATTATGCTAAGTGAAACAAGCCAGTCACAAAAGGACAAACACTGTATGATTCTGCTTATATAAGAGATACTTAGAGCAGTCAATTTCATAGAGACAGAAAGTAGAATGGTGGCTGGCAGGGGCTGGGAAGAGGGGATATGGGGGTTGTTGTTGAATGGGTATGGAGTTTCAGTTGGGGTGATGAAAAGAGTTCCGTGGAGGGATGGTGGGATGGTTGCACAACACGGCGCATGTACTTAATGCTACTGAACAATACACGTGAAATGGTTAAGATGGTAAATTTTACGTTATGTGACGACCACAATTAAAAACAAATAGGATGGTTAAACGCAGTACTTCCTGAGGGTGAGGGCTGGTCTCTAGGACAGGTTGTCGTGCCCTCAGATGCCGTGTCACATGTGCTGGGAGAACTGATGTAACTGTCCTGTCTTCCCCGGGCCTGGCCCATGTCCCCCGATGTTCTCTTAATTGTTAACTATGAATTCTGCCTCATAGGCTTAGGTCTTAATGTCTCACATGGCTGAGCGCCCTCCACCAGGGCTCATCAAGCTTGTGCCCCTGGGAGTGGTGTTTTTGTGGGCAAGCCTGGCTCTGTGGTTTCTAAGACGTTGACTACGTTTCGTGTTGCAACCCTGGGAAGAAGGACTGGGTGCTTTTTGCATGAAAAAAACGTTGTGGCCTGATTTACATGTGGGTAAGTTTTCAAGAATAATTACACACTAGACTCACTGCGGAATGTGTGCTCCAAAAAGGAAAACAAAGTGTGATGGTAGTTATGAGGCAGATGGAAACATCAAAGAGCTTGTACTGCTGTCAAAGTTCCAGACATTTTGAGGCACAACTTGTGATGAATCAAAGAGACCCTTTAGGTCAGGATTCAAGGTTTGGTGGGAGACATCCTCGGTGAATGCCTCCTGCTGGCACACTGAACTTTTCCTCCATTGCTACTTTGCAGATCTGCAAGGGTTCAGGTGCAAGGGTGTGTGCTTTTCTCTGCCTTGTCGCTTCTCCATGGCCCTTAGTGCAGACACTAGTGAGGCTGGTGTCTTTTTATATACGTAGTGCCTGTTTGTATTTCTCTTTGCGTAAGTTGCCTATCCACACTCTCCTGTTAAAAAAAAGGTTTGTAACATATATCTGCTGTAATATAGACCTGAAAGTTGTTAAGAGAGTGGTAGATCCAGAGCCTTCTCATCACATTTTCCTTTCTTTTTAAATTTCTTTTTAATTAAAAAAAATTTTTAAACATTTTTATTGGAGTATAATTGCTTTACAATGGTGTGTTAGTTTCTGCTTTATAACAAAGTGAATCAGCTATCCATATACATATGGAATCTCAAAAAAGTTTTTAATTAAAAAAATTTTTTATTGGAGTAAAATTGCTTTACAATGTTGTGTTAGTTTCTGCTGAACATTGAAGTGAATCAGCTATATGTATACCTATATCCCCTCCCTCTTGGACCTCCCTCCCATCCCCCCATCCCACCCATCTAGGTCACCACAGAGCACCGAGCTGAGCTCCCTGTGCTATACAGCAGGTTCCCACTTCTATCTATTTTACATATGGGAATGTATTTATGTCAAACTTAATCTCCCAATTCATCCCACCCTCCCCTTCCCCCCTGTGTCCACATGTCTGTTCTCTATGTCTACATCTCTATTCGTGCCCTACAAATATGTTCATCTGTACCATTTTTCTAGATTCCACATATATGCATTAATATACGATAGTTTTTATAGTTGATTTACAATGCTGTGTTAGTTTTAAGTGTACAGTAAAGTGATTCAGTTATGTATATGTGTGTGTGTGTGTATTCTTTTTCAGATTCCTTTCCATTACAGGTTCTTTTGTTCTTTTTGTGTCTATATGAGAAGCTAGATGTTAATTAAACTCACTGTGGTAATCATTTCACAGTATGTGTAGGTCAAACCATTATGCTGTACATCTTAAACTTATACAGTGCTATCTGTCAATTATATCTCAATAAAACTGGGAAAAAAAGAAAAGAGAAAAAAATTTTAAAGAGTTTGTTAAAATAGAATGATTATTATGCTTTACTAAGAGTGATAGAAAGCAATTTAGAACAGATTTTCTTTTTACAGTAGTAATAGCAAAACAGCAATAAATGTTCTGGCTAAACTTTACCTCCTCTGCTTGAATATGGATGATCAATTTTATGTAGAAACTGTTTCTATAAGTAAAAACAGAGCACTATAACATTTCTGGATCTATGTCATATGGACAGGAGGCTGTGTTAATATATATATGTACACACACACATATATATTCTTTATTGGATTCTTTTCCCTTATAGGTTATTACAAAATATTGAGTATAGTTCCCTGTGCTATACAGTAGGTCCTTGTTGATTATCTATTTTACATACAATAGTGTGTTATCTGTTAAACCCAAACTCCTAATTTATCCCTCTTCCCCACTTTCCCCTTTGGTGATCGTAAATTTGTTTTCTATGTCTGTGGATCCGTTTCTGTATTTTTTTTTTAGAAGTTTATTTATTTATTTATTTATTTATTTATTTATATTTGGCTGTGTTGGGTCTTCGTTTCTGTGCGAGGGCTTTCTCCAGTTGTGGTGAGCGGGGGCTACTCATCATTGCGGTGCGCAGGCTTCTCATTGCAGTGGCGTCTCTTGTTGTGGAGCACTGGCTCTAGGTGCTCGGGCTTCAGCAGTTGTGGCGCATGGGTTCAGTAGTTGTGGCTTGCAGGCTCTAGAGTGCAGGCTCAGTAGTTGTGGTGCACAGGCTTAGTTGCTCTCTGGCATGTGGGATCTTCCCGGACCAGGGCTCGAACCCGTGTCCCCTACATTGGCAGGTGGATTCTTAACCACTGTGCCACTAGGGAAGTCCCTTGTATCAATTTTTTAAAAAATTCCACATATAAACGGTATGTGATATTTGTCTTTCTCTGTCTGGCTTACTTAACTTAGTATGGTAATCTCTAGGTCCATCCGTGTTGCTGCAAATGTCTTTATTTCATTCTTTTTGATGGCTGAGTAGTATTCTGTTGTATATATGTACCATGTCTTCTTTATCCATTCATCTGTCAATTGGCATTTAGGTTGCTTCCATGTCTTGGCCATTGCAAATAATGTTGCTATGAACACAGAGGTGCATGTATCTTTTCAAATTATGGTTTTCTCCAGATATATGTCCAGGAGTGGGATTGCATGTTCCTATGGTAACTTTATTTTTAGTTTTTTAAGGAACCTCCATACTGTTCTCCATAGTGGCTGCACCAATTTACATTCCCACCAACAGTGTAGGAGGGTTCCCTTTTCTCCATATCCTCTCCAGCATTTATTATTTGTAGACTTTTTGATGGTAGCCATTCTGACCCGTGTGAGGTGATACCTCATTGTAGTTTTGATTTGCATATCTCTAATAATTAGTGATGTTGAGCATCCAGTATGGTTTCTTATATGGGACGTTAATTTCATATAGCTGCAGAGTAAAAACAGTGTGCAGAGGCTGTGCTCTGATCAAGCAGTTGGCACCTGGAACACCATGACAGCATCATTTTAGAAGAGGTTATGCATGGTGAGTTCCACATCTCTATCTAGACAGCTACTCATGTGGCTTTCTATCAACATAATACAGTCAGGTTACTTATGCTGTGGGTTTTGGAAGGTTGTATTTCACTGGTGTATACCAAGTCTGGGCAGAAAGCTAAGGAGAATGAATGCTGAAATCATGGACCTCTTTATTGACTTTCTTAGGGTAGAAAGAAAAGGGGAGGGGTTCTTACTTTTTTCTGATTAAATTATTTATAATTCTGGATGCTAATTCTTTATCTGTAATGCATGTTGCAAATATTTCAATCCATTCTTTGCTTTTAAACCTTATTTTTGTTCTTGTTGTACACAATAGAAAAATGTATGTAGTCCTTTGCTTTATAGTCTTTGCAATTTATTTCTACTCTACCCTAAATTTACGAAAACGTTTATCTTATATTTTTCATAATGCTTTTATAGTGTTTTATGTTTGTTCTTTGATTCATTTGGAGGTCAACTTTGTGTGTATGGTGTGAGGTAGGGATCTACCTTAATTCTGTTGCAGTAAACTTTATTGATTGTTCCAATTGAATTTATTTAATCTCCACTAACTTGAGATCCCATCACTTTTGTATTTACTTGCTTACACACACACACACATAGACACACACACACACAACTAAATTCTAAATTCTTGACTCCTTTTAAAGGAGTCAGTTATTTAGCTATTGATCTAGTTTTCAAGAAATGAATCTTTGGTTTCATTTAGCAACTCATTTATTTATGCTTTTATATTTATTAGTTCTGCACTTTTTTGATATTTTGTGGTTTTTGCTTCTTGAGTTGAATGCTTAGTGCATTCATTTTCATTACATTTTTTTCTAATATTTGCATTAAAGACTGTAAATCTTTTTCAGAATAGCTCTCTGGCTGCAATTTACAGGTTTTGATATGCAATGCTCTGTATTTGTTTTAAAATAGTTCACAATTCTGTCTGTTTTTGTTTTTTATGTTAATTTATTAATTTTTATCATGTAAGTGCATGTGTTTGAACTAACACTTTGCTACCAGATTACATCACTTTTAAGAGTTAGAGTAATATTGTGATCTTGAACACTCTAGCAAATAGCTTGACAAAGCAAGACTAAATTAAGTCTTACATATATACATATATATATATTTTATATTTCAGTGACCACATCTCCTTGTTTTAGGTGTAACATTAGAAAATTTATCGTACACTTAGCTTACTTGGCCTATTGTATCCTAAGTTCTTGGCACACTCTCTCCTCAAAAATATCATATTCAATAGCATTTTAAATCTAAAGAGAATTTGATGATACAGGCTTTAAAACAAATAAGCTTAATTTGAACCAAGTGTTTTAGGACAAAATATGTCAATTGTTTACAGATTGGGTGTGAGAGAGGAGATGCAAATTCAAGGTACATTTTTTTGTGTACCTAATATGTACATCTTTTACTTGCTTGAAGACCCCTTTATAAAAGTAGCAAAATCAGCAGTCTTCTTTAATGTAATCAAAATATTCTTAAAGGTACAAAAAAGAATCATGTAGAAAGGATACTGTAAAAGATACTTATTTTAAGAATAAAAGACTATGAAAATCTTTTATTATGTTCTGTACAGCCAATGACTTCCACAAACTTGCAGCGATATAAAGAAGAAAAGCAAAGGATATTTATATCTAAATACCCTCTGACTACAGTTCTTGATTAAGAGGTGGATATTCTAGGAGGGAAAAAGATACACCGAAAAAAATAACATACAGCAGTGGAAAATTTCAAGAGCAACAATCTGGGAGGCATGAGTAAATGACTTGGCTATGTCTGTTTTTTTAGAAGGTTATTTTAAAGTTCTCAGATGAATTGGGTTTTTGGTTCCTTTTTGCTATTAATTTATAATTTATGGAATTGAGTTCAGTGAAGGCGCCCCGTGAGATTTCTGCTTTGAGAAACCTGTTGCAGTTTTCTTTGAAGTCTGATAGTGGCCAATTTTTGTGAGGGTTTTGTGTGTTTGAAATTAATGTGTATTTTCTGCTTGTTGGGTATGCATTTCTCTATTCAGTTATTCCTGTTAATTATATTATTGAAATCTTCTAGATCCTCACTTTTTGGGGATCTATTGTTGAGTTTCGGAGGAGGTGCATTAAACCATCTGTTGTGAGGTAGGTTGACCACTTCTTGCCTTTCTATCAGTTTTTTAATGAAATATTTCAAAATTAGTTGTCAGGAGCATCAAAGTTGCTGATTGTTATATAAAATTTACTTTTGTAATAGATATATTTTTCTTTGTCGTTTTTGATGCTTTTGTATTTGAATTCTATTGTCTGGAAGTAATATTGTTCCAGTGTCTATTTGTTAGTATTTTCCTGCTATGTTGTTCTCTTTTTAATCTTTTCTTTGTATCCTTTTTGCATCATTTTGTTTCAGGAGTGTCCCCTAATCCCAGGATTTCTGCCTTTACAGAAGAATTTAACCTTGACTTTTTACTGATGTGTTTGAATTCATTCCTGCAATGTTGGTTTATGTTTTGTCTCTAAAAAGCTGCCTGTTCGTCTCTTTTTTAATTAAAAAAAAACTTTCTTGCCTTCTGTGGATTGATTGCTTTCTTCATTTTAATCTGTTCTTTTTTAATCTAATAGATTGAAAGTAATACATCTCAATTCTATATTTTTCTGGTGATTACCATTAAAACTTTGATTTAGGGACTTCCCTGGTGATACAGTGGTTGAGACTCCACACTCCCAATGCAGGGGGCCCAGGTTCGATCCCTGGTCCGGGAGCTAGATCCCACATGCATGCCGCAACTATAAGGAGCCTGCCTGCCACAACTAAGGAGCCCACGTGCCACAACTAAGAAGGTGGCAAGCCGCAACTAAGGAGCCCACCTTCCACAACTAAGACCCGATGCAACCAAGTAAATAAATAAATAATAAAAAACTTTGATTTACACATTGACAGTTATTTTCCCCTATTGATGTTGACTTAATTACATCTATATTCCTCGTTCCCTCCTGTCCCATCTGAACAAGACATGAACCTTTTTACTTTCCCTGCTATCACCACTTCTCATTTTGAGACCATCTGGAATAAACATCAAGATTATTGTTAATTTTTTCCTACAGTCAATACCTATTTAGATATAACTCTATATTTTATTCTTTTCCTATCACTTATTTTTGTTCCCTGACCATCTCTTAGATTATACTGCATTTTGCTGAGGGATATTTTCTAGTAATTCTTTCACAGAAGGGACCTGAATAGTAAGCTTTCTGTGTCTGTCTATTAATCAGGTGTTGCTGCATTAATGCTATATAGCAATTAGCCCATGGTCCTGTGACTTATAATGACAAACATGTATTTTGCTTACTTGTGGGTCAGCTGGAGTTTGGCTGCTTCTGGATAGGCTTGGCTGGGCTTGGTTCCAACTGTAAGTCAGATTTGGATCTGCTCCATGTATCTCATTATGGGAGAGCAGCTCCTGGAGGCATACTCTTCTCATGGCAAATGAAAGGAGTCCGAGAGGCCAAGCCAAACCACATTCCAAGGTTTTGCTCACATATGATTGGCCAAAGCAAGTCATATGGTCAAATCCAAAGCCAATAGGGTGGGGTTATAAACCTCACCTTCTCTGCTGAGATGCACTTCAAGGTACCATAGCCAAGGGAGGGAGTAAAGAACTGAGAACAACAATCCAACTTACCATGACATAACTGGAATTTTCCCCCCTGATACTTGAATGATAGTTTGGTTGGGTATAGAATTTTCTGTACCCCTCTCCTCCTCCCATTCCTCCTCCTTCTTCTTCTCCTCCTTTTCCCCCTTCTCCTTCCTCTGTCCTCTTTTTCTTCTTCATAAAACCTATCTTCTCTTATACCTAGAAGATTTTACTTGTAAGTGCACAGCAGGCTCTTGCACTGCACACTTTCCTGATGTGGGAAGTCCCCTCGGGCTCACTTTTCTTTTTAACGTATCCTTTATCCCAGGAAGGGCCTGGAATTCTTTGTCAGCTGAAAGATGCATTTGTGTACTTGTTGAACATTGGTTGAGTGCTATGTGCCAGGTGCTCAGGTGAGAAGCTGGGCATCCGAAGATTATTTGCAGAGGTCCTGCCTGGCAGGAACTTTTCAATCAGTAGAGTGAGACCTTTGTGTAGGGTTATGGTACTTACAAAATATACAATATGATGTCATTTCTGCTTACTGAGGTGGGGAAATGGATGGACTGGTTGGGAGAGAGTTTATAGTGGCTATGAGTCTTAACTGAATCTTGAAAAGTGAGTAGGCTTTTTCTGAGCAGTGGAAAGGGAGGCTGTGAAGGAGACGGTGGCTCCAGACCCCATTCCAGACAGTGAGGCCGTGAGTCTCCAGAAAGTGCTGAACAGGGGAGATATGCAGCTCCATGTGGTTTGGGGTTTCAGAAAGACCCATCTGGTAGCTGTGAGGAGGAGGGATTGGATGGGGCAGGTCAGATGGGGAGCAGTGTCAAGAGGCTGTTTGGAGTCCTGGGAGTTGGTCAAGAAACTAGTGCCCATGAGGGTCTTCCTGAGTTGGAACCTCTGTACGCACTCATGTACATGCGTACACACAGACACACGCGCACATTCACGTACACTCACACACTGCCAGATGCAGAAGCTGCTGGACCAAAGTCACTGCTCAAGCTGGTACCAGGTCGCATTTACCACGGAAGGAGAGTCCATGGAAACAACAGCTCCTGAGAGCCAGTTTCCTTAAGAAACCACCTCTTCTCGGAGCCCTTGGGGACAGGAACAGGGCTGAGCCTGAGAAAGGGAGTAGACCCTCCAGGGGATATAATTGCCTATGTCATTCGGCTGCAAAGTGGGCAAAGTAGCTTCAGCACAGTTAAATAATCATCTGACAGTTCAGGATGAAGTGATCAGTGTGTTTGGGGGAGGGTGGGGGGAAATATACATCCAAATAACACTTTCTATTGTGCATCAGAGGAGGTGAGAAAGAGAAGGAGGGTGTTTTGTCTAGTCCTAACGTGTGCTATTAGTAAAGTTTTTATAGTCTTGGCAAAAGTTTACTAGGAAATCAGGGCATATGATTATTTCAGAGACCCATTTGAATCCAAATAAGTGAGTTTAGAAGTATTTGGCAGTCTGTTATTTTTGTTCAGTGAAGTCACACATGTCCATTTACCAGCGAGACCTAATTCCAGGGCCTGGGTTTGGACGTCCAGGTTTCCTTCTCAGTGACTGGAGGTCCCTGGCATGGAGCTTCATCGTTAAAATCTGGGTCTAGGATAGGAGTGTTCTACATTTTGGAAGTGGTTTTATCCAGTATCTAGTTAATGCTAACTATAATTGGATTTAACTTCCAACAAAACTCAACTGAAACCCCCTTTCACTTTCATACTATTTTCTTGCAGAAGAGTTACAATTAAGTTACCCACAGCATTGTCAGATTTTATTTTGGGTTGAAATGTCTCATGTTTGACTTTGGCACAGAAACAATTTCTTTTGGAGAAGGTCATAAAATATCCTTTCAGCTCTTCTCTTGTAATAGAAAAGTAGAAATAAAGTATCTTCACTTTTGTCTATTTTACCCAACAAGGGCTTATTAAGTCCATGTCACAGAGCTTAAAACTGTTAGGTGTCGTGTGGGATGGGGTCTGTTTAAAAAATACATGCCAAAATGCTTCGTTTCTCTAGAGGCCACTTTTCTAGCAGCTTTGATTATCTGGAACACAGCCAATAATGAGAATGTAGTAAAAACAGCCACCAAACTGCCAAAATATTATCAAAACACCAAGTACCCAAGCTCTAACTCATAACACACACATATGTTAGGTGCCCCTGCCCTTTTTACTCTTCATTTAGAAACAATAGAAACAATCTTGGCTAGATGATTTCCTTGACCCTCAGCAAATTAGAACTAAGGATTGAAATGAGGAGCCTTCCAAAAGTAGGTACCCTGAAGTCAGAGTGACAACTGACAGGCTGACAGTAAGGCAGGAGAGAGGGGAGCTACAAAAGCAGGTAGAAACAGATGGCAGGTAGGTCCACTTACTGAGCTGGACCATGGGCAGGAGACACAGTACAGCAAAGGGTGGAGGGCACCAGGAAGAATTCAGATTTTGATCCATTTCGTGACTGTACAACACATTGAGAAAACCATTCATCCCATATGATTAAAATAAAAGCAACTTTGGGACTTCCCTGGCGGTCCGGTGGTTAAGACTGCACGCTTTCACAGCAGGGGGCACGGGTTTGATCCCTGGTGGGCGAACTAGGATCCTGCATGTGGCACGGTGTGGCCTAAATAAATAATAAAAATAAAATAAAAGCAACTTTGAAACTTTGGATTAAAGGAAGATTCGCTCTTGTGGGACTTTATCTCAGGCTACCACTGAGAAACCTGTAGCCTTGTAGCAGAGGTACCCCATCATCATAGTCCAGGCAGTCAGCAAGTCCTTGAGGGTTTGCTTCTGTCTGGGTAGCTGTGGAAGCTGAGTGCAAGGCCCTGCACGGAGTGGGTGGCAAACATACCTGTTAGCTCTTCTGGTTCCAAAACAAGATGGAGTATACTCATTCTCCTCTGTTCCCCTCTCCCCCAAAGTATTACTAAATACCCTGGAAATTATTGAAAAGACAATTACAAAAGGACTCAGAGCTGAAAAGGAGGAGGAGGATGGGATAGGGACCTCAGGACTTGAGAAACAACTATGCGGTGAGTTCCTTGGGTTTTCATTTTATCTTCTAGACTGGGTGCAGGAGAGGTCTGCAACCTGGAACTGCCAACACGAATAGGCAACAAACAGACAGACAAACAAGAAAAGCCTGCTGTCTCTGGCCAAAGGACTAAGGAAGGAAGTCCAACAGAGATCTAATGGGGACACCCAGCCTCAACTCTACAACCACAGCCCCTGCAGGTGGTCTGATCTGTTTACAGCAGAAGCAGCAAAGCCTTGGCCATTCCAACCCCTGATCACAAGCTGACCAAGTGGGTGATCTCATACACTCACAGCTGCAACAATGAAGCCCTGTGTCTGCCTGTGCTCTACCCAGAAACCTAAGGAGACCCAGGAGGACCAATGGCTTCTGCCCCTTCCTCCACAGATGGTCACCGGCAGACAGTAAACAACCCAGACAGGCACCTTCTGCCCCTGCAGAAAACATCATCATAGCTTGAGCAGGAGAAGTAGCAGCACCAGAAGAACAAAATTGACAAGATAGCATTGTAAGTGCTCAGAAAACTAAATTGTCATTGGAACAAAAGCCCAAAAAAGTAGCACTGAACCTATACTCTAAAACTAAACAGAGCGACTGCCTACTAAAATAGAAGACTTAAATAGGTCAAGATCAAATGATTAAAATTTCCAGGATACAGGGGGGAAGAAAACCTTCATCACACCAGGAAAACCACAATTTGAATGAAAAAAGATAATAACTGGTGCAATTCCAAGATGACTCAAATGTTGGAATTATTGGACAAGGATTTTAAAGCAGCCATCATAGAAATGCTTCAACAATCAATTACAAATTAAATTCTCCTGAAACGAAAGAAAGAACAGAAAATTACAGCAAAGAAATAAATTATAAAAAAAGAAGTAAATGAAAATGATAGACTTGAAAAATACAACAACCAAAATAAAAAACTTACTGGGGGGACTTAATAGTAGAGTGGAGATGACAGAGGATAGAAGCAGTGAACTTGAAGAGAGATCAATAGAATTTACTTAGTCTGAACAACAGAGAGATAATAGGCTGGAAAAACATTGGAGAGCCTCAGGGATCTTTGGGACAATAATAAAAACGATTGAACAATTCTGTCATTAAAGCTCTAGAGAGTAAAGGCTGAAAATGTATCAGAAGAGATAATAGCTGAAAACTCCCCAAACTGTAAAAGATATAAATCTACAGATTCATGAAGAGGAGCAAATCCCAAATAGGAAAAGCTCAAAGAAGTCCACACCAAGACACATCATAGTCAAACTTGTAAAAACTAAGGACAAAGAAATATTCTTAAAAATAGCCAGAGAAAAATGACACATTACCTATAAAGGAACACTGACTTGAATGATGGTGGATTTCTCTTCTGAAACCATGGAGGTCAGAAGGAAGTAGCACAATATTTTTCAAGTGCTGAAAGGAAAGAACCATTAGCCCCAAATCACATAGTCAGTGAAGCTATCCTTCAGGGTTGAAGGAGAAAAACATTCTCAGATGAAGGTAATTTGTTGCTAGCACACCTATCCTTAAAGAACGCCTAAGACATGGATGTATATACACCACCAAATGTAAAATAGATAGCTAGTGGGAAGCAGCTGCATAGCACAGGGAGATCAGCTCGGTGCTTTGTGACCACTTAGAGGGGTGGGATAGGGAGGGTGGGAGGGAGACGCAGGACGGAGGAGATATGGGGATACATGTATATGTATAGCTGATTCACTTTGTTATAAAGCAGAAACTAACACACCATTGTAAAGCAACTATACTCCAATAAAGATGTTTAAAAAAAAAAAAAGTCATCCTATCCAGGATATATCCCAGATCAGTTAAATCATGACCTCTGTGGGTAGAATCCAGGCATCAGTATTTTTTCAAAATGAAAATTTAGGCTAACTATTTTTTAAAAACCGCAACAATAAATTCCAGTGTCTATAAAAAAAAAAAAAAAAGAATGCCTAAGAAAGCTTTCCAAACAGAAGGAAAATGATAATGATAATAGAAAAAAGGCTAGAACCATCAGAAAGGAAAGAGCAATGGAATGGATAAAAAGAAATAAACATAATAGGTTATCCTTCATCCTTCATCTCATGAGTTTCTTTAATCACACTTTATGGTTTCATGGTCAAAGAAAAAGTTATTACACTGTTTGATGTGTTCAATAATTGTAGAGGGAATACTTTAAAGGTGATTATATTTATTAAATTGAGGTAATAAAGACACCTAAATGAAAGTGAGATTTCTATACTTCACTTGAAATGGTAAAGCATCCACATCAGTAGGCAGTGATAAGTTATATGCATGTATAATAATACCTAGAGCAACCACTAAGGAATCTATACAAAGAAATACTCTCAAAAACGTTATAACTTAATAAAAATGAAGCATCAAAAATGTTCAAGTAACGCAGAAGAAGCCAAGAAAAAACAAACAGGAACAAGAAATAGAGGGAACAAAACAGAAAACAAATAATAGATTTCTTGGATTTTCTACATAGTCTATCATGTCATCTCAAATAGGGAGAGTTTTATTTGTTACTTTCTGATCTGTATGCCTTTTAATTCCTTTTCTTGCATTATTGCATTGGCTGAAACTTCAGTACCATGTTGAGTAAGAGAGATGGGAGCAGATATCCTTGTCTTGTTCCTGGTCTTAGCATCTGAAAGCAGTCTTTCATCTTTAAGTGTAGTGTTAACTGTAGATTTTTTTGTTGTTGTTGTTAAACACTAGCTGTAAGTTTTTTGTAGATGCTTTTTATTAAATTGAGGAAGAACTTCTCTATTTCTAGGTTTCTCAGTTTTCATCATGAATGGTGCTCAATTTTGTCAAATGCTTTTTATTCATGTATTGATATAATCATATGATTTTTCACTTGATATGTTGACATGATGGATTACACTGATTAATCTTCAAATATTGAAAAGCCTCGAATTCCTGAAATAACCCCAGTTGGTCATGGTGTATAACTCTTTTTACATATTCTGCATTATGATTGCAAATATTTATTTATTTATTTTATTTTTTATTTTTTTAACATCTTTATTGGAGTATAATTGCTTTACAATGGTATGTTAGTTTCTGCTTTATAACAAAGTGAATCAGCTATACATATGCATATATCCCCATATCTCCTCCCTCTTGCATCTCCCTCCCACCCTCCCTATCCCACCCCTCTAGGTGGTCACAAAGCACTGAGCTGATCTCCCTGTGCTGTGCAGCTGCTTCCCACTAGCTATCTATTTTTACATTTGGTAGTGTATATATGTCCATGACACTCTCTCACTTCGTCCCAGCTTCCCCTTCCCCTTCCCCGTGTCCTCAAGTCCATTCTCTATGTCTGCGTCTTTATTCCTATCCTGCCCCTAGGTTCTTCAGAACCGTTTTTTTTTTTTTTTTAGATTCCATATATGTGTGTTAGCATATGGTATTTGTTTTACTCTTTCTGACTTACTTCACTCTGTATGACAGACTCTAGGTCCATCCACCTCACTACAAATAACTCAATTTTGTTTCTTTTTAAGGCTGAGTAATATTCCATTGTATATATGTGCCACATGTTCTTTATCCATTCATCTGTTGATGGACACTTAGGTTGCTTCCATGTCCTGGATATTGTAAATAGAGCTGCAGTGAACATTGTGGTATGTGACTCTTTTTGAATTATGGTTTTCTCAGGGTATATGCCCAGTAGTGGGATTGCTGGGTCATATGGTAGTTCTATTTTTAGGTTTTTAAGGAACCTCCATACTGTTCTCCATAGTGGCTGTATCAATTTACATTCCCACCAACAGTGCAAGAGGGTTCCCTTTTATCCATACCCTCTTCAGCATTTATTGTTTGTAGATTTTTTGATGATGACCATTCTGACTGGTGTGAGGTGATACCTCATTGTAGTTTTGATTTGCATTTCTCTAATGATTAGTGATGTTGAGCATCCTTTCACGTGTTTGTTGGCAATCTGTATATCTTCTTTGGAGAAATGTCTATTTAGGTTTTCTGCCCATTTTTGGATTGGGTTGTTTGTTTTTTTGATATTGAGCTGCATGAGCTGCTTGTAAATTTTGGAGATTAATCATTTGTCAGTTGCTTCATTTGCAAATATTTTCTCCCATTCTGAGGGTTGCCTTTTCGTCTTGTTTATGGTTTCCTTTGCTGGGCAAAAGCTTTTAAGTTTCATTAGGTCCCATTTGTTTATTTTTGTTTTTATTTCCATTTCTCTAGAAGGCGGGTCAAAAAGGATCTTGCTGTGATTTATGTCATAGAGTGTTCTGCCTATGTTTTCCTCTAAGAGTTTGATAGTGTCTGGCCTTACATTTAGGTATTTAATCCATTTTGAGTTTATTTTTGTGTATGATGTTAGGGAGTGTTCTAATTTCATTCTTTTCAATGTAGCTGTCTAGTTTTCCCAGCACCACTTATTGAAGAGGCTGTCTTTTCTCCATTGTATATTCTGATTGCAAATATTTATAAAGGATTTCCACATCTATTTTCATGAGTCATGTGAGCTTGTACTTTTCTTTTTTAAAAATACTCTCCTTGTTTTGGTATCAGGGCAATACTTGCTTTATAAAATAAATAGAGAAGTGTTCTCTCTTACGTTCTGGAAGAGAGTATATGAAATTGCTACTAAAACTTCTTTAAAGAAGTTTTTCTCCATTTATATAAAACCATGTAGGCTTGGAAATATCTTTTTGGGGAGCTCCAAAATTTGACTTCAAACTCCTTAATAGTTGTAGGACTATTCAAATTGTCTGTTTCATTTAGGGTAGATTGTGGTGGTTTGTGCTTTTTAATGAATTGGTCCATTTTGTTGCCAAATTTATGCATGTAGAGTTGTTTGTAGTTTTAACCTTATAGACTTTTGAAGTTAGCATATCTAGTGATGACTCTTCTTTCATTCGTAAAATTGGTAATTTGTATTTATTCTCTTTTTTCTTTGCTAGAATTGCTAAAGGGTTGCCAATTTTATTGATCTTTTAAACAATCAGCTCAGTTTCATTGATTTTCTCAGTTGTTTTTCTCTTTTAATTTCATTGATTTCTGCTCTTATATTTACTATTTCTTTCTGCTTGCTTTGAATGTATTTTGCTCTTTTATTTCTTAGGTTCTTGAGGTGAAAGCTTGGATTGATTTGAGACATTTTTCTTCCTAATATATGCATTTAGTATTATAAATTTCCCCCTTTGCACTGCTTTAGCTGTGGTTCACAAATTTTCATACGTTGTATTTTCATTTTCATTAAGTTGAATGAATTTTTAAAAAGTCCTTTGGGACTTCCGTTTTGATCTATAGATTATTTAGAAGTGTGTTGTTTAATTTCCAAGTGTTTTGAGATTTTCTTTATTGATTTATAGTTTCATTCCATTGTGGCTGGAGAACACATTGTATGATTACAATTCTTTCAAATTTGTTGAAGTGGCTCATTAATTGAAGTGAATTTGTTTTATGGCTTAGGATATGGTTTTTCTTGGCATATGTGGGCAATGGTAAAGAATGTGTATTCTGTTTTTGTTGGGTGGAGTGTTCTATAAATGTCAATTATACCTTATTGGTTAGCGTTTTTCAGTTTTCTTGTTATCTTTGCTGATTTTCTGAAGAGTTGTTCTATCAACTGTTAAGAAGGGGATGTGGAAGTCTCCAAAAATAATTGTAGATTGGTCTATTTCTCCTTTCATTTCTATCAATTTTTGTTTCACATATTTTATAGCTCTGTTGTTGTATACACATTTATGATTGCTAAATCTTCTTGGTAGATTGATCCTTTTGTTATTATATAATGTGTCTCTCTGCTTCTGGTAATTTTCTTTGCTTTGAATTCTATATTCTGATATTAATATAGCTATTCCTTCTCTCTTTCAATTGAAGTTTGAATATATACATATATACAAACTTCAATTGAAGTTCGTAACATCTCCACTGCTTTTTTTCCCAACCCTGCCTATATCATTATATTTTAAGTGAGTTTCTTATGGACATCATATAATTAGGTCATGTTTTTTGATCCACTCTGTCAATCTCTGCATTTTAATTGGTATAACCATTTACAGTTGATCCTTGAACAAATTGGGTTTGAACTGTGTGGGTCCACTTATATATGGATTTTTTCCCCAGTAAATAAATACTGTAATACTAAATGATCCAAGGTTGGTTGAATCCACAGATGTGGAACGATGGATATGGAGGACTGACTGTAGAGTTATACACTGAGTTTGGACTGCACAAGGGTCAGCAGCCCTAGCTCCTGCATTGTTCAAGGGTCAACTGTACATTTAATGTAATTATTGATTTGTTATGGCTTAAATCTGGCTTTCTTTTTTGGTTTTCTGTTTGTTCTTTCTGCATTTCTCTCTTTTCCCCTGCTTTTCTGTGGGTTATTTGAACATTTTTTAGAATTTTATAACTATAGAGTTTTAACTATAGAGTTTTTGAGTGTATCTGTGTGACATTTTAGTGATTGCTCTAATAATACATTATATGTACATAACTTATTATAGTCATCATTTTACCAGTTCAAGTGAAGTGTAGAAATCTTATCTGCCTTTATGTCTCTTCACTCTCCCCACTTGTATTAAATATTTGTCTTAAATATTTCGAACCACATTAAACAGTGCCATATTTTTTGCTTCAGATGTCAAAAATAATTTAGAAAACTCATGAAGAGAAGGAAAATCTATTATATTTACCCATATTTTTGTTTGCAAACTTTCTTCCTGATTTTCTAAGATTCCTTTTATCATTTCTTTTTTATTTATAGAAATTCCTTTAGCCTTTCTTTTGTGGTAGGTCTTCTGGCTATAAATTCTTAGTTTTCTTTCATTTGAGAATGTCTTGATTTCCCCTTCATTTCTGATAGTTTTGCTACATATAGGATTTTTCTGATATTTTTTCTGGATTCTAGGTTGACAGTTTTTTTCTTTCAGCACTTGAAAAGTATTCCTCTTCCTCCTGGCCTCCATGGTTTCTGATGAGAGATCTGCTGTCATCTGAATTGGTTTTCATCTACAGGTAAGGTGTCACTTTTCCCTTACTGCTTCAAGGTTTTTTAAATTTTGTTTTAATTTTCAGAAGTTTGAATATGATAGATATTTGCATGGTTTCTTTGGTTTTATTCTGTTTTGGGTTTGCTCAGTTTCCTGAATCTGTAGTTTATGACTTTTGCCAAATTTGGGAAGTTTTCAGTTACTGTTTTTTTTTTTTTTGTCCTTTTAAAATTTATTTTTTATTTTTTATTTTTTAACATCTTTATTGGAGTATAATTGCTTTACAATGGTGTGTTAGTTTCTGCTTTATAACAAAGTGAATCAGTTATACATATGTTCCCATATCTCTACCCTCCCCTGTCCCTTTTCTTCTCTCTTTCCAGAACTCTGATGACATGAAAGACAGACCTTTTGTTACAATCCCACAGATCCCCATGGCTCTGCTTATCTTTTTATTTTTATTCTAATTTTTCTCCATTAGTCAGACTGAGTAATTTCTATTGTTCTACTTCACAGCTCACTGATTGTTTTCTTTTGTCTCCTTCATTCTGCTGTTGAGCTCATCCACTGAGCTTTTAATTTCAGTTACTGTATTTTTCAGTTCTAAAATTTCTATTTGATTTTTTTTATATCTTCTCTTTCTTGGCTGACACTTTCAACTTATTTGCTGAGTGTTTTTATTTTTTCATTAGTTTAAAGTGTGTTTATAATTGCTTGCTGAAGCATTTTTTAATGATGGACTGTAAAATCTTTGTCTGGTAATTCTAACATCTCTGTTACTTCAATGTTGGTATTTACAGATACCTCCCTGGCGGAGAGGGGTGGGAGTGGCTCATTACTACTCCTCACGTGGCCTCAAAGGACATCATCAGTGGGGGAGGGGAGGCATTGGCCTCCTTACTGCTGGGCTCTGGTGAAAATCGTGACCTTCCACTCTCCATTGAGACTACTCCAGCAGGGAGGAAATAGAAACTTCCCAGGTGGTTTCCATCAACACCACGTGGTGGTAAAGGGTGCTCCTTATTGCTTGGTGTGGGTGAAAGCCTCAGCTCCATACTCAACCTTATCTGAGAGGGAGTTGGGGCACCTCCTTAAACCTGCTGAGGATGGAAATCTAGGCTCTCCATTTGGCTTTTGCTTGGTAGGAGTGCAGCCATAGTTTTTTCTATGGTGTTTGATTGGAGTAGGATGTTTACCATCTAAAAGTTTTCTGTCTTGCTAGAATGTCCTTTCCTTCTCCTGTCCTTTGGTTAGAGAGAGCAGGCTTTTGCTGGGTCTATTTTTGTCTGTAGTCATTGGTGTTTTCAGTTTGCTTGGCTTCTTCAGCTCCAAGTCTGGGATATATGAGGCAAAAAGTTGACTCAGAGAATGCATTACTGTTTTGTTACTTGGGTTCTGAGTTCCCTAGTTTGTTTGCCTTCCCCCCACCTTTCAGAGTCTCTCTTTCTCTATATATATATTATACTAAATGTCCAGGGTTTTTAGTTGGACTTAGCAGAAGGAACAGGAAAAAGTACATGGACTTCACCTTCCTGTAAGCTGAAATTCTGGCATTACATTTTTAACTATAAGAAACTTTCTCATTTTAACTAACTTGTGATTGGTTTCAGCCTGGTGGATTATTAATTTTTAAGTGTGATCAAAATCCAAATAAAATAAAAACATCACTAAAGGGGCTGTATTGAATATACCACCTACCAATTATACTGATTTTTTGAACAGTGACTAGCTTCTGTGAGCAAATCTTGTAATCGGAACCCTCACTGTAGCTTTCTTCTTAGAAATCTGTGTTGAGAAATGCTCTACTCCACTGGGCTTAAGTAGGATTAGCATCTAAACATGTTGCTTAACAAAGCTACATTTTCTATGCAAACTGATTTATAACAGGGAAATCTACTTTTGACATCTCTTTTTTAACATTTTTAAAATTAATTAATTAATTAATTAATTTTTGGCTGCGTTGGGTCTTTGTTGCTGTGCGTGGGCTTTCTCTAGTTGCCGCGAGTGGGGGCTACTCTTCATTGCAGTGTGTGGGCTTCTCGTCGCTGTGACTTCTCTTGTTGCAGAGCACGGGCTCTAGGCACACGGGCTTCAGTAGTTGTGACATGTGGGCTCAGCAGTTGTGGTGCATGGGCTTAGTTGCTCCGCAGCATGCAGAATCTTCCCGGACCAGGGCTTGAACCCATGTGCCCTGCATTGGCAGGCGGGTTCTTAACCACTGCAGCACCAGGGAAGTCCTTGACATCTCTTAAAGGAACACATCCAGATAATTCATAACAAGCACATATTTAGCAGAGCTGGATTAGCAGGGGGAAAAGAAGTCATTCAGTAAAAACAGTAGATCTGCCATGTGTGAGAAGGATGGTAGGTCCTGGAAGATGGAAAAGGAGAAGTGGTCCCTGATCCAGCAATTCACTGTCTAGTGGGAGAGAGAGAGTGCAAAGAGATGATTTCAGTGCAGTGGGATAGGTGCTAAAATAGAGGGAAGAAAAGTCCTAGAGGTACCAGGATGGAGAAGCTAACTGTCAGGGAGGATGATGGGTACAGATGCTGGAAGGTATAACGGAGAGGCAAGAAGCAACTTGTGGACTGAGATTCTGGGGACAATGACGGTGTGGAGGGAACAGTCGTGGGGGAGAACCCGTTACTGCTGAAGGACAAAGTGGATGTGGAGCTATGTCAGAAGACATGGCTGGAAATACAGACAGGGACAGATTACAAACAATCTGGATGGCCTGGATTAGTGAAAATTCTTTTTAAGTAGTTTCTTTGAAGAAAAAATGGTTTTGAGGAGTTAATGCTCTTTAAGTTTTGATTTGTAGATTTCTAATAGTTAAGAATATGGAAGCAGGACTAAGAAGATGCAAAAAATGGGAAACCCTGTTAGATGTGGAAGAAGTGAAGGTGAGACCCTCCAAAGGCATTGTTGAGTCAGGAAAATAGAAGAGTAGGGCAGGGTGGAACGCGTCTGCACACATGCTGGGAAACTTTCAGTGGAAGAGGCATCTTTCTGATGGTGGGTGGCCCTAGGGCATAGAGCTGGGCTCAGTGGGGAGCCAGTCAAGCTGCTTTCTCTTTGGTGCAGTAATGTTTTCACAGGGTGATGCACAGGTGCCACGTGCTGCCTCATCACGGGGTGGGTTCCCTGTGACTGGAAGCATGCAAATGTTGGAAAGGTTGGCCAGCTACCCATTGGGTTAGTTAAGTTATTTGAAAATTTCAGCATCCAGTGGGGTAAGTGGATGAGATGATCTCCTGGGCTCTTTTTTAAAAGCAATTTTTATTGGAGTATAGTTGATTTACAATGCTGTGTCAGTTTCTGCTGTACAGCAAGGTGAATCAGTTATACGTATACATATATCCACTCTTTTTTAGATTCTTTTCCCACATAGGTCATTATAGAGCATTGAGTAGAGTTCCCTGTGCTATATAGGAGGTCCTTGTTGGTTATCTATTTTATATATAGTAGTGCGCACATGTTAATTCCAAACTCCCAATTTATCCCTCCCCCTCACCTTTCCCCTTTGGTAGCCATAAATCTGTTCTCTTAATCTGTGAGTCTGTTTGTTTTGTAAGTAAGTTCATCTGTATCATGTTTTTTAGATTTCCATGTGGTCTCTTTGAAGAGGAGGAAGAGAAGGAAAAGAAGGAAGAAGGGAGGGAAGGAAAGGAAAGGAGGGAGGAGGGAAGGTAGGAAGGAAGAAAGGGAAAGAAAGAGGGAAGAGACAGAGGGAAGGAGAGAAAGCAGCTGTCAGATTTGTCTGCGGGCCTGGCCTGAAAGAAGACTTTTCTGTTACCAATACACCACTTGCTCCAGCTGCTGTGATGGGCCCAGGAAACCTGTTCACACGTGAAAGTGATGTTTGCTTTGTTCAGTGCTGCCTTCTTGCCTCTAAATAGATCATCACAACCCAAGCATCCTCTGGAGAGATACCATCTCCAGGGGAACATGAAAAGGAAACCCTGGGAAGAAAGGCAGTCAAAAGAGTGACACAAATGTGACAAATGAAGGTCACAGAGTGACAGTCTGTGAATATGCATATTTTTCTGGGTCAAGGGGAAGTGAAGACTTGACTGTGGAGGGGAAGCTGGGCCTTTTCCAAGGCCAAGTGCCTGGGGGTCTCTGCAGCGCCAGGAGAGCCGCTGACTCTGAGCTCGCTGTCCCCCCAGGGCCAGGTCCACTGCCCTGAGGTCCTGGGGAAGGAACCTCTTCCAGGCAGTTGGCACCCGCGTCCTTTCTGTCTGCAGCAGGCAGGAAAGTCATCTCCCGGCTCCCTCATCAACTGGAAAAACACACCGGTTGCGGCCAAGTGAAACAAAATGCCCCTCCCTGCCTGGGAGCTCAACCCGCATCCCTCTGACAGCTGGCCATGATGGAGGACCGCATCTGCTTCCAAACCCAGAACTGTTGTCTTTGGATCTCCCTCCAGCACCCCAATTCCAGGTCTTGGGGCCTCCCAATGAAAGCGGCTGGTTACCGTGACCTCTTGAATCAATTCCTTGTGTCCCAAGGGCAAAGACCATGTTCACATCCCCAGCTGGAGCCCCGCTTCTTGGCCGTCTGTTTGTCGTTCGTGCCACTGCTGCTTCCCTGGGGATTTGGGGAGGATAATCTAGAAGAGACAGCAGGGTATAAGGAACAGAAACAGTAATAATCTTGGAATGAGCTGGATCTAATTTTAAATCTGGGCTCTGCAATGTGCTGGTTGGGTGACCTGGGCAAATGCTAGCTCCCCTGGGTCAGGCCCCATATAATTTCTTCAAGAGCCCTGCAGGTTCAGGATTTCAACCTACTTTCCACGGGGGGAGGGGGAAGGACTGCCAAGACCATCTGGCCAAGGTGAGACCGAGCAGGATTTGAGCCTGGGCTGGTCTGGCCACAGGGTCACCCTCTGTCCCCTACTCCACACTCACTGCCACAGGCTGGGAATGCATCTGGGCCACTGGCGTTCCCATAGGTCTCATAACTCTTCTTGTGGGTGAGGGTGAGGGGGGCTGAGGAGCCCTTCCTGCCCAGAGGAGCATGCGTACTCCTTCTATTCACGGTGTGGCATGTTTATTTCACCCTTCTTTTACAGTTAGATACCAAGATTGCTCCCAATTTTTACTATCATAAATGAGACTGTGTAAAACATTTGGGGTCATAAGTCTTTTCTACGTCTGTATTTCCTTATGAGACATACCTAAAAGCTGAATTACTAGGTCACAGGGTATGAAAAACTTCAGGCTTTAATACCTGATGTCAAATTGCTCTCAATAAGCGTTTTGATGGTTTATACTCCCCTCACTCAGAGACTTTTTCCTTGTTACTGGAGGCTCTTTCTGAGTTAAGGTCAAGGCTGGTGTTTTGATATTTCGTTAATACCCAAAATACCCAGTGTGTGTGTGTGTGTGTGTGTGTGTGTGTGTGTGTGTGTGTGTGGGGGAGGAAGGGCTGCAAAATCATTGTCTATTAAAAAAGAAAGTCCTCAAAGTCGCCCCTTCTGTCTTCCTGGCCTGTTGTTTAAATCCCTTAGTATACAGACAATGCACAGAGAATATAAGGAAATTAAAAAAAAAAAAAAGAATCTTGTCTAGGATGGTGGGTTATGGGAGGTTTTCTTTTTCAGTCCAAATGTTTTTATAATAAAAATGGGAGGAGAGAGGAATCTCATCCTTAACCAGAATGTGAACCCAGCTCTCTTAGACGTTAGGCATATCAGGGTAGACTATGCCTGTCGATAAACTTTTTAGTTGGAAAATCTGGAAGGAACGCCCTTTGTCCCACTTGGAATCCAAAGTCCAAACCTGGCCTGTCTGTCCTCTGGCACAGGCAGACTGTGATTTATTTGCTCTGGCCCTATGCCTTGAGCAGGTGCTTCTCAGCTGTCATGCCTCAGAGTGACATGGCCTGGAGCCAGCCCTCTGAAGCTGACCTGGGATTTACCCGAGAGCAAAGGGCAGGGCTCGCAGGCTGCTCAGGTGGGCTCCCCGAGGAGCACCGGTGATCAAGCTCTGGCTGACCCCGCTGACTGGATGTGGGAAACAGTGGCAGCATCTTTGAATGGAAAGATGAAGGGTGACCAGTGAGGTCCTGTTACTCAAAGCCCTAGGGACAGGAGGCAATGGGTTCCACCTGATTACCTTCAGAGTCTGCATTGCATTTATATCCCATTACAAGGGGGGGGCGTCTACCATCTTCCACTTACTTCTTGCCTCCTCGGTTACTGGGAACAGTGATGCCAGGAGTCGACTCGGGAGGAGTGGTCCTGAGACAGGGGGCCAGTGGCAAGCCCCTCCTGGTGCTCGGGCCGCCACTCTTTATCTAACATGTGATCTGTGCACAGAGAACTTTCATGGTGTCTTATTTTTCCTTTTAAAATCAATTTTATAGTAATAGAAATATATTACTACTATACTATAATATATAACATTATATACTATAATATATAGTATATATTATATAATTATATATTATACTATATTATACTTATATATTATAATATACAATACTTACATATAAGTATATATAATATATAATACTTATAATATACATAACGTAATATATAGTATAATATATATATAAGTATATTATACTATATAATATATATAAAATATAATATCATATGTGTTATAGTATTATTAGTACAATACTATAATATACAACTCTAATATAATATAATAAGAGAAATAGCAATAGAAAAGAGTAAATGAGAATGAAAAAATCGTAATCTCTTCAATCAGAACAACACCATTAACATCTGTTATAGGCTGAATCATGTCCCCCACAAATTCATATGTTGAAGTCCTGACCTCTAGTACTTCAGAATGTAACCCTATTTGGAGACAAAGTCTTTAAAGAGGTGATTAAGTTAAAATGAGACCCTTCGGGTGGGCCCTAATCCAATCTGACTGCTGTCCTTCTAAGAAGAGGAAATTTGGACACACAAAGAGGCACCGGGGTGCACGCACAGAGGGATGGCCAGGTGAGGACACAGCAAGAAGATGGCCATCTGCAAGCCAAGGAGAGAAGCCTTGGAAGAAACGAGTCGTGCTTACTCTCTGATCTCCGAAGTCCAGCCTCCAGAAACTGTGAGGAATAAACGTCTGCTGTTTAAGTCACCCCATCCATGGCATTTTGTTATGGTGGCCACAACATCTCTCTCCATCTCACACACAGTTTAATAAAATTGGAGCCATTCTGCACATACAGTTTTAGACCATGCACTTAACGTCGCATTGTGGGCATTTTCCAGTGTCCGCCGCTCTCTGTTCCCAGGAAGATAAGGTTCCATCCTTGGATCTGGGCATTCGAGATCGTGCGCAGATGGCCCTTCTGCCTAGCCACGTGACTTGCTGGCTGTTTCCCAGACTTGCTCCGTCTCTTCTGCTCTTGCCAACCCCACCCTCCCTAAAAGTGCTTTCGCGTAAAAGCCATTCTAGGCCTAGATCATACCTAGAGCTGTTTCACCATGCAGCCTGCTGGCCACACGAGGGCAGGGCATAAATAAACCTACCTGTGTCCCTAGCACTTACCATGGTTCCTCTAACATATATTGTTTTACACCAACCTTAGATGATAATACCTTTTTAAAAGGGAGGATTGAGAATTATGGGCAGAATTAAATTACTCATGGGCCCCTGTCTCCTGTTTCCATGGGTGTTAGAGAAAGGATATATATTATGAACAAGTTGGGTTTATAATATAAATAGGAATGCAAGCTTGGTTATGCATTAGAAACAAAATCAATGTAATTCACTGTATTAACAGAATGAAAGGTTAAATTAACCAGATCATTTCAATAGATGCGAAAAACATTTAACAAAATCTGATACCCATTCATGACAAAAATTCTCAGCAAACCAGGAACGGTAGGGAATTTCTTCAAAATGGTAAAAAGCATTTACAAAATTCCTACAGGCAGCATCAGACTTGGAGGTGAAAACCTGAATTATTTCCTAGACCCACTTCTCCTCCGAGAAACCTTTCCTGACTCCCGATTAGGTCAAATGCCCGTTCCCTCTGGGCCACCCCCTCCTGCAAAGCAGTGATCACAATTGCAACTGAAAATGTTTGTGCCCCAGTGAGGTCCGTGTCTGTTTCCTGATCTAGGCACTAAGCTCTGTGGGTGAAAGCCTTCTACTAGGTGCTGCCCTGTGTCCACGTGGGGCCGAATGAACCACACAGTGAGGGATGGGCCGTCTGCTTGCACAGCGCTTCAGGCCTGGTGAGGGGGGAGGTTTCTCGCAGAAGCACATTTGTACACATATAAACTCCACAGGAAAGACCAATGCTTCTAGTTCATTCTGGGCCACTGCCCCATAGGGAATAGATGCTAGTGCTTTGTTCTTCTGACTCGCGAGAGTTTTAGCGCTGGAAGGGCTAGTGAGGGTCATCCCGACCCAAATTGTTAGAGGAGGTCACTAGGGTCGCGATCTGAAGTGTGCGCACCAAATGCACCCTGAACCCTAGTTTGGAGCTGACAGTAGTGAAAACTGCATAGGAATGAGGTCTGCGGGCAGCAGCCAGTTCCCATGTGGTGGCTCTTTGTAATCCTTGTCCCTGGGGGGACTGACACCTGCACTTTGAAACGGCTGGAGGAACACTGCAGCTCCCAGGGTCCTGGGGCAAAACCCCTGCCCCGTAGGCTGCTGGCAGACCTGCCTTTGCTCTGGTCATCAGAAAGCTGGCTTTGCTCTCTGGGGTCACCTGACCAGGAGGTAGGTCCTGGCCTAACCCCTTCTCCTGCCTGGAAGCGGACTTTCCCCTTCTTTCCAAGGACAGGTAGGCAGCTCCTTATGGATTAAGGCCAGCAGCAACAACTCCAGAATTCCTCCACCTGATGGGTGTCGGGAGGAGGAATGGCAGGTCTGGGAAGCTCTGCTGGCAAAGACTTTGCATGAGATTCACAAGATAGCAGGGGTGGAGGGTCAAGGAGGAGAGCTGGGAGTGGCTGGGGAGAAGCCAAAGCCTGTGTACCCCAGCCCTTTGGAGACATGTGTCTCCCCCACTGGTCTAGGCTGGTTTCTGCACTGTTCCTCCTGAACTGTGTCTCATCCGACTGCTCCATATGGTCAAGGGAATGGAAGCGAGGAAAGAACAGGTGCATTTAATCCACCCATCAGTTGTGGATTTCCTAAAGGATACATAATCCTCGTGTTTGTGGATTCAGCTGCCTCTTTCCTGAGCTCTGTAAAAGGATTATTATTTTGTTTAAAGGAAAAATCATGACTTATACAAATGGAAAAACACACCTTAAAAGTTGATTTAATTCATTAATTGGTGAGGAAACCGGTAAGATGTTACAACCAATCCAAAGGAGAAATGAAAATACCACCCATCGATAGGCAAGTGGGAATACTGAAATGAATTCACAAATAGATGCAAAATTGGCAATAACCACCACTGGACAGAGTTCATTTACGTGTATATAAACAAGAATGGTGTGCATTCCTACAATTTGCAGAGCTGTAAAATAGGTCCAAGATGAGGACAAGCAGAGAGAGCCAGGAAGGGTACTCTAGATGCAACATGCAGTAATTTTTTCCCCTCAATTTTAAAGCCTTCACAGATCTGGGCATGGATAGCAGCAGGAGACTTGGATATTTATTTCACCAAAACAAAGCAGCTGAGGCAGGAGATGGGCTTCAGACAAATGATGACGAATCAAGGTACTGGACTCCCTGCCTGATATGTGCATGTGAGGAAGAAGCAGAAGCTGGGAAGGAGAGAGGGAAATGGAATAAACAAACAAACAAGAGTTAAAAGAAAGCCTAAGAGAGGTGGGAGGGGAGCTCTGTTTGCTCATTCACTCCAACACTCATGTCCTCATCCTTTACTGGCAGGAGTACAAGCTCAGCCAGTTGCACGTGACCTCCATCACGCAAATCTTAGTGGGAAAGACACAGTGAGGACAGGTTGAGTAATGGCCCCCCAAAATTGTCCATGTCCTCAACTCCTGGAATATGTGACTATTGCCATATATGCCAAAAGGGACTTGGCATGTGATTAAAAATTTTGAGATGGAGAGATTATTCTGGATTATCTGAATAGGCCTGATGTAGCACAGGGGTCCTTATAAAAAGGAGGTAGGTGATCAGGATAGGAAAAGGCAAAGAAGTAGAGATTAGATGGATGCAGCTGCAAGCCAAGGAATGCTGGCAGCCTCTAGAAGCGGGAAGAGGCAAGAAATGGATTCTCCTCTGGAGCCCCCAGAAGGAACTGTTAGGGAACAGTTGACCGAAACTGCCGCTTTGGCCAGGCATGATAATAACCGCTTGCATGAGTTGTCTCACAACAGGAGGTCCTGATAAGGCACATGGTGCAGCTGGTGAAAACTACCTGGGAGAATTTGGGAGGGGCCGAAAGGAGGGAGGAGACGCCAGCCCATAATATGTCCTGTCAACCTCCCAGAAACCATTGCGCTGGAAACCATCTTGACTGAGATAAGTGCACACCACCAGGAAGGTCCTTGAATGGGACCAGATATGGGCACAAGCAAGATGATTGGCCAGAGACAACCTGGAAAGCTAACGCCACCACCATAAACCCTGCGACTGTGATCCACGTGGCAGAGCAGTTCTGGGTGCTCTCTGCCCGGGCCCCTCTTCCCAATAAAGTCTTTTGCTTTGTTAGTATGTGTGTCTCCTCAGACAATTCATTTCTGAGCATTAGACAGGAGCCCACTCTCAGGCCCTGGAAGGGGTCCCCCTTCCGGTAACAGAACCAGCCCTTCCAACACCTTGATTATAGCCCTGAAAGACCCATTTTGGATTTCTGACCTCTAGAACTGTAAGAGAATAAATCTGTGTTGTTTTAAGTCCTTACATTGATAGTAATTTGTTCCAACAGCAGCAGGAAGCTAATTCACACTCTGAACAATTGCACTGTAGCATGATTGCAATGCAGAGCGTTTTGATGGGGAAACTGAGAGTCAGGGGAGCCAATGACAGGTGTCCTGGAGGAAGAGGTTTCCTGCTGAGACCTGGGGGCTTTGGAGGAAGTGGCTCACAGAGCGTCAGGCTTCTGGTGCTTTTGCGGGTACAGGGATGGTATCGCACAGTGGACAAGATGAGGGAAGAATCCCGCAGGGGCCCTGAAGCAATGCTTTCTTACATGTCACTCAGGGGTAGAGGGAGGCTGGTGGCAGGAGCCATTGAGGTGTGCTTGTGGTGCTTGTAAGGGGGTGCAGGCCTGAACCAGTGATGGGGTGACAATGCAAAGGAGATGAATTCCTAAGGCTTTTAGGAGGCAACTGCAGGAAGGTGGGTGCTAGATAAATCCAAGGTGGTGTTTTTAGACACAGGGCTTGAAACCATTAATGAGTCATTTGAAATAAGTGTTAGCTTGGCTGGTGGTACCATGGAAGTAGCTAGCAGCTTCCCTGTAAAAGCAGTCCCAAACTCCCTTTGCTTGGGATGCTTAGGAAATGTGAATTTAGAGGTACCTACATTGCCTGACAAAGTCTGTTATTAACCGGGTATAAGAGAAGTGAGATTTACCACTGCCTTCTGAGCCTAGTGTAAAATTCCCTCTAGACATCTATAAAGCATCTTGCTCTTCTGCACATTCCTAAAGGTCACCCAATCAGAAGCCTTAACAGCCATGGCCAACTGCATGGTGCATCTGACATGTCTAAGGGGTCACTTTGGAAGTAATGCCAAGTTGCATTTCTTAGATGCTGGTGGCCTGCGCACCTGCATGTTACCTAGTGAACGCGATTTTTTTGTCCAGCCATTTGAGATCCTTGGTTTTTTGTTTTTTTTTTTAATTTTTATTTATTTATTTACTCATTTATGGCTGTGTTGGGTCTTCGTTTCTGCGCGAGGGCTTTCTCCAGTTGCGGCAAGCGGGGGCCACTCTTCATCGCGGTGCGCGGGCCTCTCACTACCGCGGCCTCTCTTGTTGCGGAGCACAGGCTCCAGACGCGCAGGCTCAGTAGTTGTGGCTCACGGGCCCAGCTGCTCCGTGGCATGTGGGATCCTCCCAGACCAGGGCTCGAACCCGTGTCCCCTGCATTGGCAGGCAGACTCTCAACCACTGCGCCACCAGGGAAGCCCGAGATCCTTGGTTTTGATTGTTTGTTTGCCTTAGTGTGCTCAGATATTCTCCCTTGATGAGTATTTGTGAGCCAAATTATTTTGCTGGAGACTTTGGTGTCACGCGTAGCAGCAGAATCAGCATTTTAAAAAAACTCTCTGCTTTCACTTGCCCACTCCTCTTTTTGACCATGTACACGCCCTCTAGCAGCCCTAGTAGCTGTTGTACAGACAAGAACGGCCAGTCCCACAAGCACTGATTCTGTCCTTTGGGCTTGAGCCTGAATTGGGTTACGCTTCTTCCTTGTGGTATGTGATGGAGCCTTTCTCCATAGACTCTTAAGTCTCCATTTCTTATTAATTTATCACTTACCACCTTGGTTCTGCTGGGGGGTGTTCTGAAAAGCTGCATTTGGTCTCACAGTGAGTGAAGGATCCATGCTGAGATCCCCATAGAGGTAGGTCAATGTTGGATGATTTATAACTCAATATGGTGGAAAAGTCTAGAATTGAGGGATGCGGGTCCATATGAAAGACCTGCAGCTTTCAGGGCTCTCTGTCCAAAGGGTCATGCACGGGCAGAAAGAGCTCCCCTTACCTGTGTTTTACGAAACTTGCTCGAAAATTTCTGATCACTTAACTTTGGTCTCTTTCAGTGTCATTACCAAGTCCTGCAAATTTAGGAGTGCCAGCAGGCAACGTGTTTCTCCGACTACTCAGGCTGTGAGCGGAAGTTGAGCGTGCTCTGTCCACAGCCTGAGTTCTGCTCCTTCCGTGTTGGTCTGTGTGTGTTGCTGATGACTCATGGATCAGCCCCATCTGGACACCAACGTCACTTAGAAAAGTGGTAACCAAAAGGATTCCCTGAAATCAGTCAACACAATACTTCTTACTCTGCTTACTAAGCCACGCTCTCATCTGAAGAATTATTTTTATTTTTCTCTGCTAGAATACGTTAGATTAGAATAGAATAGATTTTTCCATCTTCTATTTCCTCCCCCTATGGGATGATTTTTAGGAGGTGGGTTTCTGAATTTTTGCAGAATTTGGGTTCTGGTTGATGCTGTAATGTTGATTCATGGCAGCTATGTCACAGCAGTTCCTGTTGAGGCTACTGGAAATGGACCATCCTGTGTAACCTGGATTTGTTGGAGCCTCAATTTAGAAATGATTTCTTTACAACTCTCTTTCTTTTGAGCATGTGTGTTGTGGTTAAGAAGGACAAAAATTTTAGAGCCCTGGGGACCGAACAATTTGCACAAGGAACCAACCTGCATAGTGTCTCATATATAAAGAACATTTCTGGGGGTCAGTTAAACTGGGGCTCATGATAACCAGATGACCTGAATCGAGGGTGCAAGTCAGGAAATGGAATTCACGAGAGTAGACGGGCGTGTTGTTCTGTGGCCTCAAACACAGCCCCGCCCTGGGCCTCCTGCCTTTGGCAGCAGGTCTGTCTGGCTATGGTTGCACAATGCCGAATTCCCTCTCCCTGAAGAACCTGTATGCTGGGAGCTGTGGGTTGGAGAGAAAGGAGGGGGATCGCCAAGGTCCCATCCACATGGCCCACCTGTGGACCAGAGGAGTCAGGGCTTGATTAGGCTGCATATACTGGAAAATCCAAAAGGCAGAAGTTTAAGAGAAATGGGCTTTTTCTGTTTGCAAGAAGTCTGAAAGTTGAAAGTCCAGGCTGGGGTCAGAGGTTCAGGGATGCTGGGGCTGAAGGCTTAAGGGCTTCTTTGGACTTTCCTCCTAGAAGGTGGCTGATGCAGGTGAGGTGAGGCTGGGTTGGAGGGTGCAGTGGGTTGTCAGTGGTACTGGTGTGGGGATGGTCGCCAGGAGGGCTTCTCTCCTTCATCTGCCACTCTGTTTCCAAGGCAACTGCTTTGAAGAAGGATGAAGTGCACCCATGGCAAGAGGAAGACTGGATTCCCACACGGGCGGGGCAGTCCCAAGGAGCCTTGGTGGCTCTTCCCGATACTCATGTGAGCTCCTCAATCATCCAGCTCATCAAGGCCAATACACTTGGCCTTCCATATCCATGCGTGCAGAACCCATGGATACAAAGGGCTGACTGTACTATGCCATTTTATATAAGGGACTTGAGCATCTGCAGATTTTGGCATCTGCAGGGGCCCTGGAACCAATCCCCTGTGAGTACAAAGGGACAGCTGTATTATCAGTTCCAAAATGGTCTGGCAGTCTATTAAACACCTAAATACACCCAGGGCTGAGTCCTTGGCCATATGGAGCTCACTTTCACTGTAAATAACACAGATGTTGAGATGGAGAGAGAAGCAGTTACCCAGGAAGGCCCAGCATCCCTGACCCTCAGGAGTTGTTATGGCATGAAACAGCGGGACAACCCCCAGATCCCATCTTTCCCTCCGGCTTTTATCTGTTTTGCTTTCAAATCATTGACTCTCCTTCTTCCCTCCCACCTCTTCCTTAAACCCTTTGGTTACAGCCGGCAGGGTTACTGTGTGTCACGTGCTCCCTGTCCCGCCTCCCTTACCTGGCTGACTAAGGAGAAGCCCATACAATCCAACAAGCTCGTGTCTGGGGGGCATGAATCTCAGACCCAGGAGTCAGGTGTGCAAGAAATGCACCTGGGTCTTTCTTTAATTTAATTTCTCAGGCTCCCATTGTGCACAGGAAGAAGAGACTTAATCTCGGTCCACTGGGGGTCCCCTGCCTCTCCTGTGGATGTGCTTGGCTCTAGGGGATTGGGCTGGCCGCCTGGTCCTGGAGTGGCATCTCTTCACTCGGGGTTGGGACACTGCTCCCCCTGCCTGCTCTTGTTTGTCAGGCCCTGCTGGTCTGTTGTCCTGGCTCCACCCCAGTTCTGCTTCAAGCCTGCGCTCCAGGCCACAGCCTCCTGCCTGGAGCTCCCCCCCCCGGCCCACATCCTGGAGGAAAGTCCTGTGCAGTTGGGTCGGGCTTGTTGATCCTAGATGGTTAAATGGGAATTTGCTCTGCCTGCCTCTTCTGGGGAACTTCAGGGTTTTGGCCACCATGGGCTTTGCCTTGGAGTGTGAGTAACCTTCTGCACACTGATCCCCCAAACTGTACAAACTTCAGGGTGCAGGCCCATCCCAGGACCCTCCACCCCGCTCAGGAGACCTTTGTGTAGCTGAGGCCAGAGACGTGCGTTCTGCAGCCACACCTTCCTCTTGAACCCTGGTCCCATGCCAGGGCCTGGGCTTTGCACTCAAAGGTAAAGGTAGAGACTTGCATTTCCTCTGCTCTCTGCTAAGTCACCTTTGGGAGAAACAGGGAACAGGAAATGACCCTGTTACCTGTCCCAAGAGAGGACCTTGGAGAAAGAGGGAGAAGAGCCGGGTCAGCATCTCAAGAAATCCCGCCATAGCTACTTAAGGAGAAGAAGAGATAAAGGAGGATGAAGAGAGCATTTTCCCTTTTAATACAACACAGATTAACTTTTAGACTTTAAAAAAAAATTTGGGTCCTTCAGATGGTAGAAAATTCCAAAATATATTAGTAAAAATAAATACACATCTCAATGTTCTTGGGGTTTCTTTGAAGTGATCAGAAGTTAAGAAACTCAGTTACATTATTTTACTTATTTTTTTCCCCACTTTAAAAATTGTCTACTAGCACATCAAGGAGTTTTCAAAGCTTTTTAGGTGCATAAACATCCTATTTCTGAAACCGCTGGTATTATACACTTTCACTTCTCACATACACCAGCTTGGTAATAAGAAACCATCTGAACAACGTGCAGAATTGAGGTTCTCGGAAATACACCCGGGGCCTATCATTCCGCAGTGTGTCTGCTCGGCTGTTCCCTCTGCCCGGCGTGTCCCACCCGGTCCTGAGCCCCCTGGCCAACTCCTGTCCCTTTTGTGGGTCCAACTCCAGCACAGTCTCCCCAGCTTCACCTGGCAGCCCTCCTCCTCTCTGGAGCAGGAGAAGTGATTGCTCACCTGTGACCCATCCTCCATTAGAGCTTCTCTCTCACTGTATTAGAGAAGTTGGGTCACCTGGGTGTCTCCTGTCTCTGTGCTGTTGGAATCTATGGTTTACCCAAGTCTTAGACATATTGCCTAAATATTTAGACCTGCAGAATCTGAAAATCTCCCCTAACATTACCTGTTTACCTGGGGTAAACAGTGTTATCCCAGTGTGCATTGGTAGATCTTCTAGATCCTGGGCATTTGGACTTGCACGTCTCATGTCTGTTTTGACCTGGTTACAACTGTGAGAGCAGAAGGGGATGCAGCTGTCAGTTTCCCCACAGGTGAGCTGCTTCATTCCCAGAACCTGGTCTTATTTATTTCTCTATCTCCGAGGCTAATCCAGTGTCAGACATATAGTGTTATGGGTTGAATTGTGTCACCCTCCCAAATTCATATGCTTAAGTCCTAACCTCCAGTACGCCAGGATGTGACCTTATTTAGAAAAATTAGTTGCAGATATAATTAGTTAAGATGAGATCATACTGGAAGTAGGGTGAGGCCCTAATCTAATACGATTGGTGTCCTTAGAAAAAGGGGAAGTCTGGACACAGACATGTATTCAGGGGGAACACTGTATGAAGATAAAGGCAGAGATTGTGAAGATGCTTCTACAAAACAAGGAGCACCAAAGATTGCCAGCAAACCACCAGAAATTAGGGAGAGCGGCATGGAAAACGGATTCTCCCTCACAGCCCTCAGAAGAAACCAATCCTGCCAACAACCTGATCTTGGACTTGTAACCGCCAGAACTGTAAGATGATAAATTTCTATTGTTTAAGACCACCAATCTGTGATACTTTGTTAAGACATCCATAGTAAACCAATACACATAGTACGTGTCCTGCGTAAATATTAATCAAGCGAGTGAATGAATGAATGAATGAACGAACCTTTCCCGTAGCAGAGGACTGCTGAATAATGTCTCATGCTGACTCATGGGCCAATTCATGCTTGTCTGATGACCTTGACAATGTGAGAGCCAATGCTTTGGCAACTGTTGAATTATGTGATATGTGTATGAAGCATCTGGCATCCAGAGGCTTAGTGACAATTAGCAGGGTGACCTGGACAATGTGGGGTAGCCATGTGAAAAACTGTACTTCTTAGATGAGGGAAGGAACAAATGAGAAACTCTTTTCACAGCCTTTGACACGTGTTAATATGAAGTTAGTTTTGAATTGCTTATTCTTTTAGGAAATATTTGATTTTTCAGGGGAAACTAATTAAGGAGCATACACATCGGAGCCTGAGTTATGTTAGAAAATCTCCCCCCATTCCAGCAGTCGGCTTTGTTCTGAGCCTCCACACTGCAAGATCGGCACTTGTGGAGCAGGATGGGGTCGGTCTCTTGTTTACAAGATTGGAGACCAAGATGGGATCTCACTTCATCAGTCCATTTAGCTGTGTTCACACCCTCTTCCTCCTTGTGCCCTGGTCTGAATACACTGACGCTGGTGACAAGCCCTTGTAGTTGCTTATGTCTGTGCCTCTATCAAGTTCACTGACAGTTTCTACTTGAATGTGTTACATTTGAGGGGTGTTGTGCGTTAAATTGTGTCCCTCCCCAAAGGTGCCGAAGTCCTAACCCCTTGTACCTGTGAATGTGACCTTATTTGGAAATAGGGACTTCGCCGATGATTAAGTTAAGATGAGGTCATTAGGATGAGTCCTAATCCAATATGACTGATGTCCTTGTAAAAAGGGGGTATTTGGATACACACACTCTCACACGCACACAGGGAGAACCACGTGAAGGTGAAAGGAGAGACCAGGGTGACGCATCTACAAGCCAAGGAATGCCAGCGAATGCCAGCAAACCCTCCCAAGCAAGAGAGAGGCAGGGATGTAGGCTTGCCTCCCAGCCCCCAGAAGCCACCAACTCTGCTGACATTTGGACCTGGGACTTCGAGCCTCCGGAACTGCGAGAAAATGCATTTTTGTTGCTTAAGCCCCCCCAGCTGGTGGAACTCCGTTATGACGGCCCTAGTAAACTAATAGGAGAGGTGGTCTGAAAGCTTCATACCTGGAACAGGGCATCATTTGGAAGAGGGAAGCCCAGTTTACCTTTTCATGAACACGGGCATCTCACATTTAAAGACACAGCTCTGGGCTGTCTGAGGATACTTGTAAGCTCCCATCTCAGGCACAAACTACTCGAAGTCACATTGTGAAGTATTTGTCTTTATGGTATTTCTTTTATGGTTTTCTTCCCTTCTCTTTTTGCTTCCTTGCTTGTTGTCCCTCTTTTTTTCCTGGCAAATAGATGGCCAGGAGAATTTTATTTATGTTGAGCAGCCTGTGCTTTGGCCTGAGCCCCTGGTGCCCATATGCCAAGAGCTGCACCAGGTAGGAAGGTAAAGAGTGTGCTTACGAGCTTGCTGTCTTCTCACAGATGAGAGTGGAGACGTCTCTCTGGCCCTATTTACAGCTTGCCCTGCAAGCCCACGTGTCCTCGTAGGCCCTGGTGACAGGTGGAGGGGAAACACAGAGCCAGAGAAGACTGTTACGGACTGGAAGTGGGCGTCCCTGCAAAATTCATCCGTTGAAGCCCTAACCCCCAAGTGATGGTTTTTAGCGATGGGGTCACCGAGAGGTAATTAGGTCATGAGGGTGGGGACTCTTATAAGAAGAGGAAGAGACCAGAGCCCTCTCTCTCCACGACACGAAGACACAGTGAGAAGTTGGCTGTCTGCAAGCCAGGAAGAGGCTTCTCACCAGACATGGAACCAGCTGGCACCTTGATCTTGGACTTCCAGCCTCCAGAACAGTGAGAATTAAATGTCTGTTGTTTAAGCCACTCAGCCTGTACGTTTTGTTACAGCAGCCCTAGCAGACTAATACAAAAGCTTTACTTTTCTGCTCCAGAAGGGCGGGACCTCCCAGGATGGAGCAGAGAGGGCTGTGAAGGCCAGGTTTTGAATCTGGCCACTCAAGATCGGCTCCCAGCCCCAGAGCAGGAACAAACCAACTGTGCCTAAAAGAGGGTGTTTTCCAGCCTTGTTGAATGCATTTAGAAACCTCAATGCACGTGAATTCTCATTAGCCCAGAGAATTAAGCTAGCTTCACTCATTTGGAGAGAACCAGTTTGCTGCCTGCCCTACGCAAGCACTTTCTAAGCTCTTGTTAATGTGCCAGGGAGTCCTGGGACCTCAAAGATGTATAACCACTGAGATGCAGCCAACAAGAAGCCGGCCATCTTGTATGTGAGCGTGTGTTACAGGAAAGAGGAACACAAAAGGTATTGGCCCAAGGCACAAGCGAGGGAGCTGTCACTTCTAGACGTGACAGCTCTTCTGCAGATGTTACCAGATGTTTCCTCATTGGTGGCTCATCCCCAGACCTTCAGTGAAGGTGGACACCATAGTGACTTAAAAAAAATTAACCCTCCACAGAATTCCACAAAGTGAATGAGTTTGCATCAATTGTGTTCTAGCTTAGAGCCTGAATATTTTATTTCTGCTGATGTACTTAGTTCTGTTCAGAATCTGTCTATTCAGTACCCACTCTTTGGGCTAGATTCCAGGGAGGAGAGCTGTGTGTGGGACAGGGTACCCACCCTCGGCTGTACAATCTTGGGAGGGAACAGTGTCACGCATGGAACAAGTACACGCAGTGTGGGGCTTGAATGTCCAGCATGAGTTACGGAGGATGGAGTGGGGAGGCCGGCTGCCCTGTCTCATCCAGCCAGGGCTGGGTGTCCCTCTGCATCTTGACAGGCGCGGAGCCTTTAGAAAGCCTTGGAGGCTTTCTGGTTGTGAGGCCGTCGTAAGTGAAGTTTGGAGGCAGCTGTGCATTTGGGTTCGCTGGGCTCTTCGGAACAGACATCTTTTTATGGGGTGTAAGACTGAAGACAGATACAGACAGAGATGATTTCTGCCTTTTGGAGACAGACAGCTGTCAGCTTTGTCATCTGGGTCCAGGCAATGAATACCTACAAGGTATCTGAGCCTAGAGGTGACATCACAAAACCAGGTCTAACGGAGGTCGATGGCGTGGCAAAGCACACAGAGCTGAAGGATGAGAGAGAGAAAAGAGAAATGAACGAAGCAGGACCCAGGACTCAGGGGCTGGCTGGACCCACAGCCTGAGCCTCTGCATTCTTAGTCAAATTCAACATGGATCAGCTTAGAACACAACGAGTTTGATGCCTGCAAATGCTTGTCCTTTTTCTATAAAGATTGGTATTTTTAAAACCATTTCTTGCTTTTCTAAAGAACAAAGCCTGAATTCCATGCACAGCGATGACTGTTTCGGTCATACTCCCTTCATGGTTAACAGCATTAAATGACATGGTAAAAGAAACCGACACTTCCTTTTGCATTTATCGGTAATAAATTTTTCTTTGGCAAGTGGAGATGCAATTGAATACTATTTTCTTCAATCTCGGGATGGAACAGACGCTCCCACCAGGGAGAACCTCTGTTTGGCAGAGGGAGCCTCTCTTTTTATTCCCATATGGAAAGAGATGTAAACTGGGGGAGCGTTTGCTTCTTCCTAGGTTTCTGTGGTCCACGGTTAACAGTCTTCTCAAGAGAGTTTCAAATCCTCTTTCCAGTGAGCTGCAAAAGAACTTAAACCATTTATGTGTTCTGGTCCTGAAATCAGGGTTACTCAGTGAACTCCCAAAGAGTCCTAAACCACGAGAAGAAGTCAGTCCAAGGTAAAGTAACACGTTTAAAAGTTGCCATAAATGCTGGCGACTGGATAGGATGATAAATCTGGGCCATTTCACAAGATCGGTTGGGTCAGTCATAAAAGACATGAACTTGAAGTATATTTCCTCTTGCCTTTCATGGCTATAAAGATCAATAAATTTTGTAAAATTTAAAGGTAAAGGGTGAGACCTTTTGGATTTGATGTGAACGGCGTGCCTGGTGACAGTAACCGTGTCGTGGCCCTTAGAGGCGGAGGTCATTTACGGTGGATGGTCTCTTGGCATTTTCTATATGCATTTGAGGGGTAATATTTAAAAATCACCCAGCACATGGTTTTTGATAAGATGCATAACTCAGGGACTCAGAGTTGTTTTATAGGAAAAAGATGAACGCGCATCATGTAGTTAGGGTCTGGGCACGTCTCTCCTCCCTTGGGAATGACAGGGCTGGAAACCTGCCTCCCGACAGGGAGTAATAAAGCGTGCCCGTGAAAGCCGAGTCCTGGACCCCAGCTCAGCGCTCTGAAATTCAGGGCTCTCCCAGGACTCCGGCGGCTTGAAGATGCCGGGATAGACGGGGCCGGGCTGGGGCAGGGAAGAGGCCCCTGCCTGAAGAAAGGGTGGTGGATCGTGTTCCAGTGGGTGCGCTCTGTCCCCAACCTCTGCGCCAGCCTGAAGCCTTGCTCTCTGATGCTTGGTTTAAGACCACGGAGAGCAATGGAGATTTGCCCTTCACAGCCAAATTCTGCTTCATATGGAGGACCGTGTGTCCTGTTCGTGCAGGAAGTTCACTCTCTTGCTGAACGGGAGGGAGGGGCAGTGATCGGACCCAAACACTCCGGGTTTGCTACCCACCTGGTTCTCAGGAGCCGGCGTGCAGGGGCTGGGTGAGCCTGCAGACTTCTGCAGCCTCATGACAAGGAGAGGGGCCTGCGGACTTCTGCGACCTCACTCACCAGAGGCCCGTCCAGCACTTGCTGCGTGCCAGGCTGGGGGCCAGGGGCTGGGGGTACTGCAGGGAACAAGCCCGCCCCCCCTGGGGGAGCTCACTTCCTTGAGAAGTCAGCTATCCAATTAAGTGGTATTTAATCCCAACGATGAAAGTGGATCTTGGGAGCTTTGAGAGTCGACAACGGGGAGACCCATCTGGTTAGACGGAGTTGGGGGTGACAGTCAGCGAGGACCTTTTGGAGGGAATGACGTTTGATGTCTGGAGGAAGCTGCGGGAGACAGAGGAGGAGAAGGAATTTCAGGCAGGGTTAACGGTGCCCTGATGGGCCAGGGGAAGGAAGGGGTTTGGCACGTGGGGGAAGCTGAGGCAGGTGGGGATGGGCATGGTGTGGCAGCAGAGGGCTGTGTGGTATGAGGCTGCCGAGGAAAGCAGCGGCCAGGCCCAGGAACGCCAGGCAGCCAGCAAAGTATTTCAGCAGGACGGTGATGTGAATAGACTTGTGTTGCTCTGGCTTCTGGCTGGGGAAGAGACTGGGGTGGGGGGATGCAGAGTCGGGTGGCAGTAGTGAGACCAGTTGGGGCTACTGCGGTAGACCAGACGGGGGCGGTCACAGGGGCCCGGACTCAGAAGTCAGCCTTGCAGATGGGGAGGAGGGGACTAGTTCAAGGTGACTTTTGGTGACAGATGTAGTTAGTTCTTGATTGGGCGGTATCTCTATTCGTTGCCTCCTCGTATCTTCCTTGCCCCCTGACCATCCCTTGTAATTTGTTCAGCTTCTGATTGTAACAAGGGAAATGGTCACACATCCCCAAGGGTTCGTGCCCTTTCACCTTCTCACATAGACCTGCGTGATGACCCACAGCACATACTTGTGAGACCTGAGGTTGCCAATGAAGGTTTATTCCCTCTTGGGTTCCTGTATTAGTCAGGATAGACTAAGTGTTGCAGCAGTAACCAATTTCCCCATAATCTCAGTAGCTTAACAGAACCAAGGCTGGTTGACTGTGAATGCTGTCTGTCCAACAAGTGGAGGTTGTTGGACAGACAGGCTGACTGCGTGGAGGGCTTTGCTCCACACCGTCACTCAGGGACCAAGGCTGGTAAGAGTGCCTCTGTCTTCAGGCTGAAAAACCTGGAACAAGCAGCCTCCTTAGCCTCTGCAGCAAAGGAGAGAGACTGGAGGCTCGCTTATGAGCTTCTCCCCCACGTGTCACTGCCACTCATATTTCATTGGCCTGAACTAGTCATCATGGCCCTGTCTTACAGCAAGGAAGCCAGGAAATGCAGGAAAGCCAACTGAAATAGTTGATGATCAAACGAGACATTCGGGGAGTATTTCTGTTTCTGTCACAAGCCCAGATTCAAGGCAGAGGAGACCCAACCAGTGGGAATCGAGAGAGCTGGTGAAAAGACTCACAGCTCTACACGTCACAGGAAAGGTTGTTCTATTACAGGGGGGCTAGTTTCCCACAGCCTGGAGAAAAATGCCCAGAACTCAAGTAAAGACCCCAAAGCTATTTCTCCTCTCGTATTTCTCCTCCTCCTCTTCCCCACCCCCCTCCCCTCCTCCTCCTCATCCCCTTTCCTCTTCTTTTTCTCCTTCTCCTTCCCCTTCCGCTCCTTCTCTTTTTCCGTCTCCTCCTCCTTTTTCTCATTCTCCTTCTCCTTCGCCATTGTGATCATCAGCTTTCAGATGGCCTCCGGTGATTCTTGACTCTGTTTTATTCCCTCTTAGGACTGACCTGTGTAACTCATCTTGTGGAGCAGACAGAGTGTGACTCCCGAGGCTAGGTCATACAAGACGTAGTCCCTTCCGCCACATTCTCTCGTGGGTGACTTGCTCTGGGGAAGCTGACCTCAGTCCTGTGACACTTGGGCACTCGGGCAGCCCCCCATGGAGACGTCCACACGGGGAGAACTGAGGCCTTCTGCCCACAGCCAGCACTAACTTGCCAGTCACGTGCAGGAACCATGTTGGAAGTGGACCCGCCGCCCTAGTCAAGCCTTCACATGACTGCAGCCCCTGCTGGCGTCCACCTGCAATCTTAAGAGAGACCCTGAGCCAGAAACATGCAGCTGAGCCACTCCTGCATTCCTGACTCACCAAAGCCATGTGAGATAGTAAATGTTTATTGTGTGGAAACCTCAAGTTTTGCAGTAATTGATTATGCAGCAATAGATAGCTAATAGCCCGAGAATTCTTTAGACTTCTCTTTATCCCCCTGTGCCCTTCTGCCACAGGGCACTCCCAGATTCACCAGCAGGGTGAACTGCTCCAGCCATTGTGTTCCCATAGTTCAAGGCTTTTACCTTGAGTTCACCTTTATTTCTCAACTGTATTAAAGTTGGTTTTTTCCTTGTCATCCCTTTTCACTTGAGGATGAGCTCCTTGAGGCCAACGGTTTGGTCTGGCTCACCCTTGGAACCCTCAGGATCTGTGGCATGTAACAGCATACACACGCGACAGTAATAGCACATACATATGTAGCTTTTACTTGAAGCGACATGGTTTTAAGAGCTTTACATATGTCAACACGTTTCATCCTCACATAACCCTATGATAGAAGCACTGTTGTTAGCCTCGGTTTTATACCTGAGGAAACCGAGGCACAGAGAGGTTAAGTAACATGCCCAGGGTTGCACAGTGTGTAAATAGCAGAATCAGGATGGTGAACCCCAGTGGTCGGGCTCCAAACCCCTGTTCTTTTTTTTTTTTTTTTTTTAATTTATTTATTTTTGGCTGTGTTGGGTCTTCGTTTCTGTGCGAGGGCTTTCTCTAGTTGCGGCGAGTGGGGGCCACTCTTCATCACGGTGCGCGGACCTCTCACTATCGCGGCCTCTCCTGTTGCGGAGCACAGGCTCCAGACGCGCAGGCTCAGTAATTGTGGCTCACGGGCCCAGTTGCTCCGCGGCACGTGGGATCTTCCCAGACCAGGGCTCGAACCCGTGTCCCCTGCATTGGCAGGCGGATTCTCAACCACTGCACTACCAGGGAAGCCCCAAACCCCTGTTCTCATCTTGCTCTTCCATCCAGTTTGGACAGTGTTTCTTGGGAAGGGAATAAAAACATGTCAGGCAGGCCAAGGGCTTAAGGGAATAGGGCAAAAAAGATTTATTAGAGGGAGACTAGTAAGTACAGTAAGTCAGGGAATGACAGGAAAAGACAAATGGGCAAGTTTAGACTGTCTGGGAAATAAAAAGAATTCTCCTGCCTGGAAGAATAGTTTTCCCAAATTCTAGATTAGAAGCTTGATTTCAGTTTGGGATTAAATCTATGGAACTGCAGACAAGGGGTGAATCTTGTGGATTGTTAAGTCAGGGAAGTCTGAAATAAAATAAAACTAGCTCAGAGGAAGTCTTTAGTATTTCTGTTTGTTTTTATATCTATCTGGGATGAAAGCCTAGGTCATCCTAGCTCACTGCTTCCTTTAGGGCCCTTTCCAACTCCGTGTATCTGAGTTAGGTGTGGAGAACAGACCAGCAGACATGGTACATCTCTGTGCTTCTTGCTAAGTGATGCTGCAGGCCGCCGCTTTCTGGTGCATGCCTGGAACCGAAGGCAGGAAGGCAGCTCCAAGCGGGCAGCAGGCGGGAGTTGAGGGCTGCAGCGTCAGCAGAGGAATTCCCAAGGAGAACAGAAAACACCCATCAGAAAAGCAACCACGGGCAAAATAAGGTCCAAGACAGCCATGTGTGCATAGGCTAAATTCTTCCTGGGTTTGGTCCAGGCTATTAAAACAGAGCATGTGTTTGAAATATTTAGGAAGAAGCCTAATTGTCATCACAGCCTATGAAGTGTGCTCTTGGGTAGAAGGTCATCCTCATGGCAGGATGCGCTGTGGGGAAGCTTGTACAAGGGGAGGAATTTCTTTGTCTGCAGACTTCACCTGCTCCGGTGATGTCTGATGCACAGGAATATCCACAGAGGCCGTACCTGCTGCCAATCTGTCGCCTATGCATTGAACCACTCACACTAGGGTCTCCATTTTTAAGCCATTAGTAGCAGCAAGGTTGGCCTGGACCATGTCGATGGTGGAGTAGGGGAGAGTGACCGGCTGACAACGGTGGGCGGAGGGAAGAAGAGGGCCTGTTTCTGGGCTGAGAGGGGAGCGGCGTGCTAAAAGGGTACCCTGAGCAGGGGCTGCCTGCCTGCGTCTGCTGCGGCTCTGGCCGTCAACCCAAGCTTTGAACTGCCTCCAGGGACTGGTGTCCTCGTCTTTCATGTCATGACCCTCTTCAGCACTGTGTCATTAACAGCATTATCTCAGACTTTAACAGAGGGTGGTTTACACTACGGGAGTACAAGACACGTAGATAGAAAATGATAGGTGCACAGAGCACTTTATCAACCTCACTGTTTTTTTGCCCTTAGAACAGCACGTCCTGCCTTGGGCCACAGGCAATGTATGCTGGCCTTGAGGAGCTGGGAAAGAAGAGCTGCCCCAGGCCTTTCTCGTGCCTTCCTTAAGGATGCTGTTCATGACTCATCCACCACAGCGGACCGATGGGGATTCCACCACGGGTCAGCGCTAGTCAGAGCTGCTTCTTCCAAAGAACGCTTTCTTTGTGTCCAACGGACAGTCTGAATTGTAGAGCTGCCTGGGCTACCTCCTTTGTTTGTTTGTTTGTTTATTTGTTTGCTTTGGTTTTGGGTTTTTTTGGCCACACTGCGCGGCTTGTGGGATCTCAGTTCCCCGACCAGGGATTGAAGCCAGGCTCTTGGCCGTGAGAGCGCGGAGTTTTAACCACTGGACCGCCAGGGAATTCCCCTCCTTTGTGATGGCTGGGGGGACACCAGAGCCAGAGTGCGGCCTGGCCCTCCAAGCATCCATGGTGTGCGGGGTGTCATCTAAGTGGCTAGAGAGCAGGAATGGGATGAGGAATTTGGAGGGTTTGGCCTGAGCCAGCACCCAGAGGCTCCGAGACAGGAGGTGATGGGGGGAGAAGAGGCTGCAAGGAGACAGAGGTAGAAAGGAGGTGTGTGTAGAGGGAAGGAGCGTGTGAGCCGGTTGAAAGGCCAGCACTCCAGGAACTGAGGCACGAGAGCCCTGCCTTAGACCTGGTGACCTTGGGAAGGACAAATTCTCTTATCCCTGACACACGCTGTCTGAATCTGTAGGATGCATATACACAGAGGGTTTTGGAAGGCAGAATTTGCAGGCGTGGCCACACTGTGTGGACGGGTCTCCTAGCAAGACGGGCTGCTGTCCCCGCTGCTGGACGCAGCAGCTGTTGGAGCCCCTTTAGTTTTATGGGGGGCAGGGTGGGGACCTGAAGTCTAGGACAGGGCTGGGCTGGTCATAGGACCTGGGGAAGAGCTTGTGGCCTCTCAAAGCCTTTATTCCATGTCCTTGGCTTCTTATGAAACAGGCCTAATACCACCAGACTAAGGAGGTAAGGGGGTGGACGTAAGAAAGTAAGGAATCAGTCTGAAATTTGTAAATGTGGGTCAGTGCCGCAAAATGGAAATTCTTGTGTCAATATTTTTTTGAGCCAGCACTTGAGGGACCCGATTTCCTTAGTAGAGAAATAACAAACATTTCCTTCATTAATGACATAATGTAAATATTTCCTTCGTGTGAAAGTAAATGAATTTACAATAAAATAAAGACATTTAAATACCAACTTGTATTTTAGTAACTGACATTAGAAGCAAAAAGACCAAAGGTCATGGCGGGACCCCTGTGTTTGTTGTAGACTAGCTAAATCATCACCTGGGTGTTTCTGCTGTTGCTTGCAAACTGCTCCATGCACAAAGACACTATTTTAAAAATTCTCTCCATGGCTTTAAAATTCACAATTTTATCAACTTTTTCTTATCAGTTACTGTAATACAATTTTTTGTCTAACCTCTACTTGTAGCATAAGTTTTGGAAACAAGATTGTTCTTAAATTTTACTCCCAAACTTGACAGTGTGACCTTGGGAAGTCTTGCTTTCTCCTTGAAGTTTTTGATGTTCTGTGTGCAAAGTGGGTATAATTGAGTCTTTCTCAGATCTGTCTTGAGGAATTAAAGAAATAACACATGCAGAAGCATTCAGATCAATTTAAAAGTCTCTTTCTACCTTTGCTTCCACTTTATCTGATTACCTAGGTCAAAAGTTTACCTGGCTCATGGAAAAAAGAGACCCAGCTTTTCCAAGTGGGACAGATTACCTAGCTGTGCTTTGTATCTTGGATCTGTTCCTCATCATTTGGCTGTGTTCTGGGTGAGCACTGAAAGGGGTAGATAAATTAATGCAGGAGGGAAAAGAAAAAAGACTCACACTTGGCAGGCACAAGGGCAGTGAGAGAATCCTGTGACTCTGGCCATACACTGGCTTAAAGACTACATTTCCCAGCTGCCTTTGCAGCTGGATGTGGCCAATGAGACGTAAGAGGAAGTGTAGTGTGGGGATTCTGCGTAGGTCCCTTAAGGGATGCTAGTTTAGCTGGGTGGTACAATTTCCCTTTTGCCTTTCCTCTTTCCTCTTTCCCCTTTCCCCTTTCTGGAATGTGGATAGGATGACTGGAAACACAGGTGACTTTGGATGAGGAGGTCATGCACTGAGGATGGTAGAGCAGAAAGGTGGAAGGAACTCACGTGCTTCTCCAGGTGAATCCAGGTATCCTGAGCCACCTGTGCTTCCATTTATTTTAGACACAAAATAAGCATTGGTATCACACCTGTCTCCTAGGGACTTCTCTAAGATGAGATAATGTGTATAAAATATTTAGGGTAATGGCAGGCCCACAGAAGTAGGTATCAGGTGTTATTAAGGTGCTGTTCCCCAGCTGGGAAGAGGTTCAGTTTGGCTGGTTTGTCCCTGATGACCTTGTGGAGCTACTGTACTAGTCCTGGACCACCCGCTTTCTGTCTTTGATGTGTGAGAATAAACCCTCCTCTCTTTGAGTTGCCATTATTTTGTGATCCTTCTTAACTATAGGCTGAATTTAATTCTTAATGAACATATCTGCCAAACTATTCTATCAGAGGTGACCACAGGAGCAAAGCAGACCTATTTACTACATTTCCCTTCCTCTCAAAGTCCCACCTAGTCCCAGAGTTTGTGTGTTCCTTCTCTGTCATTATAGGCAGAACCTACCTGGTTATCAGTGGCCAGAGTTGGAATGGCTGCTAACCCATATGGAGTCTTTGCACAAATCAGAAAAAGGTACCCCTTTCCTAAGACACCTCTCTGTCACTTGCAATAAAAATGTCTTCATGCAAATTGACATTGCCTGTGATAGGAAGTAGCCTTGCACATGATGCTTCCTGTACCACCATTTGTAGGCCCCTTGAGCCAGTGGTTTCCGCCCACCATGGAGTCAATGTTCAGGCCAGTATGTGACCTTGAACTTCTTCTCCTAGGCCTTCCACCCATACCTAACACAGGCCTTAGAACAGCCCAGCCAGGGGGCCGGGAGCAGAAAGGGGCCATGATTGTGTTGGATGGGGCAGAAAACAGGTTCTAGCAAGTCCCTGCTGATTAATGACTTTTTACATGAGCAGCTAATTTCTGTCCCAATCACTTGGACCAGTAAATTGGCAGAAGCACTGCTGTTACTCACATTCTGGCCCATGTTTCAAGCTGCCTGGCAGGCTGAGGCTGTTGCTTGGCAGGCTGTGTGTGCAGGGTTGGCTCCTGCAATCAGCCCCTACCTTGGAGCTCTCTGGGAGTCCTGAGCTCCCTGCGTTCCCCATGTTGTTTTGTTGTGAACAAGATAGATGGGGCTTACATAAATATAATCTCTGCAATGGAAAGAGAAAACCCAGGACTTGATTTTGTGCTTTTCAAACGATATTCAGTCCAGGTTTCCAGTGCTGGCTTTAGAATAATCCCCTTTTCCCTCTTTAGCAATTTCCCACACCTCTGCCTGCCCACCCACAGTGGATCGAAGGAAATGGGGGAAAATGGCCAAAGCCCCAGAAGGAAAGGTGCCAGAGCTGAGAGATAGCTGCTGTCGACTTTATAGGATGGCCAGCGTGGGTCTGAAGAAATATGATCTGACACAGAAAGGACTCATGTGACTTCAGAAATCACCAAGTTTGTTGTGAGAAAGTCACTTGCCCTAAAAAAAATGTTGGGTTCCTTGTCTGTCATGGTTTAAGCGTTTTCATTTTATTTTCTGTTTTATTTTAAAAATACATTTTTAGTAGTTTCAACTTGAAACTACTAAATATGACAGGACAACATAAGTTCTTTTGAAATTGCACAATGAATCTTGGTAGCAAGTTGTTCATTCTGAAGGATATATGTCTTAGGTTGTTACTACGTGGAACTGTCCCCTGGTGAATTTATTTAGATCCTTTATTCTTGTTTTTCCTGGTCCCATCTTATTGGTAGCTTATTTGAAAGCTGTGGTTTGTCAGTGTTAGGTTTTTTAAAAGGCAGCAGCCAGTAGGCCAAAGGTAAATCTTCTTTATAACTTGATGCGTATAAGATATTATTATAAAGTAAGGGAATTAAAACATTATTTACAACACAACTGTATACAATAAAATAAATGCTGTTTTTTTCCAAAGCAGCTTCCTAGGGGATGTAGACTTATTCTAACCAAGCCTCCAAGGGGCCTGGTTCAGAACTGATCTGGAACTTTCCTCCCTAAATTCCCCCAGAACCCCAGGATGGCTCACAAGAACACCAACTGGCCGGGGTAGAGCTGCGTCTTATTTCTGGTGCCCTTTTGGCTCTCCACTTGACTTCAAATGACTTCAGACTGTTTCCAGAAAGCTAATCTGCCCTCAGAGGACAATTTGCCACAATTTAGAATTCTCATCAGAGAGGCCGCAGTTCTGAGGGACCTCCCAAAATGTAGTTTGAAAAGTGTTTTGAGTGAAGAAGCTTCATTTGGGTGAGCATGTGACCTCCCATGGAGAGGACGTTGATGGGAAATAGTCACTGATAATACAAATTCAGATGTCTTTTCAAAGAGCAGTTTTGAACAGTGCATCTGATCTGATTCTAACCATGGTCTGTCCTCCCATTGCAAGTGGGAAGAACAGAATTGACCCTCCCTGACCATAAGAATTAGACTGAAAAAGGGAGCTTTCATCCCCATCCATTTAATCTAAGTGGAAGTTGAGTCGTAACTGAAAAAGGAATGTCAAACTTCTGTCAATACTAAAAGCCTTCTTATGAATCACATACTTTTAAATATTTTGATTAATAGAGGGAAAATGAATCACACAGTGAAAGAATTGTATTTTCATTAAAATGCACACATGTAAAAATTAAAGGACAGGGGCGAGGAAATAGCCCAAGACTTTCTGAGTTGATCCAATCAAAGCAATGGAGTAAAAAGATGCTCAACACTGCTAATTTTTAGAGAAATGCAAATCAAAACTACAGTGAGGTACCACCTCACATCAGTCAGAATGGAGAAAAAGGAGCTCTCTGACACTGTTGGTGGGAATGTAAATTGATACAGCCACCATGGAGAATGGTATGGAGGTTCCTCAAAAAACTAAAAATAGAGCTCCCACATGATCCTGCAATCCCACTCCTGGGCGTATATCCAGACAAAACTGTAATTGCAAAAGATACATGGACCCCAATGTTCATTGCAGCACTATTCACAATAGCCAAGACATGGAAACAACCTAAATGTACATCAAGAGATGAATGAATAAAGAAGATGTGGTACATATATATGCAATGGAATACTACTCAGCCATAAAAAAGAATGAAATAATGCCATTTGCAGCAACATGGATGGACCTAGAGATTATCATACTAAGTGAAGTAAGTCAGAAAGAGAAAGACAAATACCATATGATATCACTTATATGTGTAATCTAAAATATGACACAAATGAACATACATATGAAACAGAAACTGACTCACAGAGATAGAGAACAGACTTGTGGTTGCCAAGGTGGGGAGGAGGGAAGAATTAGGAGTTTGGAATTAGCAGATGCAAACTATTATAAATAGAATGGATAAACAGAAAGGTCCTACTCTATAGCACAGGGAACTATCCTGGGATAAACCATAATGGAAAAGAATATGAAAAAGAATGTATATATATATATGTATAACTGAATCATTTTGCTGTACAGTATAAATTAACACAACACTGTAAATTGACTATACTTCAATGAAATAAAAAACCAGAAAAAACCCCAAAAAACGATGGAGTAGTTTGAGGCCCTTCTGGCAATCAGCGTGTGCTGTGGTGTCTCAGCTGAGGTCCATGGACTTAGGGGTCTCTATTTGCAAGAACAAGCAAAGACAAGAAATTGGGGATCAGTCAAATGCTCGGGCCTACGAGAGACCCGGAGCAAGAGGGATGGGTGCCTTAGCCACGTCCATCTGTCCATCCATCTGATGGTCATGATGCTTTCAGGAGCCCTCTCTCTGTTCTGTTGGCTGGGGGCTACAGTGAGTAGCCCAGTTTCACCTGCTTTCAGTGCCCCTCTTAGGTCCGTGGGTAGGACTCAGAGAAAAGCCTCCTGAAGGAATGAGTCCAGGTGATGCAAACATTAAGAAAGGCAACAAAACCTCTTTACCCTTCACCTCTGGAGTCCTGGGGTGCAGCCTGCACAATTGCTCGTGTCCTGGGCTCAGAAGAGCCCATGCTTGGTTCAATGCTCTGCTCTCGCTGTCTTGAATTCCTGAGTCCAGGCATATCTCATTTGAAACCAATTGAAGGTCCGGGGCAACCCTGCGTTGAGCAAGTCTATTGGCTCAATTTTTCCAACAGCCTTTGCTCGCTTTGTGTCTCTGTGTCATACTTCAGTCATTCCCACAATATTTCAAACTTTTTCATTAGTATAATATTTGTGATGGTGATCTGTGATCAGTGATCTTTGATGTTACTATTGCAAAAAGATTATGATTTGCTGAAGTCACAGATGATGGTTAGCATTTTTTAGCAAAAAAGTATTTTTTATTGTTATGTATATATATTTTAACATAATGCTATTGCACACTTAATAAACTACAGTAAAGTGTAAACATAACTTTTATATGCATTAGGAAACCAAAAAAATTTGTATGATTTGCTTTATTGCAATATTCAACTTACTGCGGTGGTCTGGAAGTGAGCCCGCAATATCTCCAAGGTGTGTCTGTGCTTTTTGAAGAAGGGGCCCCGGTTTTCATTTGCACTGCAAATTATGTAACTGATACTGATCATCAGTCACCTCCCAAATAACAATTTGGTGGTGCCTGCTTGGTCTGAAAGAGATCACATGACTTCAGAAAATATGCAATTTGTTATGAGCAAGTCACTTGCCCTCAAAAAAAAAAAAAAAAAAGAGGGCTTCTAGTCTGTCACAGTTAAAAATTCAGTTGAAGGGTTATTTACAGTATGTTTCATCCATGTGAGGACTCTTGGTAGATAAACTTGAGAAGGCGTGTTACAGATACCAGCAAGTGTGGGGAGGCCGTGCAGGTCACCCTCAGACAACGGAAATGGGAGGAGGACGATCTTTTTGTCAACCCCTCACTTCTACCAGGAGCTAATGACACGACTACAGACAGGCCAGCCGTCCCCAGATGGTCATTTACAAACCTGCTGTGAGTCTGAAAGTCAAGAAGCCGCCCTGGGGCTTCCCTGGTGGCGCAGTGGTTGAGAATCTGCCTGCCAATGCAGGGGACACGGGTTCGAGCCCTGGTCTGGGAAGATCCCACGTGCCGCGGAGCGGCTGGGCCCGTGAGCCACACCTACTGAGCCTGCGCGTCTGGAGCCTGTGCTCCGCAACAAGAGAGGCCGCGATGGTGGGGGGCCCGCGCACCGCGATGAAGAGTGGTCCCCGCTTGCCGCAACTGGAGAAAGCCCTCGCACAGAAACGAAGACCCAACACAGCCAAAAAAAAAAAAAAAAAGAAGCCGCCCTCAAACCATGGACACACTGACGGTTGTCAGTGATCTGCTGAGCTGACTGCCGTCTCTCTGATCATTGAACTCAACTGCCTTGCAGCGCGCAAGGCTGTAGGTTTTCATGTCCCCCCTTTTCTTAAAATTAAAATATGCCACCACCTGGTGACAAGGGAGCCTTGCTCAGGTGGTCTTTTCCGAAGTCGAAGGCCAGTCTTTTCCCTCCATCCGCTGAGACAGCATCCAGGGGGTGTGGGCTTGGCTGACAGCCCCCCAGAGCTCCTCCTCCCTCACCTCAGCTTCCTCATGGGTCCCCAGGCACCCCAGGCCTGGTCTGCACCAGCACAGTGACCGCTGAACACCGTCCCAGGCTTTCCTGGGTATCTTTCTTTTTTTTAATTTAAAAAAAAAAAATAATTATAGCAGCTTTGTTTGTTTGTTTATTTATTTATTTATTGGCCGCGCGCATGCGGGATCTTAGTTCCCCGACCAGGGATCGAACCTGTGCCCCCTGCAGTGGAAGCGCGGAGTCTTAACCACTAGACGGCCAGGGAAGTCCCCTACTCGGTATCTTTCTAACTCTCATCACCAGGCTCCCCAGTTCTGTCGTCTCTCTTTCTGCCTCTGCTGTGATCTTCCTGGTTCCTGTGGTCAGCAGGGGGCAGAGATTTGGAACTGGAGCCTTTAGACCAGTTCGAGACTCAAGCTCTGCTGTTCAAAAGCTGTGTGATACTGGGCAAGTTACTTAACTTCTCTGTGTCTCTCTTTCCCAACTTATAACTGTGTCGACCTCACTGAGCTGGTTAATCCTTGTGAAGTGCTTTAGGGCAGTGCCTGGCCCGTGGCAGGTTTAGATGATGGCTATCGTCTCTGGTTTTCCCATGTGGAAACCAGGCCCAAGTCAGGTACCCAGTAGGGCAGCACGATGCCCAGCCCAGCCACGGGCAGCCCACATTTCAACAGAAGGCGTCCTGAGACGGCCCAGGGTGGACCTGAATGCTCCTGCGGATGATGGCTTTTGTCCCTCGGGTGGTCTGCGGATGCCTTTGGTGTGGAGGAGGAGCTGAGGAAACAAAGCCTGGATCCTTATCAGCAGCTTGGAATGAGCAGAGATGTGAATAGAGTGAGGATCTGGGCTTCCTTCGTGTTTACAGAATGTGTAAGTAGAGAGAGAGCATTTGGGGTGTTTGAGGAAAGGGCTGATTGGATTGTCGAAAAGGTTTCTGAAGCTTAGAATATTTTTGAAGAAATCAATTGTAATGCTCTTTAGTTTATATGCAACTCATCTCAGAAATAATTATTAAGTTATAATAACAACAGTGATAATATGACTACTACTAATAATAACAAAGCACATTTATTAGGTGTTGGCAAAGTGCCAGGCCCTGGACACACAATTTCTCATTTGACCCTCAAAAACCCTCCGTGGAAATCAATTAATATGTTGTAGAATTAGAAGTCCTAAAATAACTGTACATTTTATTTAATAGCAGCAGTAATATTATCAGTGTAAATACTTTTCTGAATAATGAAATACACAGTTATAAATGGTACACAAACATAAATGTGTAGGGGAAACTCATCGGAGCTTGTTGGCATGATAGTGTGTGTTACAGTATCCTATACTGACATCCCCAACTGACACAGGAGGACATGGGATCCTGGGAACTGCGTGTCATTTCCCAGATCACAGCCTCTGAAAGGAGGCGGCCCGACTCCAGGCTCCCAGCCTTTCGGAGACCTCCTGCCTCTCTCTCTGCTCACCGATTCTATGAGAAGGTAAAGTGACTTAATAGCAGCTGTTCATCACCTCTCAAGTGCTTGAAAATAGTTCTCCTAAGCAAGGAATGCTTTTTCCCCAAACTATTGTGTTAAAAAAGAAACCTCCTCTGGTTTCCCCACGTCTTTGGATGGGGTCCGTGGTCATGCACACACATCATTTCACGCATGTTGAAAGGAAAAGCAGTTGTCAGTGTTGGTTGTTCTTGGAGATTAAAATCATAGAAAAAGAGGGCTTTGCATTTAGACAGCAAGAGTTCCAGAAATGATTTAGCATTGTGTCACCTTACGGATGGCGACCAGTTCCCCGGGGCAGCTGGTGAGTCTCTCCACAGTCTTCTGCCCTCGTTCCCCCAAGCTGCTGCGTCCTTGCTGGGCTCGCATCAGTCCCAGGTCTGGTTGGTGCAAAGCCAGGAAGGGCCCGTCGGTGGTGTGGAGGCTGTGTAGGCTGAGTTGGACGGAGTAGCAGCCTCACAGCCCTCTCTCAGGCTCCATCCAACCTGCTTCAGGTCAAACCTGCCTGAACTTTCTGAATCACCTGGAAAAGTGCTATCCAGGCCCGGACAGCTCACTTTACACCCAGCAAATGGGAGGAATCGGGAGAAGAGCTGTCTCCTTTGAGGCTCCTGCCCTCCCAACACACCCTTGTCTTTTACGTCCTTCAGAGCTCCAATGCCGCTTCTTCCAGGGAGCCTCTCCTGATTCCCCATCACCACCACAGGGCTGGATACCTCTCTGTGCCCCTATGGTCTCACTGCACAACTGATCCCTGTTCTCGCTGTATTGGATTGAAATTCCTGGTCTTGTGGCCCCTCATTTCTCTTGGTTGGGGAGAACAGTGTCTTAACTGCCTTAGCATTTCTAGCTTATAAGAGGGGCAGTTATTCATCATTGCTTTCTTACCCTGACTTAGTCTTCCTTAATAGATGGAACTCTGTCCTGCTAGTTCCCTAGTCTGGAAGTCATGGGCAATGGAGTCAGTCTTTGGCATTTTGACAAGAGACGACCTTTGTGACTTCATGCCTTAGCCACGGTCCCCTTCTGGATCTGTCCCAGTGGGCGTCATGATACCGTAAGTGTCATCCCAGAAAAAAGCTATTGTACCCTTATTGAGTCTGTAACCAATGTGACTCAATTTCTCCTTCTTCCTCTCCTCCCTTCTTCCTATTCACTTTCATTTCTTACTATAACCTTAAAAAAACCCTCCTCATTATTTGTTATTAATTGCATTTATAGCCTAGTTTGTCCATGTTATTATTTTTTGCCATGAAAAAGTTGTTATTGTTGTTGTTTTTAAATGTAGTTGAACTGTTAACTTTTTTACAGTTTTTGAATTTTGAATCATAATTAGAAGCAACAGGATTGTAGAATTAATTTTTTTCTACAAGATACATATGTAAATCAGTTTCTTATACACTAAGCAATCTGTACAAGTCCTCTTGGAATCCATTAGGTTGGATTTTGACCTTTTCTTTTGAGTCAGGTCATTATTTGAAAACCCTTTGCATTCAGCAACATCACAAATGTGCATGATACGTTGAAGATGGGTCTAGCACCCTTCGGCTAAAAGGAAGTGCACCGAGAGATCATAAGATATTTATCAAGTGTTACATCACTAGTTGAGTGGCGGTTAACCCCACCACTTTTCTCTGACTAGTATGATTTCCCACATAGGGAGTTTCTTCACTTGCGTTTGACTTCCTATGTGGGCTTTACTGCATAGTCCTCCTCTCTGCATCAGACCCAGGGGATCCAAAGCTCCAAGTAGGGTGCTGGCTCGTGCTTTGTGTTTAAGAAACATTAGTTGAGTCTCCAACTGCAAAGGTATGGACCTTCCAGGTGCATTTTCATCTGCATCCCTGACAACAGACTTTACCGTTGGGTCAGCATCCATACATTTCCAGGGTCACTTGAAAAGCTGCACATGTGGTTTATAGGGTGTCAACTTAGAACGCAGTTGTGTGGAAAGTTCCACTGCAGTGTATTGGAGAGCCACTTGACGGTTCACGATGAACTTTTATTTTCAGCATCTCATTTTTTGGTCCTCACTTTAGAAATGAGGAAGTTGAACCTCATATATGATAAGTGACTTGTCCAAGATGACCCTATTGCTATTCTAGCTTCTATAGTGCATCTGGCGCATGCTGTGTCCTCAGTGAAGAGCGTCTGAGGTGACATGATTTTCCCAACTCCCATTCCAGTGCCCACATCACTATCCCATGACAGGCATGATCTGAGACGGTGGTCACTGGCTGGTTTTCCTCCCAAGGTCCTCTACATCAGAGGTCCGCGGCCTCTTAGGAACCGGGCTGCACAGTAGGAGGTGAGCGGTGGGCGAGTGAGCGAAGCTTCATCTGTATTTACAGCCGCTCCCCATCACTCGCATTACTGCCTGAGCTCTACCTCCTGTCAGATCAGCGGTGGCGTTGGATTCTCATAGGAGCGCGAACCCTACTGTGAACTGCGCATGCGAGGGATCTAGGGTGCGCGCTCCTTATGAGAATCTAATGCCTGGTGATCTGAGGTGGAGCTGAGGTGCTGATGCTAGTGCTGGGGAGCGGCTGCAAATACAGATTATCATTAGCAGAGAGGTTTGACTGCACGGAGACCATAATAAATGAATTGCTTGCAGACGCGTATCAAAACCCTATCAGTGAGTGGCAAGTGGAAACAAGCTCAGGGCTCCCACCAATTCTGCATTATGGTGAGTTGTATAATTATTTCATTATATATTACAATGTAATAATAATAGAAATAAAGTGCACAATAAATGTAATGCGAGTGAATCATCCAGAAACCATCCCCCCACCGTGGTCCGTGGAAAAATTGTCTTCCATGAAACCGGTCCCTGGTGCCAAAAAGGTTGGGGACCGCTGCTCTACATGGGCAGTCAGGAAGGCAGGGATCATTCATGCTAACCCCTGCCCTTGTGTCCCACTCTCCCTTGGGCGAGAAAGCCTCATTTTCTCAACATTCACCATTGGAAAAGTGTATGATAATAATAATAACCACCAAACACCGAGGGCATACAATATGCCAGTTAATGTGCTATGCATTTAATTCTCACCCAAGCCTTCTTTTTTTTCCCTTTCTTTTTTTTAATTATTAATTTTTATCGGAGTATAGCTGCTTTCCAATGTTGTGTTAGTTTCTGCTATACAGCAAAGTGAATCAGCTATACGTATACCTGTATCTCCTCTTTTTTGGAATTCCTTCCCATTTAGGTCATCACAGAGCACTGAGTAGAGTTCCCTGTGCTATACAATAGGTTCTCATTAGTTAGCTATTTTATACATAGTATCAATAGTGTATATATGTCAATCCCAATCTCCCAATTCATGCCACCCACCCCTCCCCCCCTTTCACCCAACCCTGCTTAATGTTAGTATTATCACCCTTATTTTATAGAGATGGAAATTGCGCTCAGAGAGGTGATAGAACTAGTTCAAGGCCAGACAAAGGAAAGGCTTGAGCCAGGTGGAGACACAGGTCTGTAACGGCCCCAACACTTTACCCATCGGACTTGGAATTTCCAAACACGTTTTTGTTTTACGATCTTCAGGCACGGAAGTCCTCATCTGACGGCAGGCCATGTTCCTTTACATTGTGGGAAATACAACGACCATGAATCACCGTTGGCGGAGAGGGGTGCTCTGATCCCTCCCTCCCAGCCATCCCTGCTCTCAGGCTGGGCCACCCACTTCTGATGCAGCCTTCAAATTCTCGGTGTCTATGGGAAGGAAAGAGAGGGAGTTTGTTTTTCACTTTTGCTGCCATCATTAATTTTCTTTAGGAAAGCACTCTGTCTTGAGAGAGAATCGTAAACACTGGGAGAATGAGAGGACTTTGGAGTGAGCTTGTGTGTGCTCCAGACTTCCGCCGGCTGACCCTCGGCTTCCTGACCCAGCAGACTGGCAGCCCCTTGGCTCGTGGGACAGACATTGGCTGGAGGCCAGTGTCCGAGTTGAATGGCTCAGGCCGGACAGCCCTTCTCTCCAGCCAGAGTGGCAACGAGCCCACTCCTGAGAAGGCGCCTTGGCTTGGAAAACAAACTGTGTGTTAGACGTTGGCGTCCACATCAGGGATCTGAGGCCAGAGACATGGCCAGGCATCTTTAGGAGGCCTGGCTTTGCTGCTGGGCTGCTGCAGGCTCTCAGGAGAACCAGGTCCAGTGTAGGAAATGTCCTATCGCCCAAGAGAGAACCCAATGTCTAAGAACTGATATAACTGGGAGACCAATAAAAATTAGAATGTGAAGTAGGTGGCCTGGAGTAGCTGTGATGTTTACTTTTCTTTGAAAATACCCTCTTCCTGTCTCCCTGCGGTTATGAATCTATTGCACGCCCATCCAAGAAAATTTTGAAAAGCAAATAAAAATCTCCAGTAACCATTCTACCCGGAGATTTAACTTCTGTTTTTTAAAAATTTACCTACCAATCATTTTATTTTGTAATCCAGACGTCAGGTGTGCAAAACCAGATTGTGACCCATGATCCGTGACACCCTCTCATCATAAAATGCTTTATTTTGTTTGTTTGTTTGTTTTCATAATGAGCATCTCTACCCAATATGAACACTAGGTCTTTGACGATGACCTATGACACCTTTGGGCTCAATGGTTTTCCTACAACATACTCACCTAGCTACATCTTTTTTTTCTTACTTGAGCATGTGCTGTATACACTCCTCCATGTGCCTCTCAGGGGGTCTTCTGTGGTGGAATTTCATCACTTAGGTTGCTTTCCTCTGCATTGTCCTTTGGATCTCAAAATGGACCACCCATTTATCTCTCTCTGAACAAGGGCACTTGGGAGTTAGGAGTGTCCCTGCTTTCGCTCCCTCGTTTTATCTCGGGGGCTTCAGCAAAACCACCGCCAAGCCCAGCCAGGTGTCAGCTCAGCTCTCCCTCGAGGGTCCTCCATAAAGGAGAGGCGCCAGTGTCCTCTGTGGCCTCGTAAACTGCTGTGGTCCACTGCGTATCTTGTCACTTGAACCCCTACCACCTGAGTTATGAAATTCACGTTTAAAAAATTATTTGATAGAAATCGGAAAAGGTGTTATTCACCGTCATGTACTTGAAAACCCTTCTCAGCCTTCTCCAGAATTCACTTTTGTTTCTATCTTGCCTTTTGTCATTGGTTTCATCCATTGGTTATTCTTTTATAGCCATTCTCTATATTCCCAAATTTCTCTTGTTTCAGACCAGGATTTGGGTCTGACTTTCCACACCCTGGTGTTCACGAGGGGGACAACTCAGGCTCTTTTGAGAGCATATAGAGCTGGTTCACAGGTACAGGAGGAGAACTTTCCCTTTCTTTCCCACTCCCTGTCCTCTTGTTGCCTCTGTTATTGATTTTCCCAGCTCTTCACTCTATGTCCCTATGCCTCTCCTTCCATCCGGAGTCTGCAGTAGAGAAGTGTCCAATCGTGGTGGGTCACATGCCTTATCTAGTGAAAGTCTTGTCTTATGGATGCCAGAAGCCACTCACAAGCATATAAACAATTTTTGATGTTCCTTTGAGATTGCTAGATAGTAGGCGATAGTATATGTTTCACGGCATTGCTGCAAATAAATGATTTAAAAAACAAAATAAGGGAACTCCCTGGCGGTCCAGTGGTTAAGACTCGGTGCTTTCGATCTCTGGTTGGGGAACTAAGATCCCACAAGCTGTGTGGCACGGCCAAAACAACCCCAAACAAAGACAAAAACAAACAAAAAACAAACAAAAAGCAACAAAAGCAAAAAAAAAAAACAAACAACAAAACCAAAAATCCCAACCAACAAACACCCCAAACCAAACCCTTTTCTACTGTGATTAGTATTTCTACCAAACTCAATCTGGGCTTTTGAGTTTCCAGGCACTCTATCGGTGCATAGGGCTCAGTTTTTCTTCTCTTTGATTGTGTGCTTTCCTTGTCCCCATCTTTCTTTCATGTGCTGTTCTCATCCGAAACCAGTCCAGAGCTCCCTATGCAGTTATGTCAATGTCAGGCCAGGCCGGGCCTGGGCACAGAGAGAGGGGCTGATGTGGGAGACCCCGAGGGCAGTGTTGGTGGATCTGTGAGCTTGCTGAACGGTCCAGGCCCTCTGACACATCCCGAGAAGACAGACCTGAGTTCTGGCCCCGCCCTGCCACTTAGCCCTCTAAACTTGGGAAAGCCAACCACCCTGACAAAGCCATCGTTCCACACAGATCCAGTAGAGAGAATAATAGTCCCCACATCCTCACATGGTTGTGATGGATTAAACATATGTCATGTGTCACCAAGGCAACTGACAAAAGTAAGTGTTCACTAAATGCTGACTGTTCTTCTTCTTCTTTTGAACAATGATAACAAGTCTACAGGGAAGGGCTGGCCCCCACCTGGGGCTGACAGGCGCTATGTAGGTCGCACAGGCCACCCACCCCCTCTGGATGCTGGGCTCCTGGTCCCCTGCTTCCTGGCCTGTTTTCTCCTTGCCTGGATCTTTGCACATGAACTCTGCCACTGCTTGTGCCTTTCCTTCAAAGTTGGTCCCTGGCTGCCTACCTGTAGCTGGTACCGCCCAGCCACCTCATGATACCTCTGCGGAGCTTGGTCTCTGGTGACCTGTTCCGCTCTTTGCTCCAAAGGCCCTCACGTGCGTATTCTTGCCTTTGCACTTACCACGGGTTCAGATGGCAAGTGCCTTGGAAACGGGAATAGGGTGTCCTCATCCCATCCCTGGCCCCTGGCAGGCAGCTGGCCTCAGGGCATCTTCCAATGCTTTTCGGCCAAATGCGTGAAGCACTGAGTGAAGGCAAGGAGAGGAGGTAGATGGATCGCTCCACTTCCTTTGTTGAATCCAGCTTTAGTAGAAAGTTCCTTTCTAGCTGCAAATCCACAGCAATTCATGTCAAGCACTTAATTTTAACATCTTCGTTTCTCTTGAATGATCCCTCAGGTCAAGCCAAAATATATCCACCTTTTAATAGTTGCATTAATTTCCTTTCCAGTCATTTCAATTGGATTCAGTACAATTCATTCGAACAAATATTTACACAAGGATCATTAGGTGTTGGGCATTGTTATGTGCGCATGGCTGAAAAGGGGATGGTCAAGGTTCCTGCCGGGACAGAATTTACATTCTACAAGGGAGCAAGGTGCTGAGTTGCTAACCCAAAAATACACAGGGTAAGTTAATTTTGATAAGAGCTACCAAAACAAACACCAACACCACAAAGGAAGCTGAGTGGAATAACGGGCTGTGACTGATGGTGATCTGTGTATGTGGGGGTGAAGCCTGAATGGTGAGGGGCAGCTGCCTTGTGGAGATCCAGGGAGGAGCACTCTAGCAGAGCAATGGATGTGCAAAGGTCCTGGGGTAGCAGAGAGTCAATGTATTTCAAGGACAGAAAGGAGGATGGAGTGCCAGAGCACTGAGGGAAGGAGGCCAGGGTGAAGAGGTACACAGGCATCTCGATTGCAAACAGTGCTGTGTTTTCTCAGGGGCCCGGTACAGAGGACCCTCTTTGGACTCAGTATGTGGGTGCCGATGGCTGCCATGAATCCTAGAGCCACAGAAAAGGGCATTACCGGGAGGGATCTAAGTAAAAACCCAAATAACAAAAAGATGTTATGTTCAAAATCTGTGAAAATGGATAGCAAATCGGAAAAATTTTTAAATGAGCACTTTAGGAAATCATGTTTCTTTCATTTGCCTTCTGTCACGATCTCTGAAAAGGTGAAAAACGGTGATTAAAGGTCTGGGACAGAGAGTTGAAGAACTCAGATATCAGTTACCAGGCTTCCCTGGTGGCACAGTGGTTAAGAACCTGCCTGCCAATGCAGGGGACACGGGTTTGAGCCCTAGTCCGGGAAGATCCCACATGCCGTGGAGCAACTAAGCCCGTGCACCACAATTACTGAGTCTGTGCTCTAGAGCCGGAGAGCCACAACTACTGAGCCCATGTGCTACAACTACTGAAGCCCGCACACCTAGAGCCCATGCACCACAACGAGAAGCCACTGCAATGAGAAGCCCACGCACTGCAATGAAGAGTAGCCCCCGCTCGTCACAACTAGAGAAAGCCCACGCACAGCAACAGACCCAATGCAACCAAAAATAAATAAATTAATTAATTTTAAAAAATCATTAAAAAAAGATATCAGTTACCTTATTACATAAAGAAGATGTGGTATATATACACAATGGAATATTACTCAGCCATAAAAAGTATGAAATAATGCCATTTGCAGCAACATGGATGGACCTAGAGATGATCATACTACATGAAGTCAGACAGAGAAAGACAAACATCCTATGATCGCTTATATGTGGAACCTAAAATATGATACAAATAAACTTATTTACAAAACAAAAATAGACTCACAGACATAGAGAACAAATTTATGGTTACCAAAGGGGAAAGGGGAGGGATAAATTAGGAACTGGGGAGTAACAGATACACATTACTATATATAAAATAGATAACCAACGAGGACCTACTATATAGCACAGGGAACTATACTCAATATTTTGTAATAACCTATATGGGACAAGAATCTGAAAAAGAATATATATATATATGTCACTTTGCTGCACACCTGAAACAAATACAGTGTTGTAAATCAACTATACTCCAATTTAAAAAAAGGTATCAGTGATCTTTTTTTAATAATAAATTTATTCATTTTATTTTATTATTTATTTTTGGCCGCATTGGGTGTTCGTTGCTGCGTGCGGGCTTTCTCTAGTTGCAGAGAGCGGGGGTACTCTTTGTTGCGGTGTGCAGGCTTCTCATTGCGGTGGCTTCTCTTTTTACGGAGCACAGGCTCTAGGCTCGCAGGCTTCAGTAGTTGTGGCTCACGGGCTCTAGAGCACAGGCTCGGCAGTTGTGGCTCATGGGCTTAGTTGCTCTGCAGCATGTGGGATCTTCCCGAACCAGGGCTCGAACCTGTGTCCCCTGCACTGGCAGGCGGATTCTTAACCACTGCGCCACCAGGGAAGCCCAGTATCAGTGATCTTATTTCAAATAAAAAGGAGGCAAAATTGGCATAAACCTTGGGCCAGATTTCTTTTGTACCAAGTCCAGAATCAGCATGTACAACTGAAGCCAATGTACCTCATCTCAGACTTGCTGGACATTCATTTAAGGCTCCAGACCCAGTGTGTGCAAACAGAGCAACATTTCTAGTTGAAAAAGCTCTCAAGGACCATGGATTAGATACCCTCTCGAACAACAATAGCAACAACCATAGAGGGCTGTATTTACTGAAGAAGTCAAACAGTTCGAGAAGAGCTGTGGGGAACAGAGTCAGTGCACAGAAAACAAGCTGTAAACTCAAAACGTCTTTTGGAAAAGGAGCCAGCATGGGCCAGCTTTAGAGGCACCGCAGCGTGCTTGTTATAAATTCTTCTCTTCTGGCGCTCTGTACTTTTTCTGATCCACATCAGCAATGATCCAGCATCCAAAGCAAGCTCAGCTTAAACCAAGAAACCAAACAAATGGTGATAAGGACGGTAGTACCCTAAATTCAACTCCATTTGAAAGAAGAGAACAAAAGGAAATGGCTGCTATTGCTTGCAGGAACACGATTTTTTACATTGTAGTTCATTTACTATGTTGTGTTAATTTCTGCTGTAGAGCAAAGGGATTCAGTTATACATATATACATTCTTTTTCATATTCTTTTCCATTATGGCTTATCACAAGATACTGAATATAGCTCCCTGTGCTATACATTAGGACCTTGTTGTTTATTCTATATATAATAGTGAGTATCTGTTAAATCCCAAACTCCTAATTTATCCCCTCCCCTTCCCCTCTGGTAACCACAAGTATGTTTTCTATGTCTGTGGGTCTATTTCTGTTTTGTATATAAGTTCATTTGTATCATGTTTTTATGGGTTTTTTTGGGTTTTTTTTAAGATTCCACATTAAGCCGACCCCCTCAAATGGCAACAATGACACTTAGAATGGAGTAGCTTATCATAATCAAGTCATTCCACCTTGTGGAATAAGAAAGAAACGCACATAAGAAAAATGAATAAATGCAGCATAAGGTATTTTCCGCCCATTATAGGAGAACATTTTTTTTTTTTTTTAAGAGATTGAACCACAAGAACAGCTACAATTATGACACGCTTCTCAGAAGGCATTTGGGGAAAATCATGTAGTGTGGTGACAGATCAAGTCTTTCAACATAAAAAAGCCCAGAAACTGAGCAAAAGCATGTATTTATTTCAGAATCACTGCATACCTTCGAGTAATAAGTGTTGCACGTTGAATCCTGCGGAAATAAACGGTAAAAAGGAGAAGAGCACACAGTTATCTCCACAAACTGATAAACAGGGTCCATTCTTGATGTTTTTGAGTACAAAATATAAACAAAAGTGACTTAGAAAAACAACAGACAGCGGTGCAAGTTTCAAATTTCAGTCAAGAGATAGTGCATCTCACCTCAAACAAGAGGCAGATACTGTGCTTCTTCCAGAAAAGGAGCTGAAGAAAAATGACCATTATTCCACACTTACTTGTGGTTCTGATCTAACAGCAAAACCAGGTCACGGAAGACCACCTAAAAATTCAGGGACCCTGCCCCTGAGCACCCCAGTGAACGGGCACTGAAGGAAACTTCCACGAGATTGCACCAGGAGGAGGAAATATTACAAAGAAATAAAAAAGGAAAGTCTGAAACCAAATGTGAAATTAGTCACGAACAAGAGAACTTCTTACCACAGAAGAAGAAAAGAGATTAGTGGCTCACCAGTGCATTCCTGGATGGAATGATTTCAAACTCGTTATGAGAATTCAGAATTTGGAGATTTCACAAGATATGCTGAAACTGATTCCACCTATGATATTTTAGATATAAGAAAATCAGTCTGTTGGCAATATTTTTTTCCTCTTCAACTTCAACATTTGCTGGCTTTTAGTTTTTTTAAGAAATGTACATTTGGGTTCTTAGTTCCGGTCAAAATGGAGTAGCTCCATTCTTTCTAGGTCCTTCCTCTTACAACTAAAAAAAACTCTGGACATAACACAGCAAACATAGGAAGGCTCTGAAAGGGGGAAAGAAGAAGATGAACTGTCTAGGGACATCAAGACTTGAGTAATAACATGGTGGGGAATTCTGTTTGATTTTTTAATTTAATTTCTTTTGCCTCCTAAATAGCACAAACTGTTGGAAAAGTTTGTAACTCAGAACCACAAATAGATACAAACAAAAAAAGCTGTAAGTAAAACCTGCTTCTTCTAGCCAAAAGACTGGGAAGAGGGCAGCCTAGCAGAATAGAAAACCTTTTCATATTACCAGCTCTGTATCAGTCAAACACCAACAAAAAAAACTGTCTCCCATTCCAGGAAAAGAGGCTAGATAATCTACACATTCCCACGTCCAGTAGGTGGAAGCAGGTGATGACACTCTGATTCCCCTGCTGCGGGATTGATCTTCTACCCAATCCCCCACTTGGTAGAAGCAGGTAGTGAGACAGGCCTGGGACCTGGGACCTTTTGCTGCAGTGCTGCAAAGTTTGCACTGGACACACCTCTCCTTGAGCTTCAAAATACAAAGAAACTATATGGGATTAAAAATAACTGTGTGCATGCACAATTGGGGCAAATTCTGGACCAAAAGATACAAAAGACAAAAACAACAACAACAGAAAACAAAACCTCAGCTACCACTTCTGAAGAGCCAGGAGCAAAAACATGGTGTTGGGAGCTAAAGCAGGGTACTGAGTATGCCCCCTGCACTCAACACCACTTAAGGGGTGGGCAAAACACCTAAGCCACCCCTCCAGCCCAACCTGTGGATGCACCCCTTCCCTCACCCCATATAAGGAACAAGCTCGCCCCACCTCAGCCTGCGAACAAGCAAGGGAACCTGTTGTTTGTTCTCACTCCACCCACCCCCCCCCCTCCACCCCGTGCTGCATCAGGGGCCCCTTGCCTGGGGGCAAGTAAAGCCTTGCCTGAAATTTTCGTCTGGCCTCTAGTCAATTCCTATTGATTGGGGATTTCTCCCCACTTCCCCCACTGGGAAAGCAAACGGGGAGCAGATCTTTCACTCTCCCACCACAGAAGCAACTGGTGCTCTGATTTTCCCACGAGGTAGTGTCAGTGGAGACCAGTGGGACCTGAGCCCCACCCTCACTTGGAAGCAAAGAGACTGAGTGAGGCTGTGAGAGTGGGGAGTCAGGACTGCGTTCCCCGCTGCCTGGTGTCAGCGAGCAGCATCAGTGATGCAGAGCTGGGCTCCGCAAAATGGCATGATTTCGTCCTTCATTTCCATCGCCTTGACTGGCAACACTCCACGGAGGTAATATTAAATGATCCCCGGCCATGATGCGAGCCCTGGGTTTCATCTTCCTTTTCACCGTCGGCGGACTGACAGGCATGGTCCTAGCTAATTCATCATAAGACATTGACCTTCGTGATACCTATCACGTAGTTGCACATTTTCACTATGTACTGACAAGAGGGGCACGTTTCCACCCCCATGGCAGTGGAGCCCAGCAGAGCTCACAGCCCACTCAGTGAGTCAGGCCTCATAGGCGCTTGGCTGTAAAGCCATTTTTTGGCTTCTTTTAACTTACTTGTACTTTCCACATGTGACAGCATGAGCATGGGATTCTTTGATCACACAAGAGTAAAGCGATGCAAAAAAGAATTTCAAATCTTGTAAATCTCCTCTTGGTTTGGCCCCCGGAGCCCAGTTTTCTGGTCTGTAAAATGGGGTTGATGACAATCATTCCAGACTCACAGGCTGAGTGACAGTTGAACGTAGGCCTCTGGCACAGGTGCAGAAACTTGTGCCACAATTTCACATTGACGTTGCTCGTCCCGGTGACCTGTCCTGAGCCATGAAACGAACTGTGGGTCTAGGGACGTGTGGGGTGTCACACAGCCCACGAGGCCAACTGCGTGTGAAAGCTTTGTCTTGCCTTTGAGGGGAGGGTGTGGTTATGGCCCCTGTATAGGGGATGCATTAGACCTGTTTCTTGGGTTGCCGGATTTAGCAAGAGACAAACTGGACATCCAGTGAAATGTACATACCAGATAAACAATGAATAATTTGGGGTATAAATATGTCCTGGGCAATATTTGGGATATGCTTATACTAAGAATCATTTGTTGTTTATCTGGAATTCAAATTTAACTGGGCATTGTGTATCTCATCTGGCAACCCTCCCATTTCTCAAGGCCACGCATTTACTCGTCTCACCCACTGCTCTCACCTTCTTTGCTGGTTGCAGCTGTGAGCATTTGAGGTCCGCTGATTCTCCGAGATAATCTGGACCGGGTCCCCGCTCCTAGGTCCATGAGTCTCACAGTGGCCCAAGGCCAAGGCCAGGCTAGAATCAGCCCCCACTTCTCTGGAGTCCTCTTTCCCTGACGCTTCTGTCCGTCTGGTTGTGGGTCATCTTTTGACTGTTACTGGCCTGTGACCTGGGCAACTCATGGCCCGTCTTGCCAGGAGGTGAGGGAGGAACGGTCTGCTGGGCAGCGAGGAGCTGGGGTCTCCCAGTGTTCCTGCTTCACCAAGGTGGAGAGGCTTGCGGGGCACAGTTCAGAGCCACGAAAGTGGGGAGTCAGGGTCCACTGCGGCCACCTTTCTTCCGCACCTCCCTCTCCCATGCCTCCCTGCCCACGACCCGACATTCCCAGCCTTTAGAAATTCCACGTGAGTCCCTTGCTCAGGGCTAGGAATCCAGTCGGTGGCTCTGGGAGGTGGTGGGACCAGCGTTACCGCCTCTTTCCGGGTCTTTCCAGGAGGTTCTGCGGTTCCCCCCCACCCCCCGCTCCTGTGTTCTGGCTGCTGCCCTTCTAGCACATTCCCACAGTCGGTTTCTTTGGTGGCCCGTTGTAGCAACATCCCTGAAACTCCCGAGGAGCCCCGCCTGGCCAGCGTGTTTCCTTTCCCCCAGCGAACGTGGGAACGGCAGGCGTCCGCTAGGACGCACAGCGCACGCGATTTCCGCCGCTCTCTCGGCGCCGGCTTGCTGTTGGGAGCCCCCGAGCGCTGAGCCCTGTGGGACCCACGTGCCGGAAGTGTGGGCGGGGCAGAGCCCCCGGCAATGTGGGCGGGGCAGAGCCCCCGGCGGACCCCTGGGCCCCAGCCCCTCCTTCGTTTTCAGCAGACAGATGTGTGGAGCCGCCAGCCGGCTCACCAGAGCCAACTGGAAGATCTTCAGGAATTTGGTGAGCTGGTTGTTACCCACAGCCATTATTAAAAATTATTTAAGTCTTCAATTAAGTAAATTATACCCAAAGCAAAGGTAGTAGATGGTCATGAACTCGAAACTTACCACTTCTCATGATTTTACTGTAGTTTACGATTATCTGTCTCAAGGTTATTTACATCAACTGTATCCATACGGTGAGGATGCTCTACGATATGATGGTATATGGCTGCCCGTCTCTTCCCAGTTCCCGTCCCCAGAGCTGGGTGGTCCCCGGCGCCGGGGGTGTCCTCCGGCTGCTGCCTGCCCAGCTCAGGCCCCACGCCCTCTGGGCTGCTGCTAACAGCGAGCGTCCTCCCTGGAGGAGAAGCAGCCGGGCTGTGAAACCACACGACGGCCCTGAGCGTGCCTCCCAGCTCTGCTTTTTGCTTTTTGTGTGTGTGTCTCAGCTTCCTCCTCTGTAAAGTCAGAACAATCACATATACCCACAGGTTTCTCAGGAGGGTTAAATGATGGCCATGGTGATGAATAATGGGGTGTTTGTCTGTGTGAGTGTATAAAGCTCTGTCGCCACAGAACTTAGATTCTAGTAGTGGAAACAGATAAGAAATGAATAATCACGAAATAATATCAGATGGCAAGAAGGAAAAGCTACACCCAGGCAAGGGAGCAGACAGAGGCAGGGTGGTCAGGCCAGGCATCTCTGAGGGTCCCTCTGGTGTTGTGAGTCTCCTTGTACTGTGTCCAGAGCCCCAAGGTGGGGGTGGGGCTTGTCCACTGGTCCCTTGACGCCTGCTGTGCTGTCACCGGAGCTCCTCCCTCCCCCACAGCCCCTCCTGTCCTCCCTCCCTCTCCAGCTGGTCCCATTCCTATTTCTCCCCCCCACCCCCCTTTCTCCGGAGCATCTCCTGCAGCACTGCTCACTGCAACTTCCTGGCAGGAAGTTAAATGTCCTGGCCACGTCGCGAGGCCCGGGCCCTGAGCTCCTGGAGAGACAGTTCCCTTGAAGGCAGTGCCTCCAGCCGGGCAGGGCTCGCTAGGGAGCATTTCCCAGGGAAGTCCTCCCTGGGATGCAGAAGATTCCCTGGGTCCCCCAAGAGACACCATCATTTGCAATGATTCCTTCAAAGTTCAATAACAAAACTTAAAACAAATTTTTTTTATTGGAGTACAGTTGATTTACACTGTTGTGTCAGTTTCTGCTGTACAGCAAAGTGAATCAGTTATACGTGTACATCTAGCCACTCTTGTTTTAGATGCTTTTCCCATATAGGCCATTACAGAGTATTGAGTAGAGTTCCCTGTGCACTACAGTAGGTTCTTATTAGATCTATTTTATTTATAGTAGTGTGTATATGTCAATCCCAATCTCCCAATTTATCGCTCCCCCCCTTATCCCCTGGTAACCATAAATTTCAATAGCAAAACTTTTAAAGGAGGTATTGATGCATAATATTTCTTTTCATTTATTCATTGGTGCAGAGAGATCATGATATAAAAAATATGTGATAACATGGTACTGCCAGATAAAAGGATACATTGTGCAAGTTTAGGGGGAGGATTGCAGTAGGTTTTCATACACCACGTGAGCCATATGACGCTGATACTATGGTTAGAATAGGTTTTATCAGAATGATTCTAAAGGGTGAAACTTATGCTGTTAGGGGCCTAAGTTGTAGTGGCCATGATGAAAAAGGACATGTTCTGATGTCCACGTCCAGTTTTCAGCTCAGGGACAGATCCCCGTGCTGGATGGCTGTGATGGATTGTTCACTGCCCAAACTCAGACCCTGCCAAGGACCTCCCCAGGACGGTATAAATCACCTCACCTGTGGAGTGACCCTTGGCTGCCCATGTCTCCCCCTCAGCAGCTGTTCCCTGGACACCCTGCTGGCTCTAGTTGTCAGGTGTTTTCTTCAGAAACCTCCCACTCCCACCCCCTTCTCTCTGGTCCCCATCCCTACCCCTCTCCTCTCTCCTCTGGCCTCTCCCATGCCCCTCCCCCAGCATAACCATCGCCATCCCACCCCAGGCTCCTGCATCCTAAATCAAAATGCCAGCTCCTGCAGGTCCTCTGCTCACCCCAGAGCTGTCAACAGGTCTCTGCAATGCAGACATACCCCTGGCCTCAGCCTGAGGCAGTTTCACGTGCCTCCTGGGATTTGATCCACACACGTGTCCCACACAGTGGGACTGGCCGGGCTGCCGCCAGGCGCCTGCTCCCAGCCAGCCTGGTGTGCTGGGCCTGGAATGCTGCCCCCGGACGTGGTACCATTCATACGGCGCACACTTCCTCGTGGTGGGCAGCTGTTTGCAGAAAGTTTTAGTGGAAAGATGCAAATGAAGATGAGAACATTAAACAAAGAGAAAGAATTAAAGCCTCCATAGCATGTGCCACAGGAACCAAGAGAGAGTCCAAAGCGGAGTGTTTTTGGAAAGTGATGGGGAAGGTGCAGGGAGAGGGAGGGGTCCACCCTGAAGCTTTTGCCCAGCGGGTGTAAGGCTAGGCTTGCGAGGCAATGAGGAGAGCTGTGGGCACTGGTTTATTGCCCAGCATGGTGGCGACAGATCGTCTCTAAACCAAATGCCTTTCGTGTCCAGAGCTAAACTTGTCGGGTGGCAGGTGCAGAGCCAGCAGGGAGCAGTGCTCGCCCTGCGGAGTGCCTGGGGTGGGCAAGGATGCAGGGATGTGGGGAGCTGGACCCTGTAGTGAGGGTCAGGCTCCCCAGGGCCTCCAGACGGGAAGGCTTTACGGCTGAGAGCTCCCTGGAGCAGGGCCTCTCCATCAGGCCATATTCCAAACGGGCTGGGTCTGAGCGAGCAACATGCTGGCGACACTGTCCCACTTCTGGGGGCGCAGCTGTCTCCCTCCCCCCACCCCCATCCCATTCAAGGCAGTCCCACCACGCTGGCCTGAGTGGGTCGGGTGTCCTGGTTTGCCCAGACATGCCGAGGCCTGGCAGCCGGGGCAGCCTTTTGGAGCGAGACTGGGGGACCCCAGTGGGGGCACCCCAGTGGGCACCTCTTACTTGCTGGCCTTTTGGTCGGTGAGGGGCCGCACAGCCGGCTGATGGAGATCCAGCGGTGCAGCTCCCACCTAACCAGTGTGGTCAACTTTGCCTGAACAGGAATGTGGGGATTTGAAACTTTTGAAATAATACGAAGTTTCTCTAGTTGAAAAACAAAAACTACGTTTTAAAGACGTGGGAGTGTGGGTGTGAGTGGCTTGTTTTCTGTTTCGGTGGCGGGCAGGCAGGCAGAGATCCCACTGGCCTCCGCTTTCTGGTGTGAACCACACTGTTCATGCGCTTTGTGACCTTTGTGCTTTTGCTAATTATTGTGTCATTTTAACTCTGGCTGCGTTTTAATCTTTAAAACAAATGGCGTATTCTGAAGCAAGATCATCTAATTATTCAAGGGATGATCTTGGTGCTAGTGTTAAATAAAAATACACCCACAGTCAGTCATTTTGAGATGAAAGTTAGATGAGATAAAACGCCCTAAAGAAGACCCCTAAACATCAGGAAATACCGGCCTGCTACCTTTAGAACAAGCATCCTAAGAAACTTTTGAGATGATGCTGAAAATCAAAGTAACATTAAAGATCCATAGATAGCCCCAGCGCTTTACCTTGTAGTCAATGTGAAGGAAAATCACTCCAGCATGACACGAGGGCTTCTGCAGCCCATTCCTCATCTAGGATGTCTCACCCTGCATCCTTAGGGTCAAAGCTCCCAGAGCTCCCAGGGCGGATCATTTCCTGACAGCTGCAGCTGGATGAACACCCCATGGGGCAGCAGCCTCCCCTTGTCAGTTTCTTCAAGAGAAGGGTCAGTGGATCCGTTCCCAGACCCCATTTCCATGCCTCCAGCCTCAGCTTCACCCACCGGATGCGCACAGAGAAGGAACGGGAGGCTGCGCCAGTACCCCACTGACCGTGGGCCCACGTGGGGCACGGGATTTGAAGAAGGTGAAGGGATTCTGACCTTTTACCTATACACCTTGGTAGCTGCTGAATATCTACAGTTTTTGCAATTTTAAAAAACAGCTAATTTAAAAAAAAATAAAGGAAGAAGGACTGAGTTCTGCTGTGGAGCTTGGGCTTTCCTAGAAAGCAAGGAGGAGGTCAGTGGGAAATCTCAATACAAGGTGGTCAAGCATCTGCCCGCTGCCAGCCGCTGGTCCTGCTCTGCAGCACAGTCACCTGAGCAGAGGGCAGCAGAGCCGCCCTCAATCAGCTCCATATGCCTGAGTGACAGCCATCCGCCAGGGGCCGTGGGGATGCGTTCAACATCTTAATCTGCTTGGGCTGCGCTAACCAAAAAGCATTGACTGGGTGCTTTAAACAATGGAGGGCATTAATTTCTCACAGTTCTGGAGGCTGGGAAGCTCCAGATCAGGTGGTGGCAAGGTTTGGTGTCTGGTGAGAGCTCTTTTCCTGGTTTGCACACAGCCACCTTCTTGTATTCTCCCACGGCAGAGAGAGAGGGGGACCTCTTGGTCTCTTCCTGTTTTTATAAGGGCACTAATCCCATCATGGGGGCTCCACCCTCATGACCTCATCTAAACCTAATTCCTTCCAAAGGCCCCACCTCCAAATACCACATTGGGGATTAAGGCTTTAACATATGAACTTTGTGGGGACACAGGTGTTCAGTCCACATAATAGAGAGGGGCTCAGGATGTTCGAACGGGAGTAAATGTTCCTTAGGAGGATTCCTCCACAAGAGGCTGCTCTCTCTGGGCTGGGGGCCCACCCCACCTCGCTTCCCCATAAGACTCTGGGACAGGGCAGCAGTGCCTCCGCCCCCCCCCCCCAGCTCCACAGCATGGCCCTCACCTGTGCTGTCCCTGGCTTGGCCACCTGCAGAAACTCAGAGACAAGGGGCAGCCAGGTCTGCAGGAGAAAGGAGGAGAGAAGGGTGGGGATGAAACCCCTCCTTTGTTCTAAGAAGAGGCTACTGGGAGGAGCCTGGGCAGACCCTTTGGTACAAGAATTGCCTGGGAAGTATCAGGATGGCTCCGGCCATCAGACCACTGCCAGAGAAATGACGATTAGCTGGCGACGTGGGAGCCTTGTGTCCCTGTGGCCAGGGAAGTCTGGGAGAGAGAAAGATGAATATTGAAGCTATTGCAGAGTGATGGGTCAGTCTTCTATTGGGAGAGACGGAGTCCCCTGCTGTGCATAACCCAGGGAGGGGCCAGCAGACTCCGGAGCCTGCCCCATCGTTGTGAGAGGCTCAGGGGTACCATCTCATGGAAAAGGGAGCTAGGGGCCATGTCCTGAGGCTACAAAATGCACGACAAGCACTCACTTAGATGGGGAGAGCGGTAAGGAGTTAACTCAACTCTAGCATGACTGCCCCCATCCTCCCCAGTGGAGCCTCCACATTGTCCATACACCACCATGTGCTCAGCTGCAGCTCTGCAGGGCACTGCCCTCTAGAGATGGTGCCACCTCAGTGCCTGGGAAGGACTCAGTCTACAAGCTGGGGGACTGAGAGCACATGTTAACAGCACTTCCTGACTCTGCCCAGTCCTTCCCAGGACCATGCTGCCTACAGCTCATCATAAATCCAGTCACGGCCCAATCTCTTTGAAAATGATTTTGCATATGGAATTGAGTAGCTCAGGGCAATGCAAAGTTACGGTGCCTCAATGCAGAGTAGCCAGCCCTGCTCTATTCTGAGATGAGCATTTCCATTGCTCAAACATTTCAGACCAGAATGGGATCCTGATAAATTTGCCATCTGTATATGTGGTCCACCCATTTCCACTCATTGCGTCAGCAGACATTGTTGAGAGCTGCAATGTAAAAAGATTATTTGTTGTCTTTGTTTTGTTTTTTTTTTTGCAAAAGATATTACAGAAGAGAGCTCACTCTGAACCTGAAAAGAGTATTTCTGTGTTAGCATGGTTTTACAGGTTTTAGCTTCTGTCTGGGGGAAGTTTGCAAGCATTGCCTCCTTTCTCCGCATTCATTTGTAAAGCAACCTCCTACATGGTGCGATTAAAATAAAAACTTACTCAAATGCTTAGTCAATGCTGAGCAGCCCTTCTTTCATATGTACCCTATGAATGAGTTCTGAAGTAACAGGCCTAGAAAATGAAACTCCTCAAAAAGAATATGAAAATGATTTGAAAAGGTGCCAGAAAATACTTTGAGTGTGTGTGTGGGGCGGGGGGAGGGATATCAGCTCATGGGACTCTTCCAAGACCTCCAGATTGTGATGGCAAATGAACAACCTTGAGAGTTGATGTGGGGATAAATGACCCAGGTTTAAAGTGGGAGGCCCACCCATCTTGGACACCATGGGGGCGTCTCCTTTTAGTCAACGGTCCACTTCTAAATGCATGGACTCATGGCTGCCTGTTGGTTACGTGGGTGTCGTCAATGCTCTGGCTTTGGGTCTTGCTCTGCTACTTCTTAGCTGTGTGGTCTGGGGCAAGTTGTTTAACCAGCCTGAGTTTCCTTGCCTGTAACATGTAGATAATAATAGCACTTACCCCACTGGGTACCCCTTCGCCATCCCTCAGAGCTCACAAATTAGATTAATCACAGTCCTTGGTTATAACAGTTTCCACCTCTGATCTGTGTGTGGCTTTGTCATTTATTTAGCTCTGTAATGAGTTATTTACAATAGTGTGATGGGCACCCATGTTTCCATCACCCAAAACGAAAGCTATGACCAGGACGGTAACCTACATCTCACTTTATGGTCCCCAATATCTCATTAACCCCTTCTCTCCATTCCTGAGGTCACTATCATCTTGAGTCCTGTGTTCCTAATACCCCTGTTTCCCTTTATTTAGTTTTATGCTTCTGTATGTATTTCTAGAAGGTATGGATATTCTTATCTTAATTGTTTTTAACTTTGTAAAGATGGTATGCTACATGTAACTTTGGGGGACTTACTTTTTTCACTTAATGTTATACTGTTAATATCCATCCATGGTATTGTGTGTCACTGTAGTTCACTTGTTCTTACTGGTGCATCACAGGGTATACTCTAATGTACTCATCCACTCTCCCACTGAGGGGCACTTGGGAAGTAGGGGCCCAGACTTGTGCTAGTTAAAACAGTGCTGTTATAATCATACTTGTGCACATCTGCTGTTTTACAAGTATAAGAGTTTCTCTTGGCTATGAATCTTGGAAGGGAATCATGACAGAGAACATATGAAAGTTCAGCTTCAGGCGATCATGCCAAACCATTTTCCAAAGAGTTTGCACCAATCTACAAGGCCACAAGATTCATCTTCTCTAACACTCCATCATATTAGACTTGTTAAACTTTTTGCTAATTGAATGGGTATAAAATGTTATTTCATTATGATCTTGATTTACGTTTTTCTTTGTGAAGCTCTTTATAAATTAATTGGGCATATATGTTTCCTCTTCTGCAAAATATCTCTTGGTTTCTTTCCCCCATTATTATCATGGGTTGTTCGTGCTTTTTTTTTTTAATTGATTGGTAACAGTTCTACATATCAATATCTTGTTCCAGTTTCCACTCTGACTTTTCACTGTTTAAAATGATCTCTTGGTGGACAAAAGTTCTTGGTTTTGATATAGCTAAATGTATCATTTTATGATCAATTTTAAGTGCTTGTTTAAGAAAATCTTTAGCTCTCAGGAGGTATAAAAGATTGTCACCTGTATTATCTACTATGAATTTTAAAACTTATTTTTGACATTTAATTTTTTACCTTATCTGGGGTTATTTTCCAGTTATAGTTTGAGGGAGATAGCCAAGTTCCTTTTTTCTCACACGGTTAACTATTTTTTCCAACTGCATTTAATGATGAGTCTCTCCTCTCCTCACTGACCTTCTTTACCCCTCTCTCAGATACCAAAATTCTTTATATGCACAAGAGTCTTTTTCTTTGATCTCATTTGTATTCCATGGTCAAATTTTCTATCCATGAACCAATACTACAGTGTTTTAATTATTCCAGCTTCATAAAAGTCCAGATGTCTGGTAAGGTAAGCTCTCCCTCACTTCTTTTATAGAAATGTCTGCCTATTTTTGGTCCTTTACTCCTTCAAATAAGTTTAGAATCATCTTTTCAGGTTCAATTAAAAAACCTATTGGGAACTTGATAAGAATTCACAGATTACGTTATAATATTAAATCATATTATCTGTGAACATGATTTATCTCTCCATTTATTAATATCTCTTTTAAAAGATTTTTTTTTGATGTGGACCATCTTTAAAGTCTTTATTGAATTTGTTACAATATTGCTTCTGTTTTATGTTTTGGATTTTTGGCCGTGAGGCATGTGGCATGTGGCATGTGGCATCTTAGCTCCTACACCAGGGTTCGAACCCGCACCCCCTGCATTGGAAGGTGAAGTCTTAACCACTGGACCACCAGGGAAGTCCCTATTAATACCTTTTAATAAAATTGGATACTTTTCCTTTTAGAGGTCTTCCACATCTATTGCTAGATTCATTCTCAGGGAATTAATATTTTCTGAAACTATTATAAATGGTTTCTCTGTAACTGATCAGGACCCTATGGGGCCTTTATGGGACAGACCTCTCATCTCCTCTGCCTGCTTCTTGTTTGTAGAAAAACTTTAGCCTCCTAGGCCGAGTTCCAAAGAATAAATTTAATCAGAGAAGTGAGAAAATGCAGAAACAAAGGAAAACAGTCAAACAAGACAAAATAATAAGAGTTTAGCCATTAAACAAAGTCAGGGCCCTTTAGTTACTTCTCCAGGGCTAGAGATAATATTCTGGGCCAAATCCTTCAGCTGTTTTGCAGATACTGAAACCCCCACCAGGGAAGAAGTTAATTATATGCAGCCAACAGCATATAGATCCCAGATTGGTTGGTACCTCAACCCCCCTCCCTCACCCTGTCTTTAAAAACATTTCCCTGAAAGCCATCAGGGAGTTTGGGTCTTTTGAGCACTAGCTACCTGGACTCCTTGCTTGGTGCCCTGCAATAAATGCTGCACTTTCCTTCACCACAACCCGGTGTCAGTAGATTGGCTTTACTGCGCGTGGATGAGCTGACCCAAGTTTGGTTCTGTAACATCTCTTTAATTGTACTTCCTAGTTCTTTGATGTGTATACATTTTATATCTTCACTAAATTTTATTATATCTAACAATTTATAGATTTTTGGAATTTTCTATGTAAACAATCAAACCTTCTGCAAATGATAACAGTTTTACTTCCTTCATAAAATGATTTTAAGGGTGAATTGGGGTTATGCAAACAAAGCAAATCTCAGTGTTTGGCAGCTAGTAAGCACTCAAGAAAGGCTTGTATAACGTTTACTGACATTATTGTCATTAGTAATTGACGGAAGAATTTTAGAAATTGTCTTAACCAATTCCTTCATGTTAAAGGAAGAAACAGAATCCCAGAACAGCTTAACGATTCAGCAGGGATTCCCACAGCTGCTCCATGGCAGGACCAGCCCAGAAAACCTAAGCCGCTGGGCTACACAGTCAGGGGTCCTATCTCTTATTTATTTTTTTTTTTTAAAGGATTTTCTTATTTATTTATTTATTTATTTATTTATTTTTGGCTGTGTTGGGTCTTCGGTTCGTGCGAGGGCTTTCTCCAGTTGCGGCAAGCGGGGGCCACTCTTCATCGCGGTGCGGGGACCGCTCTTCATCGCGGTGCGCGGGCCTTTCTCTATCGCGGCCCCTCCCGTCGCGGGGCACAGGCTCCAGACGCGCAGGCTCAGCAATTGTGGCTCACGGGCCGAGCTGCTCCGTGGCATGTGGGATCTTCCCAGACCAGGGCTCGAACCCGTGTCCCCTGCATTAGCAGGCAGATTCTCAACCACTGCGCCACCAGGGAAGCCCAGGGGTCCTATCTCTTAATCCCCAACCACATACCAACGTGTACTTCCGTCCAGCACAAACACCTGCTAAGAGGAGTGTTTCGGTGAGTGGAGCTTCCCTGCACCTCCATGACGAACATTTATTAAACCAGCAGCATGAATTAAGCTCCTTCTGTGTGCTGGGCTTCCCATATCACGCACACTTCTGGCAGAGGAAAAATTTAACACTGTAACTCAGATGTGCAGAAAAGGGTAATTTATTTCATTTAGAAAATTCTCCATAGAAATCTCATTTCCTGCTGACGGCGGTTGGGATGGAGGAGAACCTTAAACTTGCCTGCTGAAAGCAACTTGGAGTCTTCGGGTTTAATTCACTTTTGGGTAAATACATAGCTAAATCAAATTCATATTTCCTTCCAAAAAGGTGTCTCTTCCCCTGCTTCTGTCCCAGGATGGCAGCTGAAGAGGGAGAAGCTGATGGATTCTTGTCGTACGTGGTGGGGCCACTGCACTCATCTAGCCTTTGGTCCATAGAGGGTGTTGGTTGGGCTGGGGCTGACCTGGTCCTGTCTTTAAACGTCATCACTGGGCACCACTGGGTCTGGCTGGCCCTTCTGTCCTTTGGGACCACCACAGCTCTGATCTCCTTGGCCTTTCAGATCCTCTCAATATCAGCCTTGTCTGTCACCTGCTCCCAGGCTTTGTGAGGATGACCTCATGGCAGGTCAGCTCCCAGCTACACCTGTTTCTCCTCTGTGGGCACATAGGAGCACTGGGCCTTTTCAGGCCACGTGGAAGCAGAGGGAGAGGCGGGGTGTTTACCTGGATACCCCCCCAGCCTTTCTGGTGTGGATGAGGAACAGCACACAGGATCTTCTCAGACCCTAGCTCAGCCCCTACTTCTCTCAGAGCCCTTCCCATCTCGCCCTCTCGTTCTCACCAGGCTGGGGGTTTCTCCTCCCACCTCTGCCAGGAGGGGTTGTAAGCAGCTCTTTGCAGGAAACTGCCCTCAGCAGGAAGCCCCTTTCCTTGTCACTTTAGCAAAGCTACATTGTAACTAACTTTTAACCAGGCACCCCATGCTCTACCCATCTCCAGCCGAGCACACCTTTCAAATCTTTTAATCACACAATACCTTGCCCAACTCGTTGGTTCTTTCCATAGATCAAAGAAGTAGGAATGAAGAATAAGTAATTAACAGATGACTGGATCTCTTCCCTAGCTTCCCCTTCAGTAATCTCGCGAACAAATGGTGTGACCAAACTGTGTGAACAGGATAACGTCTGGAGGAACATCACAGGGAGTCCACGGGCGTGCGTGCAGGAGGGGCTGGCGACGACTCTGACCTCCTATCTCAGTGCTTAACTGAGATTACTTCTGGGCCTTCCTTTAAAACTTTCACAGCCAAGCAGAATCTTCGGAGGTGGTCCTCTGGGGACACGGAGTCCACCAGCTCCCCAGATTGCCGGCATTCTGATCAAAGACAATGTTCCCCTCTACCAACGTTTATGAACTTAACTCTGTAAGTGGCAAGCAGCAGGACCCGATTCATTCGGGAACAGGATGGGGACGCACCCCTCTTCTCTCTGCATCTCTCCCTCAGCCACTCTCCTCGCTGCCAGAGGGCGTCTCCCCTGCTTCCCGAGGCTTCAGGAAGCTTCCGAACGGAAGTCCTCACCTGCTCCTCATTCAGGCTTACAGCAAACCCCACGGTCAAGCTAGCCAGGTCTTTCTTGCTCTTGATCGATTCAGGGAGCTTTTGGAATCTAAAATAACGTGTGTCCTCTCTTGCCAAAGCCTGACTTTAAAGATGCTTCCCTGTGACCTCTGAAAATGTCAGTTTTGACATGCAGATATCTTCCTAGCAGTCTCCTGATGACCCACAGCCGGCTTTGGGGTCGTGAGTCAGACGCAGTTGTGCAGAGCAAGTCACGCTCCCGCTCTCCACTTTTGTGTGGAGGTGACTGTCTTTGTGGACGAGGCACCCTGTTCTCCTTCTTTAGCTCATCTCTGAGCTAAAGAAGGCCAGATCTGACTGTTCTCAGCAGCCTTTCTCTACTTCGTCACCGCCCAGGATGCTGTAACTAAACATGTCCTTCAAGAATGGCCTCGGACTCACCCAGCAAATCCTTGTTCATTCACCCACTGGGTCTCCATGCAGCCTTTATTGAGGACTCACTATGGGTGTGGCTGTGAGAACCCAGAGACTACGACAGAAGAAAGCCTTCAGGTTGCTTGAAGGGGCACAGAAAGTGCAGACAAGACCAGTAGCAACTGTGTTTAAGTGGCAGTTCCCACATAACCGGGAAGAACAGGTCCCAGGAATCAAGGAAAAGCAAGACTGGGGGGTCTAGTTTCTTGGCTCGTACATAGAAGAAGGCTGAGCAGTATTTACCCTTCCTAAGGGCCATGGGCTTTACGCCCAGTACAAGTCTGAGATTTTGCCTCTGGGGACCACTGTTCCACCGGGGCTGGGGCCAGAGTGTGTTTCCAACGCTGGCCGCCTGGCTGCCGACCAGGAAGGCAGGTTGCTGTCCTATTCTACCCCCTGATGTGCTTTAGGGCGGGCAGGTGCCTCGGATGAAACCACTCAAGCCATCGGATGTGGCAGGCCTGCTCTCCAATGCCAACAGAAGTTAAGGAAATTACACAGGGCCCCAAAGGAGCTCTTTGAGAGCTGGGTTATTGTGAAATGCGAAGTGGGGTTGCCTCTGGGAGAAGGCTAAAAGAAACTTGTTTCAATTTTCTTTGGCCTTTGGAAGCATCAGCCTCGGCAGCGTTCAGTGCTGCCAAGATGAGCTTTCCGTTGAGAGTCGGGTTCCCCAAATTGTGTTGAAAGGTGACATGGTTTTCCTCACACCAGCAGGGCCTTAGCATGACACCAAGTGTGTGTGTGTATGAGTGTGTGTGTATAAGTGTGTGTGTGTGTGTATGAGTGTCTGTGTGTGTGTATAAGTATGTATGAATGTGTGTGTGTAAATGAATGTGTGTGAGTGTGTATGAGTGTGTGTATGAGTGTGAGTGTGTGTGTATGAGTGTGTGTGTATAACGTGCACATGGAATTCTTTTTGCACATCTCTTAAACACTCTCCCCAACACAGAAGAGTGTGGGTTTTTTTTTTTTTCTTTTTTGCTGCTGTTGCCTCTGCTGCTTTTAGCCTAATTTTTCTTAGGTTTTAAAAGGTGTGTTAGAGATATCTCAAAACCCTTTCCTCCAAATTCTGAGATGTTCCTCAGTGGGCAACGGAAGGGTGGTGTGGATGTGGGCAATGGTGAAGATGCATAGAAGTATTTATTAAGGGTGTCAATGCTGAATATTGGAAAAGCTGCGCATTCTGAAATATGTCTTACCACTTCTATGTCCAAACATGCGTGCTGTATTTTAAACATTTTATGTTATTAAAAATACAATTAAACATTAAACTAATATTTAATATTAGTATTAAAAATATTTGCTGGGTTGTATCAATAGAACTGACAGTGTCTTACTACCTCATCTTCACCATTAATTTTTTTTAGTAAAACTTAGAGTCTTAATATGGCCAAGGAAAGAACGTCCTAATGAGATGATTATCTTCTTCTGATGTTTCTGCTTTATAGAACTTGATCCTCTTTCCTGGAGTTTGGTGAGAATAAGGGAGCATGTGTCTGTCCGGTAACAAAGGTCCCTGTGTTTGACAGCCACAGGGCAAGGACGGGAATGGTGTCAGTTGGAAAGTGAGATTTGTTCATTTATTCGTACGAATCCCAAGAAGCCAGGCGGTTTTGGTTACCATATATGAATCAGAGAGAAAATATCCATCTCATCTTCCAGCTAAAAATAAATAAATACATAAGTAAAAGAATGCATTCAAGTCCTTTGAACAAATAAGAACAGCTAATGTTTTTGACTGCTCATTGCATGCCTGTCTCCATTCTAAGGGCTATGCACAAAGTCACTTGTGTCTTCTCACAATTGCCCTCTGTGGTCCACGGTTGTATTCTTTTCACCCGCATTCTACAGATAAAGCCACGAGTGGAAGACCAGCCTGCCCAGAGCTGCACAGCTAATAAGCAGCTAAGTTGGGACTCTCCCCCAGCAGTGTGGTCCAGGCCTGACTCCCTTCTGGCGACCACCTTCACAGAGGATGTGAGGGGCAGGTGCATTTGATGTCATATTTTGTCCTGGGCCCGTGTCCATCCATTTCCCCACAGTCTGCCAAGATTAGAGCTGGAGAAAAATTCTCTAGTTCTCTCTTTAGAATTCTAAGAGTGGGCGTGGGGGGGTGGTTCGGGGGGCTTCTAAGTGGGCACTCGCCTGCAGCTCCCTGTGGTCCACTCTGCCCCCCTGGGTGACAGCATGGGGCTGCTGTACCAGCAGCACTTGGGCAGACCACACGTGGGTCCAGGGGTCCAGGGGTAGCGGTGGGATGCTTTATCTTTTATGCTCTGGGGCCCTTGATAGGATTCTTTATTTTACTGCTTTTCAAATCCTTTGCATTAGGTTGTACAGGAAGGAAGAAAGAAAGCCTTGTAGTTTTTTTTTTTTTTTTTTTTAATTTATTTATGGCTGTGTTGGGTCTTCGTTTCTGTGCGAGGGCTTTCTCTAGTTGTGGCAAGCGGGGGCCACTCTTCATCACGGTGCGCGGGCCTCTCACTATTGCGGCCTCTCTTGTTGCGGAGCACAGGCTCCAGACATGCAGGCTCAGTAACTGTGGCTCACGGGCCCAGCTGCTCCGCGGCATGTGGGATCTTCCCAGCCCAGGGCTCGAACCCGCGTCCCCTGCATTGGCAGGCGGACTCTCAACCACTTCGTCACCAGGGAAGCCCTGCCCTGTAGTTCTGATCCGCGTCCTTTGGAGGCTGGTGTGGGTCTGTATCTGGAGTCGTGTGGACACACCTGCAGAGCATGCAAGGGCACCCAGGAAGTGGCAACCAGAACAGACCTTGCCTTCTAGGGGTCGCCCTCACCCCACTTCCAGGAACAGGCTGGCTGCAGCCTCGGGACATGATGTTTCCAGGAAAGGGGAAAGGCGATGCTTGCGTCTGTGCGGAAACACCTAGCACGGGGGACACTGACCTCTGTGGAATCTTCTTAAGTTGAGCAGAGGAGTTCAGCTTGGCCAGCCCGTCTTGCTCCCGACACCCGTCCCCCCAGCACTCCCTGGAGGGTTCTTCCTGCGCCCCCGAGGCTGAGATGTGGGTCCCAGGCTCTGTGCTGGTACAGCCCATGGAGCAGAGGCTGCATGTCACAGCCGTCCCAGTCTGGCCCCGACTTGTCCCTACTCGCCTCCCTCCCCTTGTGTGGAAGAGGGGCGACCAGTCTGCCCAGAGCTGCTGACAGAGGCAGCAGAGGCAGATGCGTGGGAACTTGGCCACGGGTCCTCTAACTCCGGTGGTCAGGACACGTGGGCCACACGGACCCCAGATCCTCTGGGTCCTACCCCCACGAGTGATGACCACAGAAGCAAGGCGCTCGCTACAGCTGCAGGAAGAAGAATGCTCTTCACCACCACCAGTGATTTAAGAGTAGAATTCACTGGCTCTGCGGCTGTTTCTCAGCGATGATGCCACTTTCCACACCCCTCCTCTCACCAGAGCCCCGCCCATTCCCCCCCTCCCCCCGCAAGCCCACGTGTAAGCAAGGGCGCCCGCAGCTGATGGACAGCACAGATTCTGCCAGGCCTCCGAAGTGGACGTCCGTGAAGCAGCTCTGCCAGAAGCAGATTTTATAGAAAAGGAAAGAAATGCAGAGGATTTGGGGGCAGTGGAACTACTCTGTACGATACTGTAGTGATGGACACATGTCATTTTACAGTTGTCAAACCTATACAATGTACAACACAAAGAGTGAGCCCTAATGTAAACTATGGACTTTAGTTAATAATAATAATAATGGTAAGGCTCATCGTTGTAACAAATGTCCCACATTAATGCAAGATGTTAATAATAGGGAAGACTGGGGAGGGTGGAGGAGGGAGTATATGGGAACTCTTTGTACTTCTGGTTATTTTTCTGTAAACCTAAAACTGCTCAAAAAAAGTCTATTAATAAAAAACCACCTAGAGTGAAAAAAATCAATTAGTCATAAAAAAAGAGAAAGGAAAGAGGAAGGGTGCAGGGCACTGTCCGTTCCCAGAGGACTGCTCGTGTGGTGTAGACACAGCCCGGCCTCGTCAGGGAGCAAGAGCCCCCGTGAGCTCTGACAGCTCTTGAGATTGGGGCTGAGGCCTGGCGACAGGACACTAGGCTGATGACAGTTTCTCTCTGGCCCTTGGCTGCCAGTGGGATTCCATACAAAGCCCTGATTTGGATGGAGATGAGACCCGCCAGGAGGGAAATACGTTGCCTTCATAAGGAGAGGTCCTTTTCAGGTCAGACTGGCCCATGAAGGAGGGGGCACAGGGGCACCCCCAGTCCTTGGTCACCTCACCACCCGGGCACCCCAGTGCAGCTTTCTGCTTCAGAAGGCAGGGATACTGCATTCCTGGTTTGCACAAAGGTGATGCCCTGTGGCTGGCATAACCTGGTCCAGGTGAGCAAACTGAAATGACCAATCCTAGAGTGTTCACCGGACCACTCCAAAGTCGGGAGAGAGACTCTTAGCTGTGGTAAGCGAACTTTCTGGATATCGAAAGGAAAGATCTTAGGGCAATACGGGTTGTCACATAGAAATAAAATAGCATTAATAGATTGCTATAAAATTAATAGAATAGCAATGTTTATTGAGCACCCACTCTGAATATGGTACTGTGTAAGGTAGCTATTTGATAAAACGTTGGCAGGGATGGCCTTTATTAGTTTGTGTAAAATCTGACCTTTGCCTTTAGCATTTGGCCGGCTGTCTTCTAGTGGGCGTTTCACTTCACTTGTTTCTTGTTCACTTCAAACGCTCGTTGAGTGACTTCCAGAAGGCAGACCTCATGCTGGGTCCTGAGAATGTGGTGACTCCAGACTAGAGCTCCCGGAGCAGGGGAGGGGCTGCCCTGGGCACCTGTGCTGATACTATTGGTAACTATTCTGGGGGCCAGTGTGGTGGTACCAGGTGGGGGAAGGACACAGACACTTAGGGAAGAAATGACTGCCGTGTCAGCTTGACAAGGTTAAGAAGTTACGTAAACCCATGTCTCTCAAGCATCCCAGGACGTCCTCGTGATGCTTGCCTTATCCACGCGCTGCCAGCAGACTGTTGACTTGGTCATTTCCTTTATGATGGCTCACCTGTGCGTAAATAACTGGATTTAGGGTGCCTACTTTACATTGCTATCAGAAATGAAAAGCCAGTATCACTTGTCATTAATAAATATCAGACTGAAGCATATGATCAACTTTATATTGATAGAAAAAGACCACAGTGAAACAAAGCAATGTTCTCCATTCTCTGGCCCATTGGAGGCTGAACCTCAGGCTTGTTCTCTCTGTGGAAAAGATAGATCCGCAAGAACACAGACCAGTAAAAGCAGCCACTTTTTCTCCTTGATGAGGTCAGAGTTCAAAGAGAATGGAATAGGACAGACCTGTTTTCCTCAAAGGCCCAAGGTCTAGGAACAGCTAAATCTTCCACAGCAAATAGTGCCCATGGATGAAATCTTGTGTGTGTATTGCTGGTTCATTCATTACTTAATTCCAAGAATGTCCTTAGATCATCTAATACATGCAAAGCATCCTGATAGGTCATTGAGGAGAACACGAAAGAGACATGACCCTTGCCCCCAAGGGACCAACAACCCTAGTTGGGAGATAATAACTGTATCCCCCAATGTAGTCCAACACACATGGAATAGGAGCCCTAGTTAGGCCAGCACACACTGCCTGGGAGGGGGCACTGGGAAGAAAGATGTTCCTTCTGTTGGGCTGAGTGAGCTGGACGTTCTGCTCCAGAAGGTCCTTTGAGCTAAATCCAGAGGTCTAATTGGGATTTTAGCAGAGGCTTCAAATGAGAAGGGGTAGTGAAGAATTCAGAGAAAGCCTTGCTGATTCATTAGATTTTAAGGCCACTGGGATAGGGGCTTCCAGAAGATGTAAAGGGAGTTTGGGTCAGATCCTGGAAGGCCTCGAATATCACTGAGGAGCTTGGGGTTTTGGTAGACAAAGGGAAGCCACTGAAAGTATTTGGGCAGAAGGTGACACAGAGCTAGTCTTTTAGGAGTTACTTGGCAGTGCTGTAGAACTATGAATGGGAGCCAGGGAAATGACACAGGAGGTGTAATGAAGCAGTCAGGGCCAGAGGAGAGAGAGCCTGTGCTTGAATGTACAATGGGCGCACACAGGGAGCATACCCACACATGTTGCAATTGGGTTATTATGAATAGCATGGCGTCTGCACATTACATAACATGTGGCTTGTGTATATTTCATTTACACTCTTGGAAACGAACACATAGAACATGGCAAATTTTATTCATCTTCGAAAACTCACTGTATTGAACATTGGATATTCCAAATGACAATATAGTTAGGCTTTGTGAGTACTAACTACATCCAAGGTGCTGTCCTCAGCCCTTCAAATGTCTTAATCACTTAATCCTTACAACCACCCAGTGAAGTAGGCACTATTATTATTCTTGTTTTACCTGTGGGAAACTGATGCATGCAGGAGTTAGGTAACTTGCCTGAGGTCACACAGATAACCCCAGAACTTCTCTAGGATAACTCGTAATGGACTTCCTTTAAATAAAATTCCATTCAGGCATTCACGATGTAATTCCTTCCACAAAGTGGATTTCACAACCTTTTTCGGAGCAGAGAACTTGAGCTCAGGGAATAAGCACCCAACAGGTGCGGGTTAGATGTGGAAGGATGCTCTGGAGAGTTGGCTCTTAAGCTTACTGGTCAGACATTTCTGAGAAGCTTCTTCACCAAGGTTTACAGGCAGTTTCAGAGGTGAATAAACCTTTTCAGATGATCGGAAAGATGTGCTCTTTTAGTATCCTCTGAAGAACAACCTTCCCTTCTGTAGTTTGCTGATAAAGCAGGAGTCAATCCATGATATTATCATCATGACATGAATGTTTTGCTCAAGTTCAGATGTCTAATAAGAGCCATTTTCTTTCCGAGGGCGTGTTATCAGTTTCACGAATATATGCTCTGTATTTCATTAGTATTCTTCTAGCAAAACACGATTCTGAGTCATTTCTGTAATATCTGCTCTCGCCTGCATGTTGTTTCTCAGTTTTTACAAAAATTGCCTTTTCTACTTACTGGCACAAAAATTTAATACCACACAAGCCTAAAATGGATGTGCTGAGAAAAACAGCACACCTATGGAGTTATGACCACCCAGCCCATCATTCTTTTTTTTTTTTTTTTTTTTTAATTTTATTTATTATTTATTTATTTATTTATTTATTTATTTATTTATTTATTTATTTTTGGCTGTGCTGGGTCTTCGGTTCGTGCGAGGGCTTTCTCTAGTTGCGGCAAGTGGGGGCCACTCTTCATCGCGGTGCGGGGACCGCTCTTCATCGCGGTGCGCGGGCCTTTCACTATCGCGGCCCCTCCCGTTGCGGGGCACAGGCTCCAGACGCGCAGGCTCAGCAGCTGTGGCTCACGGGCCCAGCTGCTCCGCGGCATGTGGGATCCTCCCAGACCAGGGCTCGAACCCGTGTCTCCTGCATTAGCAGGCAGATTCTCAACCACTGCGCCACCAGGGAAGCCCCAGCCCATCATTCTTGATCATCTATCTCCAGGGAGGAGCCTTGGGAGGGAAGACTAAGTGGGAGGGAGAGAGGAAAAGTTCTATAATATGGATGGATATTCACCATCATGACTTCCTCAGATAGTGAGCCAAAATGAGGTTCAGAGAGGTCGTCAGAGGATGCCGAGTGAAGAGAAATGGAAAATTGGAACCAATATGTGAAGAGCTGCTTTATTCATCACAATCAGAGGGTGTCTGATTAAATACCACTCACTTGCATTCAGTGGAAAGCAGTTCTGGCCCAGCCTGGTCCCCTGTCCCAGGTGGACACTTTCTCTAGGATGAACAAGAAAAGATGGTCTCTACTCTACTAGCTAGTAATGTGTTTCTTTCAACCGGAGGTACCTAGGTCCCTCACTCTATCTCATTATTGTAACAATGGTCTAACTCACCCCTTAGAAGCCAACCAAAGCATTCTCCTCTGTGCTGTGCCCACCGGCCCCTTCCATAGCAGTGATGCCACAGTGGGTCTCTATCCCAAGTGATCACATGTGTTTTAATCACTTGCTTTTGAAGGACCCTGAAGTTCAGGCACTGTTCTGTGACTCTGCCCCTCCCATTTCCACCGGATGTAGATTCTCCATCATTTGAGGTCCATCTGTTTTCCAAAGTGCATGTCTTTGAGAGGGAAGCCCCAGACAGGGCTTCCTCTCGCTCTGCAAGTAGGGCTTTGACAAACTCATCTCATTGCATAGCCACGAAAGACCCCCAAGAGGTTCTAGAAACTTCTGATCATGAAGGCCACCTGAGCAGACCCTCTCTGGGTGTAAATCAAGTTGTTTTCAGTGGGTTTGTCTTTGCACAAATCTCTGACGGGAGGCTTGGTGTCCTGAGCCCCAGACTGAAGGCGGGATCTAGAGATTGTGTTACTGGATCATCTCAGTTGCTTTCAGCCCATGAGAGTGGCTCTTGCTTCTTCCTGGACTGTTGCGAGAAACTGAATGTGACTGCTTGGAAGTGTCTCTGGTTGGTTCTCCAGTCCCCATGTTGCTAGCTGACTGGCTCACACCTCTGAGAGCTCAAGGCTGGCAGAGCTGAACACTGAGGACCCCTTTCCCTCTGGTAGGTGGGACCAAGAATGAACTGGGAGGAGGTTGCCGCCTCCAGAAGAGGTACAGGTGCCTCAGGGAGAAGCTCAGATAAGGAGAAAGCAGAGTGGAACCCCTTCACCCCCTCTGTTATCTGTTACCGTGATGATGCTCCTGACCTGGGGAGTGAAGCCTCGGTCAGCTTGGTCATCGGCCACTCACAGACACGTTGTCAGGGGAAAGGGCCTCTTGGATCCATGAGTCAGTGCCAGGAGTGCGAGGAGAGGCTTGTCCGGAGGCCCAGGAGCCTGGAGCTGCATTGCGTCCAGGTCCTTCAGATGCACATCTCAGGCCATTTAGGTGACTGGCTCCTGGCTCTTCACCCACAGGCCTGGGACCTCCCCCTGCCTCTCAGGGCAGAGCAAGGGCTGCTCAGTACTGAGGCTAGCAGTCCTGGGTGTGGAGCCTGGGATTCACAGCCCAGAAAGGGTAAAGAAGCAAATTTCACGGTCAAGTCATTTCAACACTTTCTTTTGGACATTTACTATAGCACAGTTGTATGCAAAATACTGTGGAGGATATGATATGACAAATCCTACCTGCCCTCCCCGCCAAGGATATGAAGTTCTAGCAAGAGTGACCAGGCAACAGGCCAGCTCTAACCAAGGCTAAATCAGATGGAGACCCTCCTGGACTTTTATATATGCCTTTAGAATATATATACCTTTAAAAATAAATAACCTTGAACAAGTTTGGTCATTAATATATTGGGGCCTATAAAAGGGACTAAATTTGTCCTTTCATGAACTGGCTGAGAAACCCTTCATGACAACCCTCCCCCCAGGCCATCGAAGTCAGTTTCAGGAATGTCCTCCAAGCCATGTTGGTACAGTTTCCGAATGGCCCATTGCATTTCGCTTCTATTATTTTATAAAAATGAACAGGAAACAGAATGAAAGTGTTGTATGCTTGTGATAAGAAGCTTCAACTGTATACATTCAATAGAGGGAAGGCCAAGTTGAAAAATCACTGGAAATACTGAAGGCTTTCATTCATTCATTCACACATGCATGCATTCACCCAGCAAATGTCAACTGACCACCTACTATGTATAGACAACTCTTCCAGGCAGACGGAGGTGCCTGCCCTCAGGGAGCTGACAGTCTAGTGAGGGAACAGGAATAAACAAGGTGCATAATATGTAGAGTATAGACAATGAAGAGGGTCATGGATGAAGAGCAAAGCAGGAAAGGGGTGAAGAAGTCACATTGGGAGAATGGTATAATTTGAGAAGGGTGTCAGGGAAGGCGTCACCGGGAAAAGGTGACTTTGGGGTAACACCCAAAGGAACAGAGAACATGATGTACTCAGATTCCCAGGAGGAAGCCAGCTCACGGCAGAGAGAGCCGCAGATGCAAACGCCCTGAGGCCGGCGCTGATGGTGAGGCTGGGGCCTTCTTCTGATGTTGCGTCTGAGTCTGTGTTGGTCAATGGGGAGCACTTCCAACAGCTGCTGGGGCAGAACATCTGGAAAATGGGCTTTTCCTGAAAAGTGTTGGATGAACATAACTCACATGAACTTCAGCCCAAATGACCCGTCTGTGAATATCGGGCACCAAATGTGATTTGTTTAGTAATGAAACATTACTGAACATGACTCCTCTTCCTTTGCTGTTCTTGCTCACTTACTCCCCGTGCCTTGAGCGGTGCCAGGTGCATAGCTATGACTCGATTAGAGTTTGTTGAGTGGCTATTCCAGAAGACACATGAGGGCCATCAGTGTGGCATTTGTCAGCGGGCATCCTGGGCCTTAGATGAGTGCCCCATGGGGCCTGTACTGTCTAAGAGCCAAGCATGGGAGCCCATGGGCCAGTCACCTGAGAGGTTCTGAGAAGCCCTGAGCGCAGGGGCACGGGGGAGGCGACACTGGCACCTTGCAGGTTCAACCAGCGCAATCGTCCGTAAGAGAGTTTTGCCAGGTCACCTTAAAAATAATCACTCAATCCCGAATGTCCTGAGCACGCTCAGTACCATGGAGCCTCTGTTTCCAAATTTCCAGGCAAACTGTTTTTTTCTTCTCATCAGCACACTGGAGGGAGGACTGGATTCCCCTTGCTGCCAAAAGTGCCCTTGCTTTCAAATTCAAACCCCAAAGCAGCAGTGTGGCTGTTCTTTAAGCTGATCCGTTCAGAGTAACCGCAAATGCCAGCCCGGGTGATGGTTTCTAATTGAATGTGACTTTCTTTGTTAACGCCTGTCCTTGCCCCCAGCAGCAAACTGACAACCAGGACTTGCCTTTGTGAGCTGAAATGATGTAGCTGATAACCAACAGCCTGTATTAGTTTTTCCTGATAATCTCACAGTACTTTTAATGAGATTGGTGGCAAACATGCCGTTTCTGGGGCAAATTAATTTGTCCTTGCAAAACAGAGTGTCAGCGATTTTTATTTCCTTTGTGTCTGACATACAACTGGTGGTGTTTTCAATGGCAATTGATACAACCTAGTGTTTCGGCTGCACTGTGAGAAGGACAAGATTTTGCCAAGGGCAATAAAATCAGCATAACCACAATTAAATGTCAGATGACTGACATTTGGAAAATGGTATGCTGATATGTCTCCCTTCCTTCTCTGTTCTGTGACTTAGCAAAGGGCCAAAGAGATAAACAAGGCAGCTCAGGTAGTCGGGCCACGGAGGAGCAAAGTGGGCATGAAATGTAACCCTCTGTCCTTTCTGTGCCCTCATGCTCAGTAGATGGGTACTTGCATTCTCTGTATATGTGCTGTTTGGTGACTTGCACTGATGCCATTTTGCATTGCTGAAGCCATGAAGGTGAAAACTGGCATAAGTGTTGGAAATACTGCACCCAACTCTTCCAGTCTCTCATTTCCAACGTATTGTTGCCCCCATCCCCAAACAAAAATCAACTCGAATTTTCTATCATAGTTGGAAGAGTTTTGGCCACAGTATCAGTCATGGCAGTTTCCATCTTCTTTGCTGTACATCTTTTATCCTACCTCCTTTAATCAAAGTTTAGGGTAAAGTTTTGATTTGGGCAGATCATGGAACAACAATGAGAATTAGCCATCTCTTTCTGAAGTTAGACTGGAAAGAACTTGCATGTTGAATCCACCAATGCAGTTTTAAAATTTAATTGCTCCTAGAATGTTAACTGGGGCATTTTTTTTTGCTGTTAAGGGACTGATCACAGAAGAGAAAGGGATGCTAATATCTTCTTTGATGAGCATTGGGGTCCTGAAGGATATGAAAGACCTGCAGGGCAGAGTGGGGTCTCTCCACTGGCACAAGGTAAAGAGTAGGCGGGTGTGGTAGATTTCGTTCTACCCTCTATTCAATTTCATCAACAAATCAGTCAAGAACATGAGAGGCTGTTCCCAGAGCTCCTTTGTCCTGTTAGGGGCTGGCCTCATTGGCATGGCTGGCTGTGGGTTAGATCACACGTGCTAAAAATCAGCAAAGAAAGGTGATACTGGCAACCTGAAACACTATGTAAAACGGGGCCATGGATCAACTCTCTTTCCTTCCTAACTTTTGATTGACAGCTTGGAGCAACCAGTGGTGACAGCTGTGCCCAGAAGGTGAACATTTTCCCTTGAGCTGAGGTCTCAGTTCTATTATTCTTAACTTGCAGTTAAAAGAAGCAAATCATACAGGTAAATAATTAGGAGTGGCTTAGAATCCATCACAGCAAACAAAAGCCAGGTATTTTTAAACGTTTGCAACATTGGCATGGACAACAGAGCTAAATAGAGTTCTATAGCCCCAGGATGGGCATGACTCTTTCCTGAGTCACACAGTCTGCTTGTCCCCTGCTGACATTCCTGTGTCTTTGATAGAGTCCTTAGTGATCTATCTCTGCAGAGAGTTTTCCAGCTCAAAAATCATCATGTTCAAAAAAAAAAAAAAAAATCATCATGTTCAAGACCCCATATGTGGGAGAGCATTTTCAGTCATGAATCTTATCCAAGACTTTTGGTTCAAGTGATTTGGGGGAAAACATGGGTCCTTCCAGAGTCCACAGGTCATGTGGATGTATAATTCAGTTGGTCTTTCAACTGGGCAGGATTAAGGACGAATTTAAAAATGTTCAGATCAGCCAGACAGCTCTGTCTGTTTCAAGCAGGCTGGAATTCGGGTTCAGCCAGAAGCAGCACTTGGTCCAGGTACTTGAATCTCACCCTGCCCAAATCTTTATAATATGGGAACTCAGATTCCCTTGGCTGGACCCTTCCCTCAGGCAGCAGTATTTTTTTCTTTAATGTGAACCTGCCAAGATCACTGATGATCGCTTTTACAGCTTGGAATAAAAAGTTGTTTGTGATCCTATAAATAGGACAGCATATGGTTTTGCTTTTTACCTAAGACCATTGATTTCATTTGTCTTCATATTCAAGAGAAGGATAAATAAACTGCTTCCCTTGCACAGTGGCTTGGCCACCTGAAAAACCAGTATCTGAAGTCAATTCCCAGCGGGAGAACTGTGCTTCGCCACATCTCTCTAAATCAGTCTCAGATGTTCTGGTTCTGACTCAGGATGCCACCCCGTAAACGCCAGGGTCTTCCATACTAGACGAAGACCACGTTGCTTTCTGGGTGCTCGTGGAGTCGCATCTGTGACCGAAATACTCATCATGCTCAGAGGTAAAGAGAAATGCTTGATATTACGCACGAATGGTGTCACTTAACCTATCCTCCAAATTATCTTCATTTGGTGGTTAGGCTGGGTTCTTTTTGGAATTTCCCCAATTTCACCCAAGCAGATCACATATTTTCATAGGCGCACCAATATAAATGTATTTAACATAATAAATATTGATAAATATATAAATAAGTACAAGTAAATATAATGTATATAGCACTGCTAACAAGTATAAATATTAAATATAAATAAATGTATTGTGAATGTGTATTTATAATACAAATATCAATAAAATGTTGTTGAATGAATGAATGAGTCCCTCCCTAAAACAGTCTAAGTGTCTTGAATAGTCACCATGATTCATTCATCTCGTATAAGCAGTCTCTCTCTGCGCGTAATTAATATGACAAATTGAATTTTTTTTTTTTTTTGGCCGCGTGGCTTGTGGGATCTTAGTTCCCCCACCAGGGATTGAACCCGTGCCTGCGGCAGTGAAAGCACGGAGTCCTAACCACTGGACCGCCAAGGAATTCCCAAAAATTGATTTTTATTTGTCGTCATAAAATGGAAAATTGTTTTCTGCTATTCTGACTCTCCTAAAGTTAAAATAGAACAATGTTGTAATTTTAGGGTTTATAATTTTTTCCACCTGGAAAATCAATACTTTCTATCTTCCCGATTTCTTATTTAAAAAGAAAAAATTATGACAAACACAACCCAATGACTATTCATACTATATTTAAACACCAAATCAATATTTAAAATAATGTTGCTAAAAATTAGTTCCAGATGGCTGACAGGTTTAAATGTGAAAAGCAAAACAAGTCAACTTTGAGAAGAAATCATAGGAGACTATCTTCATGATCTTGACAAAGTCAAAGGTTTCTTAATGCGGACACCAAAAGCGCTATAAAAGAAAAAAATGGATAAAATAATGTCATTGATGTCATGTTGGGTACTGAAATTAATTTCCTCCACCTGGATGACAAAGAAGGCTATGAGAATCAGAAAGAGACTGGAGGTGGGACATTTTCCTTCTCTTGGAAGAACGGGCTTTGGAGAAGAGTGTTGATTGGCAAACAGGTAAACACTCTTTGAGGGGCAGAAAGGTTCGTGGGTGGCAGCATCAGCCACTACCATGTGGGGCTGGGGAGCTTGCAATGTGCTGGCCCTTTATGCACGATATCTCTTTGCATCTTAATGGTGACCCAGTGAAGTAGATAAGATGCTAAGCAAGGTCAAATGACTAGCCCAAGATCAGGCAGCTCTTAAATGGTAACTGGGAAATCTGAGCCCATGTGGGTCCAAGAGGGCACCATGCCATATGCTCCCTGGGTGCAGGCCATGGGACTGTGCCCTTGACCACAGCCCAGTGATTGATTCCCAAGCTTAGCATGAGTTTCTGTCTGCTCCATCCCTGCTTTCTTCTGATGAGACCTCCTGTTTGGCCACGTGTTCCATTTTGTTTCATTCTGAGTATGGATGAACTGTTTGACTAAAAAAAAAAAAAAAATCACAACATAAATTCTAAATGAAGCATGTATTCAAAGAAATGGTGCTGTTAACTTTCCTTAATTCTAAATTATATTTTCATTGGAAGTCTTTTCAGCTTGAGGATCATATGACACAATTAGATGATAGGGAACAATGACACCAGCTCCTCCGTGTAAGTTCCAAGGTAATTCAAGGTGACAGTTAGCTATTGAATGATTAGAGAAAGGCCTGTTGGGACCTGACCCAGACTCAATGTCCTTGAATCTCCTTCCCTCCATGGTGTCTGGTACACTTCACGTTGCTGGCAGTCAACGGCTGTAAGATTAATGAAGAACGAGGTAATCACACTCGTTTTGGGGTCTTGGGCTATGGACACTTGACTGCCATGTAGCATGTTAATATCAATTAAAAACTCCAACACCCGTCTGCTGAGGTTAATGGTATTAAAAGACTTGGCCCATCAGAATGTATTTTAGCCTTTTGCTTTTAGAAGTTCCTCCTATGATTTAGACTCAAAAAGAAACTTCAAGAATTAACATTCAAACTTCCAGATTGAATGTATTACCCATGTGCTGTAGGGTGTGAATAAAAATTTGTAGCATAGGTTTTGAATAGATGCCTTCATGTGTGTGAGCAAGAGTGTGTCTGTGTCTGTGTGTATAACCCCTGACAATTTCAGGACGGGGCAAAGCTCTGTAGGTGCCACAGTTTCTTTGCACACCTCAAGTCCCAGATCAGAAGCCGTGTCGCTAATATCCGTAGCTCCTGATTAGTCTCTGAATTGCTCTAGACCCTTGCTACTCAAAGCGCAGTCGTTGGGCTGGCAGCAATCGCATCACCTGGGAGCTTGTAAGAAGTGCCGAATCGTGGGCTTCCCCAAGACCTTCAGAACCAGAATCCTCAGGGCATCTGAATGCCCACGGCAGTTTGAGAAGCTAAGAAACGCTACTCTCGACCAAGCATGCAGAGGACACTTTCTCCCACTCTGTTCAGAGCATATTTCTATGGGCCTTCAGATCCCTGCTTTGGTGATTTTGTAATTAAACATGGTTAGGGGCTGAGCATTTTAAAACTTGTTCAGCTTTCCATGCTTGTTTGGTGTTATATCTAGAATTTGGGGGCCCTTGGTCAGATCAATTCCTTACTTCTTTGTTCACCAAGCTCTTCTCTGGAGAGAAGGAGGATTACAGACAGAAGGGGATTCTGCTGTAATAGGAGCTGGCGGGATCTGGCCAGATGTGGCGCTGAGTCTCCAGGCTGAACAAGGGATCTCTCTGAGACAAAATGTCCCTGTCGGTCTGCCATCGGGACCAACAGGGTATTTTAGTAGAATGTTTGGAACTGAGCTACACACCTGCCTTCAATTCTGGTAATTGCCTACACTTGCAACTACTTTTTTGTTTCATAAAGGATAAACAAACAACACTTCTCCCCAGCAAAATCTAGATTTAAAAATATTTTAAAATCCTATTTTGCCACTTTGACTTTTTACATAAATGACTCATGGATTTAAAGGCCATTAGTTCTAAGGATCTGTTCTCCTTCTTGGATTTACCCACTTATCCCCAGCTTGAGTGCCTTGAGTTTTCATAAAATTTGCTTTGTCACATTAGTGTGACTTCAGTGTAGCTGTCATTCTTGGACTCTCTTTCCTCCCCTCTTCCCTCTCACCAGCCTCCATTTCTGGCTACACACACCAGCTTCATTCGCATTTACTCCCAGCCTTGACTCCCAGGTTCCCAGCCCCGTGCACCCAGGTGCCTTGTGCCCAAACGTTCTTCACTGGGCCCTCAGTCTCTTGTGCTGGAAGGAAAAGCCTGAGTATCTTCCCTGTTTACCACGAAGAAGTGAGTCCACTGCAGCTCAAATCCAGGTTTTGCTGTTTCTATGACATCTCATGGACTTGTCAACCGTCCTATAAGGCTCGGTAAGAAACAGCCTCACGGAAATTCAGCCAGGCTTCAGTTCACACTGTGCCCCGGGTGAACAGGTTGTGCAGGAAATCTGGCCCAGCCTCATCAGCTTGGAGACAGGGGACAAGGGAAAGGCCTTTGGGGACTCCAGAGTTAGCCAGGGCCCTCCCCAGCTTCCGTGCAAATCAGCCCACACATTCATGACATGGGCAGCGTGTTCTCAAGCTGTAAGGAAATCAGCATTTTGTAAGCAGAATAATATTTTAGTTGCACTGGAAGTGGAGGATGGGATTATCCTGCAGCAAATCATTTGTACAATGAGGAACCCTCCTGTGGTGCAAATGCAGTTCACTTAATAAAAGCCTTCTAAAAGCAATGCACAAACCCCACGTGTCCATAAATACATTTATAGACGTGCAGATACCTCAGATAGAGTCACACCAGCAGCTATAAACAAACCCCCGCATACTGGTGACTTAAGTCTCCGAACGATCCAGCCATGTGGTTCCTAGTCGTCAGGCCCGCTCCTTCCCCTAGTGATTCAGAGACCCTGGCTCCTCCCATCTCACAGCCCCCATTGTTCCCAGCCTCAGAGGCAGGCGTCTGCAATCAGCCAGCAGATGGGAGAGCTGGAGAAACCCCACCTGCCTCTCAAAAGCCTTGGCCTGGATGGGACGCACTTCTCATCATCCCCCATCGGGAAGAACTGGACGCACGGCCCCAGCAGGCTGCAGTGGGGCTGGGTCACGAGTTCTGGGCACAGGTCACAGTGTGAAGAGGGAGTCCCACATTTTGGTTGACAAACACCTTTTCCACCACATCTTACTTGCTTATTCAAGGTTTTAACAAGCAAATCTCCTCTAAGATGTCTGATACTTCCTATGTGGAAGTTTGAGTGACTGGTGTATCTTTATTTATAGAGAGTAAATCGAAGCCCTAGGGAAATTTATTTGTATTTTGGCAGCTGTGGGAGGAGAAACAAAGATTCCAGGGACTTCTTGTGCTTTGCAAAGCCTGCTGTTTTCATCACTATGCTATTGATTTTAATTTAAAAAAAAAGAAAGCAAGCAAATGAGAAAGGAATTAAGTGCACAGAAGCAGCTCTGTAGCCTGTTGTCTGAGACAAGGCTCAGGGCTGTGCGGGCCTCGCCTGTGCGCCCACCATCTGATTTATCTCTGTCTGTTTCTCGAGAATCAGGGTTGCAGAGGAGTTGCTGAGCCTTTGAAGAACTGGCCCAGGGCTCAAGCCAGCTTGGCACTGTTTACTTCCCTGGATTTCACAACTTTACTGGAACCTGCAAAGAGTTTTGTTTAGCTTTTTTTCCCCGCTAAAACACAGACGTACCAAGTTCTTGTGAAACTAAAAGTCATCCGGTAACCAAATCCCAGCACCAATCTCCTTTGTTCTGAGTGCAAACATCTCATTAAGGGCTGGGAAGGATGCAGCCTTTGCCTGGAGACACAGGGCCCTAGAGGGAAGGACCCAGTAGTGAAGTCCCACAGACTTTGGTCTTGACCCAGTTCTGCCACCTGATGGCATCTGACCTTGGGCAAGAATTCCTCATTTCTTAGGCCTCAGTTGCCTTATCTATAAAATGGGGCAACATCGCCCACTTTGCCGAGTTCCCAGGTTCGATGGAGGTATGGGGTGGGGAGCTGCTCACGTGTCCGGTAAGCGGTGGGTGGGAAATGGTTTACATGGAGTCCACTCCTTCCCCCCCGTCTCCTTCCCACACCCCCTGATGAAAGAGTCCTCCTCAGCCCCCTCCTCCCTGCAACCCAAACCCCACGTCTGGTTCTCTAACCCCAGCTTGCTTGCCCCACCCACCCCTTTGTTCTCCTATCAGGGAACATCTTCTCTCCAGGGTCTCGGGCTGCAAATACACATGCCACACACCAGCTCCTCCTTCCCAGGCGTCTCCTCCTTCCTCCCCCATTCCTGTTTCATTCCACCATCACTTCTCAGGCGCCTGGGGGCATCTCCGTGTGAGTTGCACTCTTCACCTCTGGTGATCTTTTTTCTGCCCGTCGCACCAGCCACTGCCCCATCCCTGGCATCCTCTGTCGCTCCAGTCTGCCTTCCACATCAAGGCCAGATGCGCTTTTTTTTTTTTTTTAATTTTTATTTCATATTGGAGTAGAGTTGATTAACAATGTTGTGTTCGTTCGGGTGTACAGCAAAGTGATTCAGTTATACGTATACACATATCTATTCTTTTTCAAATTCTTTTCCCATTTACGTTACTACAGAGTATTGAGCAGAGTTCCCTGGGCTATCCTGCTATATTTAAAATAGATAACCAGCAGATGAGCTTTCTTACAGCTCTTCTCCCCTGGGCAGACTGCTGAGGCCACCTGCTTCCCACAAGGTAAGAGACTTGCTAATGACCGCCAGGCCCCAAACATCCTGGGTCTGAAATAAATCTCAGTCTGATGGTCAAGGTCCTGCAGTCTAATCCCATCTTGTTCTTCTATCTCCTTCTCCTCTCCTCCCCAGCTGACGAATTCCAGTTCAATATGATTGAACTAAACATTAGCCAGTCGAAGCCACTGACATTCATGGAAAGAATGAATGCCTCCCCCATCCTGCTTTCTGGACCCATCTCCTTCACTCTTGGTCTTCCCATGCCTCGACTGCATTCTTCATTTCCCCCCTCCTGCTTTCTGGACCCATCTCCTTCACTCTTGGTCTTCCCATGCCTCGACTGCATTCTTCATTTCCCCCCTCCTGCTTTCTGGACCCATCTCCTTCACTCTTGGTCTTCCCGTGCCTCGACTGCATTCTTCATTTCCCCCCTCATTTTTTATTTTATTTTTATCCTCACCCCCACCCCTGCCCCAACGCTTAACTTACAGAATCACTCACCCACTGGTGTTGACAGTCCTGGAGAGGCAAGTATGCCCAGAGAAGACAGATGCAATTGAGTGAGGTTTAAAAATGAATGCTAGAATTATTAAACATCCCCAGACCTCATTTCCTTAGGCTTTAGAGTTCAAATTTATAAATTTGAATAAATTTCATTACTTTATTTACTAATCCAGTTTCACAACCAATAATTACATCCCCTAAATATTTTAAACTGCATTTAACATCTAATATATTTTATTGTCCTCTTAAGAATTCCCAATGTCCGTAACAAGCAAAACTTTCCAAGCATTTAAAACAATTTCTGTAACTCTGATGAATTCAACTTACCATGTATGTTCAATCCATGTACAACCTAAGACAAATCATTTTCTACCTTTGAACTTATATCCTGTTTCGAAAATCAGATACACAATTATATCTTTTACAATCAGTAGGCTAATCTGTTGGATTTGTTAAAATTTCCAAAATATTACAAACCTTTTAAAGATGAAGCACACACTGATTGCTTACTAAAATTAATGCGGTTCATTTATGGGTTTGATTTACTGCCTCATTTCTCTGCTTAATTGTGACCTTGTGTGTTAAGAGACACATGCGCACCGATTTCCTGGAAGGAGCAAGTTGGAGTTTCCATCTCATGGACCCACTAAAGGGATTTGGTCTGAGACTCAGGATTTGAGTTTTCCCAGCAATGTTTGTATTCACTCTGGCACAGATACCACTACTTACCCAGAGAAGTTCCTCTGACCTCAGCCCTTATATCAAAGGTGCACATTGCCCGGTTCTTGGTCCCTTTGACTCTGTGCATTTCTGGTTTTCTTCTTCATCCCCACTCATCTGGCTTTAACAACTCTCCACTCACCCTCTCTTCAGAAATTCACCTCCTCCTATCAACCGCCAGAGCCTCTAATTTCACACATGGTTTCCACGGAAGGGAGTCTGTGATCTGTTCCCATTTTTCTTGTTGGGTAAGCCCCCAAACTCTTAGAGGTGTTAAAATGACATGGAGAGGATTCTCCATCTCTTGCAGGCTCTGTCTCTGGGTTTACACACTGAAACCCTGCAAGGACAGGGGTCTTGGCAGGATGGGGGTCTGTCTCTTCTCTGGGCCTGTTTAGGACCTACTGCGCATGCCCATCAGACCTCACATACCTTTGAAACTGCAGTGGGTTTTCTGTGATTCACATGCCGTCCTCCCCCACCCCATGGTAACTACCATGTTACAGGCAGGTAATAAATTACTGTCATCTTGCTGAATGCATTTACCCTGGAGGGAGGGCCAGATGGGAGAGTGGTTCGCTCAGGGCCACACAGACCACTGATGGCAGGAGTGGGATGGATGTCTGCTGCTGTAGGCTGCACCACGTTGGCTGTGCTTTGCACCTCTAGCTCAGCTGCTCGCATAAAACTAATGGGTTTGCTCTTATCCCCATATCCTCAAGGCGGCTTTTAATGATAGAAACACTAATTCATATTCCCCAAATGAGAGACGCTCTGAGATCGTAAAATGTCATCATAATGTTGGTCCTTGGGGTTAAAACTTTGGTCAGTCACTGCAGCTGTGGAAAATGTTCAGCTCGTGAAGTTGTAAAAATTACATGAAATACTGTTGTTTGGTGGGCTGGGTACCTTTGGCTGCAGAAAGGTGGGGTGGGGGTCAGATATTGTGTTTGTTAGGCTTTTTTTGCTAGCAAGAAAGAGAAAACTGGATGTCACCTAAGAAAGAGAGAGAGTTTATGGGAAGATTCAGGAGTATCTCATAGAATCAGAAAGAATTTTGAAGAGTGAGGCCTGGGAAGGGGTGGGGAGCAAGTCAGTCCATGTCAGCCCTGGTCCCCGGCGGGCAGAGGAAATAGTAGAAGCACAGCAGATGGGGACGCAGCCCTGTGGATGGTGGTGGTGGGGGGGGTATGTCATTTTCTAGATTTGTAGACACCCTCCAAGGTACCCATTCTATCAATGCAAACTAACCTGGACTTAGAGAAAGCGCTGCTGGAGTGGAGTTTTGGTTACCATGGAGAGGATTGCTAAGTCACAAAGATGTTAGGAGGAGGACCTGGGAGAGACAGAAAGAGGTGTGCACGTGGAAATATGGCTCCTTGGTCCTTGAGCAAAGAGACCCAGCCCCTGCCGGGGAGGACGGCTTCCCCTCACACCCTGAGTCCACGGCACAGGGTATATACTGAAACACTATATAGATATAGATATAGATGTAGATACAGATATAGATATAGATATATAAAACTTTTTCAAGATCTTTTCCATTATAGGTTATTATAAGATATTGAATATAGTTCTCTGTGCTGTACAGTAAATCCTTGTGGTTTATCTGTATCTTTTTTAAATCTTTTTTTGATTAAAATTTTTTAAATTGTGGTAAAAAAATATATAACATAAAATTTACCATCTTAGTCATTTTTAAGTGTATAGCTCAGTGGTATTAAATACATCATAATATTGCGCTACCAGCACCACCATCTGTCTCTAGAACTCTTTTCGTCGCCCCAAACTGAAACTCTGTACCCATTAAACAATAACTTCTCCTTCCCTCCTCTCTCAGCCCCTAGAAACCATGGTTCTACATCTTATCTCTATGATTTCTGACTACTCTAGGTGCTGCATATAGATGGAATCATACAGGATTTGTCCTTTTGTGTCTGGCTTATTTCACTGTAATGCATAATGTCCTCAAGGTTCATCCACATTGCAACATGTGTCAGAATTTTGCTTCCTTTTCGAGGCTGAATAATATTCCATTGTATATATAGACTACATTTTGTTTATCCATTCATCTGTCATGGACACGGGTCACTTCCATCTTTTGCCTACTGTGAGTTAGCTGCAACAAACATGGGAGTACAAATATCACTTTGAATACCCTGCTTTCAATTCTTTTGGGTATACCCAGAAGTGGAAGGTCTGGATCATATGGCAATTGTATTTTTAATTCGTTCTCCATAGTGGCTGCGCTATTCTACATTCCTACTAACAACGTTCCAATTCCTCCACATTCTCGCCAACACTTGCTATTTTCTGGCTTTTGTGTGTGCGTGTTTTTTTTAGCCACATGTTTGTTTGTTTGTTTTTCTGGCTGGTTCTCCCACAGGCTTTCCCTCGCCTCCCTCTAGCTATGGGGATGGGCCGTTTTCCCAGGCTCACCATCTTGGCCTGGGGAAGCCGTGAGAACGGATGAGTGCCTTTTGAAGGAGGCGTTTGGCTTTTGCAATGGAAGAACCTTGGTGTGTGGGGAGCATGGGAAGATTTCCTTCTGCGGCTGGGGAATGACGTTGTCATGTAAACAGGCTAACAGACCTGAGGAAAGGGCTATGGCTTTAGAACGATGAGGATGGAAATGCACCACGATAAGAGCTGCCAGGAACTAAGCAGCTGAGGGATTGAAGAGTTCCTTTTGTCTCGTGGGCCAGTAAGGGAGTTGGTAGAATGATGATGGAGTTTGCCTTATCCAAGCAAGCCTGGGTCTCCCAGAAAATTTTTGTCTTCCACCAGAAAGTCAATGTAAGAAATTATTTCTCAATGTTAACTATTTCCTTGAGTCATTTGGTCAACTTCCTTTCTCTTCTGAGGCCAGTAGTAGAACCCAGTTATGTTTCCAGGATGTTGCTGCTTAGGATCAAATTCTTTCGAAGACATTCAGGGGATATTTTCGTGCCAGGTATGGGAGCCCTGTGCTACAGACCAATAAGGCCCTGTCCTGGGGTGGGGTGGGATCGCAGGCGTGGAGAGAATGAGGGGGGCATTGAGGGGGTGGAGGGACTCAAATTGCCACCAAAATAAATGCCAGAGAAAGCCCCCAGGCTCCTTGCTGTGTAGAATTTCCTCTCAGCTAGCTCTCTGCAAGACCCAGTGACAAACATTCATGTACTTAACACATTTTAGCGAATCATATAAAAAGCCTAGACAGATTTTTCTCTGAATTGAAAACCGGATTTAGAGAGCAGATTAAGAAATACTGTCCTTGCCGTGTGAATAGCTTTTGAGGGAATGGTGTCCCCACTGCATAGAAATGCTGTGACTCTTGCCCACAGGCATTTAGTGTGTCTTTCTTGGTGATGGGGGATCAGAGCCAGCCACGGATCCAGGGCCCAGCCGCCACGCCCACCCCGCCATGCATCCTCCGTGCCTCTCCTCTTCCCTCCCCAGGGCCCCCAGCAACCAGCATACTTTCTATCTCTATTTCCCAAAATCCTTTTCCCCTAACCCCTCTGATATAAAAATAGAATCTGGCAAACCATCACATGTTAGCACAAAGCTTTTACATAGACTTGCTTTTATTTATTTACTATCGGCGTATAATTGATTTACAATGTGTTAGTTTCTGCTATACAGCAAAGTGATTCAGTTATACATATACATACATCCACTCTATTTTAGATTCTTTCCCCATTAGGCCATTACAGAATTTTTGTTTTTGTTTTTTTTTATAAATGTATTTATTTATTTTATGTTTTGGCTGTGTTGGGTCTTCATTGCTGTGCGCGGGCTTTCTCTAGTTGTGGCGAGTGGGAGCTACTTTTCGTTGCGGTGTGCGGGCTTCTCATTGCAGTGGCTTCTCTTGGTTACGGAGCACGGGCTCTAAAGCAAAGGCTCAGTAATTGTGGCACACGGGCTTAGTTGCTCCGCGGCGTGTGGGATCTTCCCAGACCAGGGCTTGATCACATGTCCCCTGCATTGGCAGGCGGATTCTTAACCACTGTGCCACCAGGAAAATCCCATTACAGTGTATTGAGTAGAGTTCCCTGTGCTTTACAGTAGGTTCTTATTAGTTACCTATTTTATATATAGTAGTGTGTATATGTCACTCCAAATACATAGACTTGCTTTAGACTAAAGCCCACTCTGGGTTTTACAGTTTACCTCAGGCTGCCATTTAAATGTCTTGGATGATGAAATAAAAAACCAGATGAACGAACCTAAGAGCTTTGTCTGCCCTGGACGGCAAGGAACGAGCCCTCATTGCCTCTCACACAGCGGCCATTGCTGTTTCCACAACCCTTGAAGCTGATTCTGAAGTCTGCTCTTACCTTCTGCATCTGTTTTTACATTATTAGGGAAATTGGTGAGTTTTTGCATTTGCTGTCAGTTCGTTCATGGGACTTGTCACTCCCGGCCTTCACACATCATATTAACGTGTTGTTTAGTTGAGCACAGTAATAAATAAAACTTTGGTTTATTCTTAGACCCAAAGATAAACGTTGGGAGCTATTAAATGCTTTTCTAACTTAATAAGGCCTCCCAGGAGGAATTTGCCTTCAGTGAATCACAGAGTGAAGTCTAGAAGTGCCAACCCAAGTAAAATTACTGACGCTCTAATCATGGTTGGCTGATTTATGCACGTTGTTATTTTCCCCTCATCTTTCCCAGTGTGCTTTGTTCAACATTTATTGAGGCTCCAGGTTCTGTAGAGTAGCTCAGCAAGACACAGTCTCTGTCATTCATTCATTCATTCATTCATTCATCTATCCATCCATCTGTTGAGCAGAACTCTATGCCAGGAGTTCTATTCAGGTGTCAATAATTCAGTGAGGATGGTTTGGGCCAGGGGTCCCCAATCCCCGGGCCTCGGACCGCTACTGGTCCATGGCCAGTTAGAAGCCGGGCTGCACAGCAGGAGGTGAGTGGTGGGCGAGTGAGCAAAGCTTCATCTGCCGCTCCCCGTCACTCCGATTACCGCCTGAACTACACCCCCACCCTGATTCATGGAAAAATTGTCTTCCCCGAAACCGGTCCCTGGTGCCGAAAAGGTTGGGGACGGCTGGTTTGGACTAAGACATACAATGGAATTCTTAGAGAACAGACACTAAATTGGATATTCACCCAAGAAAACTGTTGTTTGGAGAATGTATTAGTTATCTAAAACAGGCTTTAAGCAATAAACATTTATTATTTTCGCAGTTTCTGTGGGTTAAGAATCTGGACATGGCTTAGCTGGATGTCTTTGGTTTATGACCTCTCATGAAGTTGCAGTCAAGAAGTTGTTGGTCAGGGCTGTGATCTCACCTGAAGGCTCAGCTGGGGCTGGTGGTGTCTGCGTCCTGTGGCTGCTGCCAGGCCCTGACCCCTCACCACTTGGCCTCTCTAGAGAGCAGCCTCGTGACACGGAAGCTAGTGTGAGAGCACGCAAGACAGAAGCTACTGTCTTTTTGTAACTTAATGTCTGTAGTGACATTCCATCACTTCTGCCATATTCTTTGTTAGAAACAGGTCAGTAAGTCCAGCTCAGACTCAAGGAAGGGAAAAACACAAGAGTATGAATACCGGAGGTGACTTTTGGCCTTCACACGTCATGTTCATGTGTCATTTAGTTGAGCACAGAAATAAATAAAACTTTTGTTTACTTTTATATCCAAAGATAAATACTGAGCGTTATTAAATAGTGTTCTAACTTCACAAGGCCTCCCAGGAGGAGTAAATGGGCCATGATCAGATGGGGACTGCCTACCACAAAGGGTGTGTGGGTCAGGGGTTCAGCTGTTAGTAACAGACCTGATCCAAGTGGCTTAAACACAGCATTTATTTTTCTAACATAATGAGAAATCTGGAGGCAGGTAGTTGCTGGCCTTTGCTCAGAGGCTAAGGGCTTTGTGATTCTTCTAGCCTTTTGCTTACAGCTCCAAGATTGTTGCTGGAACTCCTGCCATCATGTCTGCATTCCAAGTAGCAGTGGAATACATTGGCAGTGGAGGAAGGAGGTAAAAAGAGTGCCAGCCCACCATCTATCCTTTCATTCCAGGGTGTTCCATTCAAAAGCTCAATTCACATTTCCATGGCCATCCCTAGCTGCTAGAGAGACTGTGAAATGTAACCATATCCACCATTATCTCAAAGTGCCCATTGCCTCCAGCCCCTTCCCACCTCTCCTGGCTACACATAGACCTGACTACCCTTCTTCTGTACCACCATTCCTGCCCCTCGAGCCAATGTTGTGCCCCTGAAGTCACAACTTCACTAATGATTGCTCTTGTGTTTTGTGAGTTTGTGTGACTGAGCAGGGGAACCTCAATACCCCCTCCATCCCACTCACTCTCAAGCCCACAAGGAAGGCAGCATTAGAGCTTTATCACTATCAATGGGGGCACAGAAATCACAAGTGCAACCTCCTAAGTACAGCTCAGGAAGTTAATTCAAATATCTGAAAACAACTTGGGTAAGTTCACAGTGCAAAACAGACTTAGGAACTGGGTTATTCATTCATCCATCAGAAGCTCCCTTCTGAGTGTCTGGAGTGTGCTTGGCACTGCCTGGGGCCACTGTGGAGAATAAGAGAGGCAAGCATGGAGTAACTCGGAGAGTCCCAGACCCACCCTGCTCTGCCAGGGGCTTAAATGAGTCCTGGAGTGCCATCTGCCTGGCTTCGGTCTTCCCTAAAATAATGAATAGTTAGGAGTCCAGGTCCTGGAGGAAGACCATCTAGGTGTGGGTCCTTGCCTTAGCACTCCTGGGTCCCCTTGGGTGAGCTGCTGAATATCTCTGGGCCTCAGTTTCCTCATTTATAAAGTGCCCACCTTAGAAAGCCATTGGAGAATTATATGAAAAGAAGCATGTTGCTTAGCAGAGTGTCAGGGGCACAGTAAGAGCTGTGCTCATATCAACCAGAGAGATAATTGTGATGATGATTATGGGGAGAATAATGCTTGTTTCCATTTTAGAATGTGGTAATCCTTTCCTTACTTATGAGGATATGTCTATCTGCATATATTGTCTATTTTTCCTAATGCAGAGAGAACACGTTTACACTGCAGATGGACCCCCTTGCCTCCTTGTCTCCCAGTGTAGGGAAGATTCCAGAACAACTCTTTTCTTTTTTAATTTAATTTTTGTTGAAGTATAGTTGAATTACAATGTTGTGTTAATTATTGCTGTACAGCAAAGTGACTCAGTTACACATATATATACATTCTTTTTAATATTTTTTTCCATTATGTTTTATCACAGGATATTGAATATAGTTCCCTGTGCTCTACAGTAGGACCTTGTTGTTTATCTATTCTATATATACCAGTTTGCACCTGCTAATCCCAAACTCCCATTCCTACCCTCTCCCACCCCTCTCCCCCTTTGCAACCACCAGTCAGAACAACCCTTGATTGGTCCAGATGCCCATACAATTCTACAGACAAGTGACATCTGACTTACGAGCTTACATATGGTCCCAGGTATTCTTTTAAAGTCATAACTGTCATTGCGTTTTCCCAGAAATAAAATGATATAAATTGCACCCAGGCCAGCTCACCAAAGATATAGTTCACTCTTAACACGGCTTACCTTTAGCATTAATAAGACTAACCTGAGTTCTGGGTCCTGGGAATTCGGGGAAGATAACAGAATAAGAAACAGAGAAGAAGAGATTTAAAGGAGATAGGTGTGCTGAAGCAAACTTTTGAAATATGGTCTGTTGACTGAAAAAAAAAAAGCACAACCTAAAAGTTGAGAATTATGTTTTATTTGGCAGACAAAACTGAGGACTTAAGCCCAGGACACAGCATCTCAGATAACTCTGAGGGACTGCTCTGAAGAGGGAAGGGAAGGAGCCAGGATATATAGGAGTTTTTGCACAAAGACTGGGTAGTGGGAACATCAAAAGATTACTGTTAATTAAAGAAAATCAGACATCTCTAGTTAAGGAACTCAGTGCTTTTCTATGTATGGGAAGATGCAAGAGTCTGGGCTCAGTGAAATCATTCCTTGATATGCACCTCAGCTATCTGTGGCCAGCATCCTGTGCTTTCATCCTGAGTCTCCTCAGGGTGCACCACTGGGGGTGGCTGCAGCAGCTGACTGCTAGATGGGGGGTGTCCTTTTTCTACCCTGAGTTCCCTCAGGGCTTACCTTCAGAGCTGCTGTCATGTGATGGCTGGATGGCTGCAGCGTCCTTTGTTTACTGAAAAGGCAGGCAACATTGTTCATACACAGTCACTTGCATCTCCATTCTTCAGTATAATGTCCACCTTCCCATGTCCTTCCGCTCTTCTTTTGCTGAAGCCAAGGTCACCTCACCCTGGGGAGGCGGTCAGTTTAGGGACAGACAGCCAAGAAGGCATACCCTACCCAGGTATGTGCTCCTTCACAAGAAAATGCTTGTGAACTCAAGCACTGAGTTCTAATTGTCAACATTTAAGGGAGTTTGTAAAGAGTCATTCTTCGACAAACTATATCAAATGCTACAATATGTGCCAGGAATATGCTAAGCGCTGGGAGCACAGACATGAACATATACGCAGAGCCTGCCCCCACGGTGCTGCATTTTTGCAGAAAAGATGTTTTGCTTCAGAGAAGTCAAATCAGACACCAGGGAGCCTCACCAGGGTCCCTTCTGTGGTCAATGCCGGGGGCTGCTCATTGCATCATGCCTGCTGTCTCCCCTCGTCCAGGTCCACAGGCTGTCTGTAACCTCAAGTGTGCTCGCCACGTGCTTGCCACGTGTTACAGGTGGGGACCTGGTTGTTGGGCAGTCTCCACCATGCCAGGACTGTGAATTAGGACAATTCTTTTCTTTTCTGGAAACTAAAATGAGCAGTCTCACTATCCCACCACACAGTCGATGGCATAGTTTCCTTTTTCTTTCGGTGTCTGGATTTTATCCCCCTGGGGGTGCTGTGCCTTGAGCCTGCCTCCTTGGTTCAAAGCCAGTGTACGTTTCTGCAGGAAAGAACTTCTGTATTAATGGGGTTGCTTAGCAGGCAACAAACTACTGGTCTCTGGGAGTGGGCAGCTGAACAAGTCTGGGCATGTCCTTCCCATCTGTCTTAGTTCTGAGTCTGTCTTCCTGTGACTGTCTTAGTTCTGGGTCCTGTTCAGCAGACCAGGAGCAGCCCGCAATTTTGAAGGGAACTTGCCTGTGTGTGATGAAGACTGGGTGTGATGATCCCTTTGAGGACCATCGAAGTTTTACCATGAAAATAACCCTCCACTGCAGGCACTAGGGAGTTTTAATAATGGAGAATAATGCTTATGTTGTTGTGTTAAGTGAAATAAAGCAGGGCACAAAGTTATGTATACAGTGTGACTACAACTATGTAAACCAGGGGAGAGAGAAAGAGAGAGAGAGAGAATGTGTATGAGCAGAAATGCAGCAAAATATTAATAGCGCTTTGGCTTTGGGAGGTGAGATTAATGGTCTCTACTCCTCTGTATTTTCTAGATTATCCCCAGGCAACATTTATAATTCATTTATAATTCTTACAATCATAAAACAATAAACTTTATATTTAAATATACATGATTTCAAGACTTGATACTTTCCCTCCAGCTTTAAGAACATCTGATAAAAGAAGCTCTGGTTCTTGAAGCAGCAGCTGCTATCTTGATTACTGTATTGTTAAAAAAAAAAAAAATGGAGTCATTTGCCCCCCATGACAGCACACCGAGATTAATTACAGTTTCAACCCCTCCCAGAAATGTGACCTTCAAAATAGTCAATCTGAAATTTATCGATCAACACTAGTGAGGAAATCTGTAGGATAAAGACCCTTGCTTTCCCCTTCCAGTCCCAAAAGTAGAAGTCCTGGCCCTGAATAACTCTTTCTTTTCTTTTGCTAATAACCTTCTTGCCCCACCCTCTTTTCTATAAAAACCTTCCATTTTGTACAACTCTAGAAGGTTGCTAGAAGTGATGTTGCCCAATTTATGAATTGCCAAAGAAAGTCAATTAGATCTTCACATTTACTTGGTTGAATTTTGTTTTTTTGACAGTATTCTCTCACCATTAATGAGATAAATGCTAAATAGAAACTAGTGTCAATTGGGTAATCAGTAGATAAAATTGCCTATGAAATGAAAACAAAACAAAAGCAATATGAAAACAAAATTGAAATCTTGTATTCTATGTCAGAAGTGAATTTCCTCTTCAGGACACGTTAAGAAATGTTCTGAGTAAAATTAAGGTACTTTTCAATAGTTTTTCAAGCCTACGTTGAACAGAAAGATGTAGTAATCAATGCTGTTTTCCTTTACTGCTTTGTAGATCTGTCTAGAAACTCCAGGGTCCAGGGAGGTCAGAGATGACCATCTTGCCTGCACTTGGCAAGTTCTTTTTTGCAATTTCTAGTATGGAATTGTGGGATCATTTTGCTAGAAACTGTTAGTGCCCTGATCAACCTTTTAAAAAACATAGTTTATATACTGTTTGTTGCAGACAATGAGATCTTCCTTCCTTCCTTTCTTTCTTCCTTTTTAAAAATTGTGATGAGAATATTTATCATGAGATCTATTCTCTTAAAATTGAAAAAAAAGCACTACCATATGATCCAGTAATCTCACTTTTGGGTATTTATCTAGAATAATTGAAATCAGGATCTCAAACAGATATTTGCACTCCTTTATTCATTGCAGCATTATCCACAATAGCCAAGGTGTGGAAACACTCTAAATGTCCATCGACAGATGAAAGGATAAAGAAAATGTGGCATATACATGCCATGGAATATTATTCAACTTTAAAAAAGAAGAAAATCCTGCCATTTGTGACAACATGGATGAACTTGCAGAACTCTATGCTAAATGAAATAAGCCAGTCACAGAATAAATACTGCACGATTCAACTTATATGAGGTACCTAACATAGTCAAACTCATAGAAGAAGAGAGTAGAATGGTGCTTGCAGGGGTTGGGAACAGGGGGAAAATCGGTATAAAGTTTCAGTTGTGCACAATGAATGCATTCTAGAGATCTGCTGTACAACAGTGTGCCTGGCCAATTTGGAAAGTTCTAAGAGAATGAGAAGGTTCATCAAATCCCAAGTGATGGTGGAGTTGAGACTGCATTGAAGACTCCTATGTTTAGGTACCCAAATGATTGATCGGTTGATTAGGATAGAGGCCACTATATCAGTTATGATTAGAATTAGTTGTACATTACAGAAACCTCCAACAACAGAGGCTCAAACACAAGAAGTTTTATTCTCTCGTGGAAAAGAAACCCAGAGGCAGGCAGTCTAGAGTTATATGGCAGCTGCCCAACTTAGCTAACTCAGGCCCCTTCCAGCTCATCATCCTGCCCTCCTCAGGTGGTGGCCATACCAGCTGCAAGGGGGACTAACAAATGCAGAATTGTTCTCGGAAGAATTATCCTGTGCCCAGCTGAAAATCAAGAGCTCCATTATTGGGGGCAAAAGGAGAGCAGATATAGGGTTAGGCAGCCAGCAGTCGCTGCCATGACCACAACTTAAGCTATATTTGGTAGAATGTTCCTGGATCTCCTGGTGAGGCATGGCAATCTCTTAGCAGTGTCCCAGCAGCCTATAAACACATAATAAAGCAGTAAGATAAAAGAGCTGCTCCACACAGCCCAGTTTCCCTCAGTGCAATAGGAGCAGGATAATGACATCAGCACTGCCATTCCAAGAGGGGATGATGGTAGGTACCCAGGGGCTCCTAGTCCAGAAATTCTGAAGTCTTCCGGGCAGATAGAGTGAGACCCCTCCCCTGAGGTGCAGGGTCCCACCATCTGTGGGTTCATCTTTGGGGGGGCCTCCCCATGCATTGTTCTCTGGGGCCCCTGGCTGTATATCATGTGGGTTGGGAACCTGCCCTGAGCTGGGGCAGCACAGTGTTTCCAGCCCACCTCCTGATGCTGACAGCTTGGAATTCCATAGTTGAATAGTAAATGCTTTTTAAAAATAGAGGTGAAGTTCACATAATATAAAAGCAACCACTTAAAAATGCATAATTCAGTGGCATTTAGTACAACCACAGCACTGTACCACCATCGCTTCTAGTTCCAAAACACGGTCATAACCCCAAAAGGAAAAGCTCTCTCCATCCAGCACTTGCTGCCCATCCCCCCCCTCCCGCCAGCCCCTGGCAACCACTAATCTGCTTTCTATTTCTGTGGACCTGCCTATTCTGGATATAAATGAAATGCTACAGTGTGTGATCTTTTATGTCTGACTTCTTTCACTTAGCTCCGGTCTTCAAGGTTCATCCATGTTGTAGCATCAGTAATCCATTCCTTTTCATGGCTGAATGATATTCCATTATATCAAATGCTTTTTTTAAGCTCATGGTTTCTTTGATAATTCAGGTTAAAAAAAAAAGAATACACAGTCAGCTTCTGATCTATTTGCTTCTAGTCAGTTCCACATGGCTACAAGCATACCCAGAGTTCTTGCCAAGACATTGGTCTCAGACCTGCTTTATTTCCTTCCTTTCTTGCTTCTAACTTCTTTCTCTTTTGATCGAATGGTAGCTCCCCTGAGTCTTTCTGAAACATGGTGTGGGGAAGGCCATGCCTTTCTCTTCCTCTCTTTCTGAGTCACTTAAGTCTCGGTCACTCAATGACCATCCCAGGCTCAGCTCTTACTATTTGGCATCTAGAAGCAGTTGACTTTTTTTGACTTTACAAGGCCCTGAATTTCTAAACTCTCTCTGTTCCTTTCCTGATGATAACAATTCCATTGACTCTCAGACACCATTGATTGTAAAACAGACCATGATCTTATGCACCACCAAGGGAAAAAAAAAACCCCTCTGCTAAGTAATCACAACCTGTCATATAGTACAAATGCTGTTACAACATTAAAAAAATATATAAGTGCATCTCAGAGTCCCTGGCATGCAGTAATAATAATAACATGAATAGCCAACATCTACTGAGGTCTTAACGCGGTGCCAGGCATTGTGGATTATCCCTGGAGAGAGTTTTCATCATTATTATTATCTCTTTCACACAATGGAACAATGGAAGCAGAGGAGTCAAACCCAGCAGCCTGACTCTACAGCCCTTGCTCGCATCCTGTTGGGATATATTTTTCATTTGCCAAACCTGAGTACATTTTCTGTTCTTTCCATCACCCAGTGACCAACATTGATGGTCACCTGTAGGAGTGTGCATGTGGGTTGGAGGGGATTTTCCCTCTAGGACCTTTCAGTTTAGAGGGAGGGGTAAAGGATTACAGTAAAACAGGAAAGCAGGAAGGGGAGTGGGGTATCCATTGGGAGACTCACTCAGGCTCATGCTCTATCCCTTCCCTGGCTCGCGTTCATCTCTGTGTTGCCAGTGCCCACCGTGTGTGGGACTGCGCCCCTCCAGCCTGTGGTCCACAGGGAATGTGGATCCCCTCTCTCGCACTGTAGACCGGATCCCATGGAAGGGCATTGATGGCTCAGCCTGGCTATGCCATGGGGTTACTGCTAGTTGACAACTGATATCTCATCTTCCCTTCTTGCTTAACTCAAAAACAGATTATACTTCAGATGGCAATGTATCCAGTGAAATGAAAAGAAGACATTTCCAAGACTAACTTGCAGCTAGGAGAGGCCATGAGATTTAATTCTACTTGTGGAACTGTTATTTAGAACTTTCAGTAAGATTCCATAGTAGTGGGGCTGGGGGAGGCATTATACACTTTTTTGTCTTCCCTCACTTCCTCCTAATGTCAAGATGGAGAGTATAGATTTGCTGGCTGGAGTTCCAGCAGCCATCTTGGACCATGAGGTCACTTTGACATTGAAAGCCATGCTCCAGGATGGTATATCAGAAAGATAGGAGCCCAAGGTCCTAGTGATATTTTGGGCCTGCCACGTCAGCCCCTGATACCCTGTGCCAGACTGCTTTTACATGAGTGGGAAATAAAATCCTAATTTAAACACTTGTTTCTTTTTTCTAGTAATATGCAACCAGATCGAATCCTGGCTGATGTACTCCCCCACTGTGTGATAGGTGGTTTAGGTCGGGTGGGAGGTACACTAGGATGATAGAACCACCAGGGCTAAATAAAGCGGGTAGGGGAGGGTCCACCAGGCAATAGTGTTCTTAGACAAAATGACAGCATACCCACTACAAAGACCTGTCACTTGCTGGGTGCTTACTAAGGGCTCAGCTCTCTGCTAGGTGCTACACCTGCATCATTATTTAATCCACACCAAAATGCTGTGACAAGACTCTCTTGTGACCATGGTTACTCTCAAGGTACAAATGAGGGAACAAAGACTCAGGAAGGTCACTTTACAAGGCCACTTATTTGGGAGCCAGGTTCTAATCTGGATCTTTTTGACTCAGGGACAAACCCTTAAGCCCTGGACCCCAAAAAGCTGTGCACATATGAAAGCAGGAGAGTGGCGCAATCAGATCTGTGGCTTTGTCTCATCACAAGAGTGAAAGAAACAGATCAGAGAAGGGAGTGGTACCTGGCAGGCCAGAGGCAGGAAGACACACGGCAGAGCCTGCCATGACTTGGACTAAATGGAGACGGGCAATGCCTGTGAGGTTGTGCTGAGCGGTCCCCGGGACCAGAGTGCTTTCACCGGTAACTCCTTCTCAAGCCCTTGGTGGGGCTGGTCCCTATTAGATATGAGATTTAACTCGTAAGTTTCCACTAAGAGCCACTATAGATGAATGCACTATCTCAAGTTCATGTTTGATGACACGTTATAACCCATTACTGGCCATCAGGAAGTATGCTGATTTTTTTTCAATACAGTTTTTTAAATTATGAGTTTTTCAAGGGGCAAACTCAGATTGCTTGGGGTGTATGTGTCCATGTGAAATGAAATGAAAATTAAGAAGCTAATGCTGCTATTGAAAAAAATCACTCGGCTCTAAATCAAGATGGTACATCTGAGGAATAGTCTCCATCTGATCTCTTGGCAGTATGTCTCAGACCAAAGAACTATTTAGACACTAAGGGTTTTGTTTGGTTTTGTTTCACCAGTTATGAAGCCTAAGAAACTTCCCAGTTATGCCAAATCCTGCAAAATGATGAAGACTATCATTTGCCGCTATTTACAACGGATAAAAACCATTCATAAGTTCTTCCTGTTTGCCAAGAATGGAGGATTTTCACTGCCTTGGCTCTTAATAATACTTTTGCTTTATGTTTTTCTTGTTAACATTTCAAGAGTGTAGTCTGTCTTCAGCAAATCAGAGACAGCTGATACAAACAGTAACTAATAACATGTTTGCCCGGACAAACGGTATCATGCTACATTCACTAGCGTCCACCGAACCCCCTGATATAATACCTTCCCCATTTGAGCACTGTTTGTCTTGGTTTTCTTCCAACCTCACTAGCCGAGGGCTCTGGGCTCCATTCCTGTTTTTACACGTTATCTCTCTCTGTCATCCAGACCAGATCTTTAATTCCCTCTCTAGGACACACTCTCCAATCTGCCTCCAACGTTGAGTTTTCCCCAGAAATCCATACCTGCTAACATCTCTCCACATGGATGTCTGATAGGCATGCGCAGATTAAGACGGTCAAAGCAAGAACCCTCTATTTCTCCCCGCCCCAAACTGCCTTCTCTCTCAACCTTCCCATCTCAGTCAAGGGTACCACTCAGTTGCTCAAACCAAAAATCTAAGGGTTGTGTTTGATGAATGTCTCTCCTTCACTGCCCCCAAATCCAACCCATTCATCAGCTTTACCTCCAAACAGTTAACTCTGGTAGGTCCTCATCCTCTGTCTCTGCCGCAAGCATCAGACTCCCAACGGGACTCACTGCACTTCCTGTTTCCGCTTGGTCCTACACAGGGCTTTACACTCAGCAGTAAGAGTTAGCCTTGGAAAATCCAAAGCAGACCATGTCACTCTTCTGTTTAAAACCCTCCAGTGTCTCCTTGTTGACCTTGAATAAAATCTGAGCTCCTTCCTTGCCCCTTTCCCAAGCCCATTCTTTCCTCCCTGTTGCTTACCAAGCATCAGCCTTGCTGGCCCTCTCTGAGGTCCCGAGACACACCTCACTCCTTTTTGCCTTGGGGGCCTAGGCTCTAGCTGGTTGCTTGTCCCCAAATGCTGCTGGTTGGCTCCTGACCATCATTCAGAGCTTAGCTTAAATGGATCTCTCCAGAATGGCCCATCTAGATGGTCTACTCATCTCAAGTAGTATTCTTCCACCCTATGTTAAGTTTTTGCACAGTTCATATTGCTAGCCTGGATTTTTCGCATGCCCTTATTTTCCGTCTCATCCCACCAGAATGTTAGCTTCAAGAGAATAGAGACCTTTGTGTCTTTTTTCCTGCTGTGTCCCCAGGACCTGCATCAGTGCTTGGCCTCTGGCAAGCATTAACTGAATATTTGTTGGATGGTTGAGTTTCCAAAAGTCTTGTATTTTGCTCCATATAGTCTGACATCTTCTCTATTACAGTCTGCTTTGTTACATAATTTTTTGTAACCGTGCAGCTCATTCATAAGTACTGAGTTTTCAAAGGTGATGCATATTTAGTATGTGATTAACTCATTACAAATTCTAGACTTTTGAGTATATCCTGTGACTCAAATACTGTATTGATGGGAAAACTTTCAAGTAGTCAACCATTTTACCAAGTCAATGGCATCTATGACTAACAGACTTTACTTAGAGATAGTCCTTATTATTCCATGCACTTTACATATATTAACTTTTAATTCCCATATAACCCTGTGAGTCTGGAACTATTATTGTCTCCATTTTGCAAATGGGCTGGGTGTATTAGTTTTCCAATTCTGTGTAACAAATTACCATAAACTGAGTGGCTTAAAAGAACCCCTATTTACTATGAGTTCACAGTTCTGTGGGTCAGAAGTCTGGGTAGAGCTCACCGTGTTCTCTGAGCAGAGTCTTACCCAATGAAATCAGGGTGTTAGCTGGGCTGGGCTCTTGTGTGGAGGCTTTGGAGGAAAATCCACTTCCAAGCTCACTTGGTTTGGTGACAGAATCCAGTTCCTTGTGGCTGTAGATCTGAGGTTCCTGTTTCCTTGCTGGCTCTCAGCTCTTAAAGCCTGCTCTCATTCCTGAGCACATGACCCCCTTGTGCTTTGAGTCTCTGACTTCCTCTTCTGCTTTCAGCCAGGGGAAACTCACCTAACGGGGTCAGGCCCAGCCATATATGCCCTTATCTTAAGGTCAGTTGACTTGGCCTTCATTACATCTGCAAAATCCCTTCCCCCAAAATAGATTAGTGTTTGATTGCATACCCAAGATACAAGACTGAGACTATCATTATTGTACAAACAATAATTAAGCCCAAATTATAATCCATGCTCACCAATGATCTTAATTAGAAAAACTTCTCGATAGCCACATCAAGTGTTTCGTTTTTCTTCTTCATTTTTACCACTTGACAGTGACGGGGGTCACTGAACAGCATGAATGTTGTCAGTTTAAGTCTAATACGGTGCTTTTGGGGGGGTAAAAGATGAGGTGCCGGGACTGACCCTGAGCAGTTGTAAAATACGGCTCCTGGCTCTGCTCTCTGCAGAGGTGCTGGCAGAGGCTCATCTGGTTCCAAGTGAATGAATCAGAGAGAATGGAATGTGATTTATTTGAGTTGGTGTTTCCAAGAGATGAGCGTCTGTGCCATTCTGAGGAAGACAGCTGCTTGTTACAACTTCGCCTTCTTGGAAAGGCCCTGTGTGCCCGTGCTCCCTGTGGTATAGACCAGGGTCAGATCTGCAGCTCCCCGTGGCCAGAGCTCCTAGCTGGCACTTAGCAACAGCCCCCTGCTTTGCTCTTGGGCCCCTGTTTCCTGGAGAGCTGGAGTTTGCAAGGTTGCTGGCCCTTGCCATCAACCAAACCATCCTCAGTTCTGAGGTTCCTTCATATTTTAATTCACATGAGGAAAAGATGTAAACTTGAGATGCTGGATTCTTTTTGCACCTAAAGAATCAGGTTACTGCCTACTGTGTCAGATATCACCTCACACCAGGCTGTGAGTCCAAGTAAACAGTAAAGTTCAGAACTGGAGTGGACCTTTGAGATCATCTGGTCCAGGGATTCCAACCCCGACATGCCTGGACACCTAAGGCATCCAGAATTAGAACCCACGGTCTTTGTGTACAAAATTTTGTGTTGTGTATACTTCTATGGCTCTTTAGCAGAGCCATCTGTAGCTTTTGTCAGACCCTCAAAGGCATCTTTGTGCACCAAAATTAAGAACAGCTGATCTAAGGACCTACTGCATAGTACAGGGAACTATATTCACTATCTTTTTAGTAATCTATAGTTGTTAAATTTGGGACTTTCTGAAGATGATAAGAGGACTTTTGGAGAATGACTAAACCCACACTCTGGAGTGAAGAGAATTTTTTTTTTTTTTAAAGTTTTACTTGATTTTATTTATTTATTTATTTTATTTTTGGCTGTGTTGGGTCTTCGGTTCGTGCGAGGGCTTTCTCCAGTTGCGGCAAGCGGGGGCCACTCTTCATCGCGGTGCGGGGACCGCTCTTCATCGCGGTGCGGGGACCGCTCTTCATCGCGGTGCGCGGGCCTTTCCCTATCACGGCCCCTCCCGTCACGGGGCACAGGCTCCAGACGCGCAGGCTCAGCAATTGTGGCCCACGGGCCCAGCTGCTCCGTGGCATGTGGGATCTTCCCAGACCAGGGCTCGAACCCGTGTCCCCTGCACTAGCAGGCAGACTCTCAACCACTGCGCCACCAGGGAAGCCCTAGAATTTTTACCTCATACATGGGAGACACCAAGCTATAAAGACTATCCGGAAGACCTAAACCAATGGAGAGACATGCTGTGACCCCAGATCGGAAGACTCAACGTAGTAAAGATGTGAATTCTCCCCAATTGATGATGTGCATTTCCTTTCAAAATCCCATCAGGATTTTTTTATAGATACAGAAGAGCTGACTCTAAAATTTGTATAGAAAGAAACAGCAAGAGCTAAAACAATTTTGAGAAAGAAAAATAAAGTTGGAGGAGTCGCATTAGCTGGATTTAAGACATCATTCAGACTGCATGGTATTCAGACTGTGTGATATTGGGGAAGGGATGAATACGTAGATCAATGAAACAGAGCAGGAAGTCCAATACAGGTACACACAAATATGGCCAACTGATCTCCAAAAAAAAAATTATCAAAGGAAGAATCATCCTTTCAACTAATGGTGTTGGAACAATTGGACGTCCACAGACAAAAAACAAAATCAAACAAACAAAAAAGAACCTTAATCTAAACCTCACACTTTGTAAAAAATTAACTTAAAATTGATCATAGATCTAACTATAGAATACAGTACTCTAAAACATTTAGAATAAAACAGGAGAAAAATTTTCATTACCTAGACCTAAGGTTAGGCAAAGATTTCTCAGATATGAGACCAAAAGCACAATCCATAAAGAAAGAAATCAATCTACTGGACTTCATCAAAATAAAGAGTTCTGCTCTGTAAAAGATACCGTGAAAGAGGATGAAAAACACAAGCCACAGTCTGGTGAAAATATTTGCAAATCACATATCCAATTTAAAAAGTTGCATCCAGAATGTATAAAGGCAGCTCTAAAGTCAACAGTAAGAACACAAATAATCCAATTAAAAAGCACGTGGAAGATTTGAACAGACAGTTCACCCAAAAAGATACACAGATGACAAGATGCACATGAAAAGATATTCAACCTCATTAGTCATTAGGGAAATATAAAATAAAGCTATGAGGAGAGACTACGCTCACCCACCAGAACAGCTAAAATAAAAAATACTGACAAATAGGGCTTCCCTGGTGGCGCAGTGGTTGAGAATCTGCCTGCCAATGCAGGGGACGCGGGTTCGAGCCCTGGTCTGGGAAGATCCCACATGCCGCGGAGCAACTGGGCCCGTGAGCCACAATTACTGAGCCTGCGCGTCTGGAGCCTGTGCTCCGCAACAGGAGAGGCCGCGATAGTGAGAGGCCCGCGCACCGCGATGAAGAGTGGCCCCCGCTCTCTGCAACTAGAGAAAGCCCTTGTGCAGAAACGAAGACCCAACACAGCCAAAAATAAATAAATAAATAAATAATAAATAAAATTTAAAAAAAACTACTGACAATAGCAGTGCTGGTAAGGATAAGGAGCAACTGGTCCCTCATACACACATTGGTGGAGATGCAGAATAGATGGTACAGCCACTCTGGAAGACAATGTGGCAGTTTCTTAGAAAGATATAGTTATATCTCTATCCATCTTATAAAGATAACGATATCTATATCTGTATCTATATATCTGTTACCATATGAACCAGCAATTCCACTGCTGGGAATTTACAACAGAGAAATAAAAACTCGTGTCCATGCAAAAACCTGTACACAAATGTTCACAGCAGCTTTCTTTGTCAACACCAGTTCAGTCCTTCAACAGGTGAATGGATAAACAACCAATGGTATATCCATGCAATGGAATAGCCTTAGAAACAAGAAGGAGTAAATATTGATACACGTAACTTGGGTGGATCTCAAGGCCAAGTGTGTGCATGTGAGTGTGCTGGGGCTATTTTGGAGTAGACTAGTACTTTTGCGTCCTCAGTCGTGTCCCAGCGGAGCCCAGGAAGCTCTGCGCCCAGCCCTTCAGCACCGCTGGCTTCCCCAGCTCTTTGCAGATAGCAGCCCATCCCCTTGGAGTCTGTCTGCGGTGTCCAGCCCCACAGCAGGGCGTGCTCTATCTCACCGATATTTTCCCAGCAGCCTTCCCTTTGGGGAACGGGGCCTGATCCTCCATTCAACCTGGGCCACCGCTGGCAATTCTCTCTAGGAACTGTCTTCCCTTTCTCATGCTTCTTCTCCACATCCCAAATCCTACCTCTTCTGTCCCTCTAACGCATCCCATTACCATAGTGAAAAGTGTCACCTCCACATCAAAGGGGACATTAGTCTCAGCTGTAACGTTTTAGGGTTTTTCATAGAAAGACTAGAATCGTGTACTACTTGTCATTGCATTTTAAAAATTGATGTCATTTTTCTTTTATTACAAATGACAAAACACACAAGAGCATGTAAATCAGGTCTGCATTGGCCCTCCCCACTGGTCAATATCCTGTGCTGCCCGTGGGGTCTCCCTCACGGAGGCCAAGCCTTCCTCATGTGCAGTAGGTCTGGTCCCTCCTCCTACTTGACCAAATTTTTTTTCCCTCTGGTTCTCTCCTGTAGCATCAATTTTTTCCTTTCTGGTAAATAATTTCTTTCAGTGAGTATACAGACGAGCTATTATTTCTCTCATCTTAACGGAAAAGGAAATTTCTCTTGACCCCATTTCCCCTCCAGTTTTAGCTCCATTTCTCGAAAGTGGTGTCTCTTCTCACTGTCTTCTGTCTCTCTCACCCTTTCTCCAACTCCACCCAGACCTTCACCCCATCCTCCCCAACGAGACCTCCTCTTGCCGAATTCACTGATGCTCTCCGTCCCCACCTCACGTGACCTCTCAGCAGTGATTTACAGGTGATCATTCTCTCCTCTTAAAGCCCCTTCTTCACTTGTCTTCCTCCCACCTTGTCCTCTCCTCCCGACGCTGCCTCCTTTCTTTTCCTGCTGACTCCTCGTCACTCCTCGTCACCCCCTGACCCCTGAAAGATGCAGGGTCCCGGGCTCAGTTCTTGCTTCCTTTTTCTACCCTCATTCTTCTGGGAACTCCTCCAGCCTCCTGGCTTTACAGACTATATTCCATCTAATTGAAGATGCCCTTAATTTTAAAAGCACCACTGAGTTCAGTTCCACCAAGGATGGAAAAAACACTGCCAATTATACTCTAACCTCCCATCATTCCAATGTCCATCATGTCCCTTTGTTCTAAGAGTCCCTGAGCTGCTCTGGGGTGAGTGGCACAGCTTCTCTGTCCCAAGCCATTGGGGTTGGGGGCAGGGTTCACACTCTTTTCTCTGTTCCTTTCCCCCAGCTCTCTTCATTGCCCAGCCTGTGGGAACATGGAGAGGTCTTGGAGAGGTATCACCTGGTACTGTGACCAGCCCTGCCACTTACAGGGGAACTTACCCCCTGGGGTTGTGCAGTGTACAACATGAACAGCTGTGTATTGTTGCCTGGCTTCACCCACTCCTACAAGTCTTTTCTTCTCTCTTCATAATACCCTGTCCTCGACTTTTGAAACTTAAAAGCAAGAATGAGACTCTTTAGTTCTGTGCATTCTTCTCTGTCATCCCTGAGGCAATGGCCATACCCTTGAGCCCATCACCATGGCTAAAAGTAGTGATGCCCTAATTGACATGGGCCCGGGAGCCAATCCCAGAATCAGTCACAGTGGGAGTCTCTTGTTTTGCTTCATCCAATCAAATTTCTCCCCTGGGTATGGGGGGTGGAGTCAGTTCCAACCAAACGTCAAGGCTGCTGCCAACAGGGAGGGATGGAATGAACGTGGGGGCATCCATGGGGTCTGCTTCACAGGGTCAAAGGCCAGGGAGGGTGTTTTGCAGATGGAGGAGACTTGGGCCTGTGTTTAGGCCCGTGGACAGGAAAAGGTTAAGGAGGATGGAGGGAGAGGGCCTATGTGTGATTCGGAGCAAAATCCTGGAGAAGAAGTGAGGTGGAGAGAGGGGGAGGGGCTCGATTTGAAATGAGGGATGGATCTTCTCCCTCAAAGGAGGGTGGTGATGAGACCTGTTAGTCAAGTGAAAGGAGGACCGCTGAGGATATTCCCTGCCACCCTCGTGTCTCATGTGAGGCGAGCACAGTCTTGGCATGTGTAGCTTCATGGGACTCTTTGGGAAGTGTCAGTGGATAATTCTAATTGACTCTTTCCATTAATGAGAATTGTTACCATCTTAAGGGGTAGGGCACTTCAAAGCTAGGGTTTTTATTCACTTCTCTAATGAACAGAAAGTATGTCTACCTTACACATATCTGCAGAATTTGGGAGAACACATCATGCGGTAAGGGGATGTGTGTGCAAAGGTTTTTTAAAAAGTCCTTCCTGGGAATCCCTGTGGCCTGGTGGTTAGGAATGTGGTCTCTGACACCAAACGGCCTGGGTTCACATCTGGGCTCTGCAGCCCTGGGCAGGCTCCTGGCCTTCTCTGTGCCTCGGAGTCTTTGCTAGGAGTGGGGATGATGTCGCTACCTTCCTCACAGGGCTATTTTGAGGATCAGAGGTCATAATACCTGTGTGTGTTTAGGAGACTGACTGGCACATATTAAATACTCTTAAACGTGAGCCCTCAGTATTTGTAAGAATCCTGTGACAATGCTAGTATGCACTGTCTTCAGACCGTTCGCTGTCTTTAGGAGTGAAACTTGTTTATTCTCCTAATTCACGGAAACCTAAATTCTTCCAGTGCTATTTTCATTGGGGAAAAAGCATGCCGGTGTTTAAAACGTGTTTCCATGTAGTCACATTTAAAATGTCATCATTGGTTCCTTTCTGGTCAACTATGCAGAAGTGAATCCTCTCTAGAACATTCCGTATTAACAATCATGGGAGGTGGTGCTGATTTTGCCTTAATGAATGATTTATTTATGGACGTATTGATGGCAGCCCCTTCTCGCACCGGTGCCCTTTCCCACTTCCTGGCCCGGATGAGAAGAGCTTTGGAAGGAGGGGCAATCAGGAATTGACACGGTATTCCTGGGATTATCCGATGCAACACTACATGCAGCACACAGTTCCACTGCCCTTCCACGGTGGTGGCTCAAGGCTCCTGCTATAAGAGGAGGCCTTGCCCTGGAAGACTCCAGAAGCTTCACTGAAACAGCATGGCTGAGGAAGAAACCACTGGTAAAGCAATGACGCCTCCGGTAGGGCACTTCTGGCAGGAGGGAGTGGCCACCCCTTGGAGCCTACCTTTCCCAACTATTTCAAATTTCTTTAATTCATTCCTGGTGTTTTTTTTTCAATTAATAATTTTTCAGTTCCCCCAGGGATTAATGAGTTGACCTGATACAAGTCTTCATAAGCAGAGGCTGGCTTTCTACATTTAGCACAAAAATAACAATTCATAATCCCTGCTTCAATAGCCCTCACAGCCTCCTGGCATCAATGCCTGCTTCTCGTGGGGCTGCTAGAGCCTCATGTCCTAAGATGTGTCTCTTTAGGACAGGCTGCACATGAGCCCACCTCACCCACCCCCATTCCCACTCTCCCCCAAAAGAAAACACACTGCAACGAACTACACCACATAGCTGTTCTGAAATTCCAGAAAACCAACAGGCTTTCCACTCTCCTGGAAAAAAATCAAAAACCAAAACACTGCCAGAAACACGAATATTTGTCCAGTTGACTAATATACTGCAACTTTCACAGGGACCTCAAAGCACTTGGTGTTGTCTGATAGAAAATGCCCCGATTGTCCTGTTGAAAGAACTGAGATCTAGAGTAATGAACAAGTATTATTTCCCTAAAATGAATCCAGCTGTAAATGGAGAATGGGTTTCCTGACCCCTCCCGGGTGCACACAGATGCTGCTTGCCTGGGTCTTCTGTCCTCTTCCAGAACATCATTTCCTCATTTGCCCTCTAGGTTTTTTTTTTTAACTTTTTTTTTTTATAGCTACTTTATTTATTTATTTATTTATTTATTTATTTTTTTGGCTGTGTTGGGTCTTCGGTTCGTGCGAGGGCTTTCTCTAGTTACGGCAAGTGGGGGCCACTCTTCATCGCGGTGCAGGGACCGCTCTTCATCGCGGTGCGCGGGCCTTTCACTATCGCGGCCCCTCCCGTTGCGGGGCACAGGCTCCAGACGCGCAGGCTCAGTAGTTGTGGCTCACGGGCCCAGCTGCTCCGTGGCATGTGGGATCTTCCCAGACCAGGGCTCGAACCCGTGTCCCCTGCATTAGCAGGCAGATTCTCAACCACTGCGCCACCAGGGAAGCCCTGCCCTCTAGGTTTTAGGGGTATCAGAGTGTGGCCTGCACAGTGAGAGGTACTAAGTTAGAAAGGGTGAAGGGCACCGGTGTTCACCCGTGGTCTTTCATGGGTCACCCTCCAGAGGCCAGGGTGGGCCTGATGCAACCATCGCCACGCTTCTTGGCTGCTGACAGGTTGCTCAGCGTCACACGGATTCTGCTCTTCCGTTGCCTCTCATAATTTAAAAATGTGGGAAGCTGTGGAAGGCTGACCCACCCCCAGGATCATTCCAAAGAAAACTGGGAGGCAGAGGCTAGTCTCAGTTCTTGTACGGAAACATTCATCAACGGTTTTTAAGATTTCCAGGGTTCTACTTTCATTTCATTCCTTGGGACTTGAATATTCAAATCTGGCACAGTCTTGAAGCCTGAAAGACGGATTGAAGAGATTTTGTATATCACTCGATCCTAAAAACAGGGCACACGACCTCTTAATAAATAGCTTTGAAGAGATCATGATTTTAGAGCCCGTGATTTATTACTCTATCAGAGGAAGACGTGCAGGAGAAAACGTGCACTGAAATAAGCATGACTAGGGCAAACTAACCTCCTGGAAGAAGAAGATGCTACCTCATTCCCCTCTCCCCCTGAAATGCCCTGAAAAGAGCAGTTTAGTGCAGGAGTTTTGCAATCCGTTACAAAACTTCAGTGTCTCTTGGAGGTTCAAATGCATAGGAAGTTCATGCATTTTCTTTTTCAGCTGTTCCCAGATCTCCTAAATAAAGCATTTCCCTAGTGTAGGTTCCCAGGGCTACATGTAGGGCAGTGGCTGGGTCTGCTTGCTGGGGTCAGGAAGGCTGTTCTTCCAGGAAGGGCTGCAAAGACCCTGGGAACGGGACCAGCCCAGCTCACAAGTATGAAGAGAATGTCGGGAGAGGAAGTGGTAGCTGTGAGTCAGCATGAGTCATCTCGTTCCAATGAGAATGAAGATTGAGGTGTGCGCCTTTTTTTTTTTTTTTTTTTTTTTTTTTTTGAGTCTCAATCGTGTGGACATCATTGGGAATGGAGGGAAATAACTGACTGTATGGTCGTTGCTTTTCAAGTTTCAAACTGACATTCCGGGCGGGCTGTGCCTGAGCCAGCATCTGCTTTCAGATCTTCACAGCCTGGTCCTGGGAAGGTGGGGACCTCAGCTTCTCCCTGGTGAGTAGGTTTCTGTCACTTTCATGTTCATTTCTGCAGTTTGCCTCAGAGTCTCAGCTCTAGGAAAGCTGAGGGGTCTTGGAGTGGATACTGTGTTTTCGTTGAGACATTGAAGATCTTTGACTTTAGAAAGGTGGTTCCCCCGCCCTCATCCCTGTAGCTACTGTCTGTGAGCCTGATTGTTTGGAGTTTCTTAGCGGTGCATTGTGAGAATGCTCATCCTGTATTACCGAGGAGACCAGTGATGCTTGGCTGGTTTAAAAGAAGCTGCTTGAGACTCCTCTGTGGAGTCGAAGGGAAGTTCAGAGGTGGAGGTGGGTGACTGAGCTAACTAAACCCAGGGGTGCTGAGGCCGGGCTGGCTTCCGCTTCTCAGAGGTGGAGGAAAGACAGCTTCTGAGCAATTTCTGGCCGCGTGGTCTGAGCTGCCCACTTTTAGTGCAAGAAATACAATAAAGAGGCAGAATTTTGGCTTTTCTCTCTAGGAGCATGAGAAAGATTCCAGGAGCTTATTCGGTGTCTTTTGCCTTTCCTTAACACTGAAAGGCACAAACGATAGTAAAATCAAAAAGAAAATTATGCCGCGGACTGGGGGGCAGGGGGTGAGGAAGGGGGAATTGAGTGGTTTTGAGACCTGACTTCACCTTGGTATGTGTTTCTCAAGCTGTTAACATTCTGATAAAGCTTAGCTTTACTGTCAAGTAAAATACAGGAAACTTTTTTTTTTTTCAAATGTCGTCTGGTTACTGTAAATGAAACGGTTAAAATGTCATAAATACCTTATGACAAACATTTTTCAAATTTGCTTAAAAATCTGCACATCAGTAAGCAGGGTATGACAGAGCTTTTTCAGTACAGTCATTTGAGTGTGTGGGCTTCCTGGGTTAATAATGAGTCAGCACCTGATTTCTAAAATTGGAGCAGCTGAGAGAACATTCGATTTGCCCCCCAGCACAGTGTGGTAGCTGGCGGGCCCCCTCTAGGAGGATTCGGCTGTTTGGTCTTCCATTAAAACCAACTTTGATGCCTCCCCTGTTTTGGTGACGCCTTCAGCTTCGGTCCCAGCTCTGCCATGTGTGGCTGGAAGGCCCCTTTGCTGAGGGGTCCCTGTGCCGGACCATCTCCTTTGGCTGATGCTGATGGTTTTTAGGTTATGCCATGACCGGATTGGTTGAGTATACGGTTGGTTCAATTAAAAATCCAGAGTTTATGAAAGGCTGGGGTGGCCCAGGGGCTGAAGCTGTCCTGGCTGAGGGACCCGGTGGGAGAGGCGGTCACCGTGTGAGCTTCAAAGCCCAAGTTCTGCAGGTGACACGTGGCGTGGGAAGACTGTCAGCTTAAAATCTGAGAGCGGGATTCCGAGGAAGAAAACCTCCCTCCAATTTTATTCTTCTTATCTATAAAATGAGAAAACTATTAAAAAAAATTTTTAAAAATTAATGATTGGGTTGCAGGCTAGCAGCTCAAGGGCCCAAGGCAGGCCTGTTTGAATCCATTTCCGCCCCCCCCTTCTAAGTTCTGCTGACCTGCCTGGGATTGGTTTCTTGTGTTCCGATGACTGTTGGTGGGGATCCCATATTCTTTGGGTCACAGGCCCTGATGAGCCCTCAGGTTGCAAGGCTCCGATAGCTTTGGGCTTCCAGACCGTGCGTGACACCACCCGTTTCAGGGGCCGCCTGGGAGGACTCAGAGAACCAGCGTCTGCCAAGTGCGTAGAAGAGGGTCTGGACTCAGAAGGGACCCCCTCAATGTTAGCTCTGCTAGCTTCTCTTCTTACCTGTACCCTAAAGGTACCTGGGCTCCCCGAGTTAGTGCCTTGACTTTTTCAAGCAAGATCCTGCGATTCCAGTGGGATCAGCGTTGTTCCAAGGCTGAGTCACAGGCATACAAGTGTCAGCTTGGGGCCTCAGCCAGGCAGAGACCAGGGGTTTCCAAGGTGGGACACCTGCCCAGTGTCTCTTTCTTGGTGAGTAATCTTCATAAGCGCTCAGAGAAATGCGGTCTTCATGGAGAGAAGAGCCCGTAAAAGGAGAAATGCCTTGGGAGGTGCCTCTGTGTTCCACGTCTGCCTGCACTTTCTCCTGTCCTCGTTTCAGAGACCACACCAGCTATCAGACTTGTGTTTATCACTGTCTGTAAAATCCTCCCGGATAAACACTGTTGGGAAGTGGCTTTGAAGTGGCTGATTTTATCCTAGACGTTGATTCTGTCATGTAGAAGTCAGGCAGTTGTATGGATGCTAGAGGTCCACTGGTCTCTTAACCCATGAGACATAAGCCTGTGATGAACTGCTGTTATCATTTCTGTAATCAGGAGAAAGAGTCATTTAAAAAGGTCAGAAATAAGGCCATGGCTAGGTCTGAAAAGAGAGCATTTATTAACGTGATTTGCTGCTTTGTCATGTTTTTCTAACTACCCAAAGATGCTGATTCTAAGTGTGGATGCAGGCAGGGAGTAAAGAGGGAAACATTCGAGGATAGAAACTGAGCAGACGTTTTCAAAGGACATCTACATCCAAAGCAAACAAACAAACAAACAAATGCTGAGAGTTGCCCAGTGCCCTATGGTCGTGGCATCCTCAGCCTGGGGACTGGCTATGGCTTGCTGGCCTGGTCCCCCACTCTCCACTCCTAGTCAACACCCCGACCTGGGCTCTCATTACCTCCTGCCACGAGGTTTCCATGGTACCTGATAGGTGTGTGTGTGTGTGTGTCCCCCGCTGTTTGGCAGTTTGGGCAAGTTCCTTAGTTTCTTGGTGTCCTACCTTCATCATCGTGAAATGGGAATATAATAGCACCACCCTCGAGGGTCCTTGTAAAGATCAGTGATAATTGGCACACAAGTTACAAGGAGACTCAACAGCCACTAAGTACACATTCAGTGATTTAGAAATATACCCACACACCTTTCCATCTCTCCCTGGGCCCTGAACCCTGTGAATCCAGAAGGAATTGGCTCTCATGCCCCCGAAGTAAGATCCTGTCTGTGTCATGAATTACATGGCATGTTCTGTATTTGCAGGACATTTATGGATTAGGTGAATGGGAAGTGCTTCTTGGTTCTCTCCAGGAGTACCTGGGGTTCTAGGTGTCACGACCATCATCATGACCATCATCATCATCATCCTTACCCTTCACATCATCACAGTGAGAGCAGCTCCCATTTCATTCAGCTCCAACCATATGGTAGTAACTTTCTGTATATTACCTTTAACCCCCTCCTCCCAACATACACACATACCCACCCTGGAAGGTAGAAAGGATGGCCAGTTACTCAACTCACTGGAGGTCCAGGATTCCCAGGCGGGTGTATCAGGCAGAGCAGTTGCTTCAAGGACTGCATTGGTGATGGGAGAGCCCCTTACCCCCATCAGGAGAGGAGAGTCAGGAAAAGCAGGGGACCGGGAGGGTTCTGTGCATCATCCAGCAGACTGAGGTCACAAGCCAGAAAATATAGGACCACTGAATTCAGACCTGCCCCCGGGGTGGAAGCAGCTGGATTCTGTACTCATGCTTCCTGTCTTAAAGCCAGCTACAGTCAACTTCTGGTTATTTGAAAATCATCATAGTATATGGAGCTGACTCATATTGAAAATATTAAGTAAGATACACTTAAAACTAAAACCCGGGGGAACATAACAGGACCTTTCCTTGTTGATTCTGGAGGTATTCAAGATCATGCAGTGCCTCAAAAGCCAAATCTTTGCACTCATTCTGCAGGGGTCCAAGAGAAGTGTGTCCTTTTGCTCCGTCTGCCCTCTCCAGAGTGGCCCCGTCAAAGTAAGGCACCAAGTGCATTGCCCATCTCCTTTCTGAGCTTAGGCTTTGCTTCCCGGGCACTGGCTCCAGCGTGTACGTCAGTCTTAAATGACACCACTTTGTGGGGAGTTTTTCCCTGCAGCTGCCACTTGTGCCATAATCCAGAGGACCCTCTGCCCAGCACCAAGGGTGGGGCAGTGCTGCGGGGCAGGGTTTGGGCTCCTACCAGACTCAGGAGGCTTCTGGTTAGACCACAGAGCTCAGGCAGGGAGAAGCCAACAACAGATCAGAAGGAAGTCGAGGCCACAGGAAGGAGGGGTGGGTGGGATGCTTGGCTGTTCTCAGAGGATTACTTTGATAAAAAACAAAAAAACAAAAAAAACTGGTTTTATTGCATCTTGTATAATTGGAAAAGCTAACAGTGATGGCCAGTCTTATCCATTACAGTTTTCTTGCTTATCTTTTGCTTTCAGGATTGATTATCCTGCAAGTAAAGACTTCTGCTACAGGGGCTTTTAGCCCTTCTAGCCACCCTGTCTTTCAAAAATGTATCATACTTAAAACATTGGAATTTTTAATGATGGCAGCAATGTAGCATTTTAACTATTCTCACTGGATAAATCATTTATAGAGTGTGAGAGGGATGCATGGGTTTCTATCAGTTCAGCTAGATATAAAGAGGTATAAAGGGAAATTACAAAATAACAGTGCCTCCAGCAAGTGTTAGATTTACTTTCTCTCAAGTAGAAAAAGACAAAACAAGCTGTCTGTCCAGGGTGAAGGTCAAAGGGCAGTCAGTTCATTCATCTCTCTTCTCTGCCATCCTTAGCATTGACTTCCTTCCTCAAAATTGTCTTATGGTTTTATGAAGGCTGCTAGAGCTCCAGCCATCACCTCTGCATTCCACCCAGGAGGAAGGAAGGAGGTGGGGGCAAAAGGCTAAGAATCTTAGATGTCAGGCTCCTTTAAAGAGCCTTCCTAGAATCCCCAACTAACCTTTTCTGCCTAAGTCTTTCACTGGCCCCCTATCTGTAGAGGATCCTAGGAAATGTTTTTTAACTGGGCACATTGCTGCCCCTGACAACAGGGGTTGTTGACAACACAGGAAGCAGAGGAGAAAGGATATGAGAGGGGCAAAAAGCAGACATGAAATAACCACGTTGCTCTCACTGGAAGTATCAGGAGGGGGGTACAAAGAGACTGGGGCTTCAAGGGCTTTGAACAACTGGAGGAGACATTCAAAGGGACAGAAATCACTTGTTTGATTTTTTTGTTATATCTAAGTAGGATTTCTTTTCATTCATGCATTTAGCAAATATTTCTCATTTATCCAATAAAATAATGATAATTCGAGCACTGCTTTGTTTATGGAGTGTTTGCTTGGTACCAGGCACGGTTCTGGATGCTTTGTACATACGACCTCACTTAGTCCTTACATAACTGTGTGCAGATTCTATCAATTATCGTCCCCATCACCCAGATGAGGAACTTGGGGCACAGGAGGGTTTAAGGAGATGAGTAAGGTCACACTGTTAGTAAGTAGAGGAGCTTGGCTTTGAACCCAACCGTCCGGTTCTTGGACCCAGAGATATGAACCGGCAGACAAGGTCTCTGCTATTTATATCTTTCTGGTGAAATAGACATAAGTTCAATAAGGTCAGGCCGCCATGGGTGCCCCAGGAGACCGGCCCAGGGAAGTGGGGAGCCCTCACCTCTGACAGCACCTCCTGCCAGGGCAAGACGCATTATAGAATCGGGTCCAAGCTGAGCATTCTTCCCCCCCACCTCCCCACTAGGGGACACACCAGGAATCTCAGCTATGTCTGGCCTCATGACTCGCCCCTTTCCTCACAGCCAGCTCTTCCAGAGAACTCTGGCCTCCTGAGTCAGGACCACGCCCTTCCAGTCCTGAGGGTGCAGCAAGGAAACTGCCCAGACCTGGCTTCAAAGGCTGGGCAAGGTTCCAGCGAAGAGCAGAATGGCTGAAGTAGAAGAGGTTGGGCTTCAAGGGGCTACAGTTTATTCACATCACTCAATCTAATCAAAGGCCAGAGAAGGGGGAACTGTCACATTCTCCACGCCACACAACTGCCTGTTATCTAGCGACACAATCAGGGCCAGGAGGATGCATGAGGACAGGATGGATTTGGGGGAGGGGGAGTGTTTGCTGTTACCCCACCTTGGACCTAAGGCCCCTCCTGTGCTTTGCTTGCTCTGCACCATCCCAGGGCCTTCCTCCTCCAGCTCCTGTACAGATGGGGTGGCCAGTGGAAGACATAGTCTGCAGTGAGGTAGCTGGGGATTTTAGGAAAGCTCCTTAAAGGACCTTGACATCTAAGAGATTTAACCTTTTTCCCTCAGGTCCCTCCTTCCTCCTGTGTGGAATGCAGAGGTGATGGCTGGAAATCCAGCAGCCTCCTTGAAACCATAAGACAATTTGGAGGAAGGAAGCCAGTGCTAAGGCTGGCAGAGCCAGCAGATGGAGCAGGTTTGGGAGGCCAGGAGCTTTACCTGGAGATGTGACTCTTTTTGGAGTGGGTTTACCTGCATGATGCAGAGAGAGGTGGGAGAAATCACTGGTGGAGAGATTCAATCTGTGGGTCAACTAGGAGGGTCCATAGGGTTGTCAGGGTCCCTTCTGTGTGCAGCTGCATTTCATATCTCTGGTATAACAGGCAAAGGCTCAGGGCTGCAGAGTCAATTCCATGGCCCTCAGGTGCTTTTGCGTTCATGGGCCCTTCCTGATGAAAAAAAGTGTCATGACTGTCTTGGTACAAAGATGCATGTCATCCAGACTGGATTTATTCTTATATATTCAATTTCATTATACTCAGGTTTTTCTTCTGATGTGAAAATAAACTAAAACATTTTATTTTGAGAGTATTATGGGCCCAAGGCCTTGTCCTCTGTGTGCCCAGTGTAGAGGAAGGCCCTGGGAGGGCCTCATCATGGAGAATGGAGGCTGGTCCCGGTGGGGGGGATGGCTTCTGGACTGTGGGTGATCTTTGGGACTGTGAGTGATCCCCCGGACTATGGGTGGCCCTCTAGACTGTGGGTGGTCCCTTGGACTGTGGGTGGCCCTGGCAGTGCCTCTGAGGATGGCAGGCGGGTCTGGCCTGTGGTGTATAGCTGGTGAGCCTCAAGTCAGCTTCGGAAATGACGACGTGGGTTTTCAGATAAGGATTCTCAGAGCAGAGTCATCTACCCTGTGTCCACTTTTACTTCCCCATTCCTCATTCTCCCTGTAATTGCTCCGCTTATTCAATGGGTTTGTTCAGGGCGTAAGGGTTTCAGTCTCCAATGCTAAGTCTTCAAAACTGGAACACGTCTTTATTCTCCAAATCTCTAAATTACATTAAATATGTTCCAAGCTTACCCTGCCCCTACTTTACCCCCTCAACCTGCCTGTTGGGGAATTCAGATTCTTTCATGATTGGGGATCCCTGTTGGTCCTGGTATCCTTAAACAATCCTGGGGTTACCGGGTTCCAGAAAACCGGGGCTGGAGGTGGGGGGAGTCCACTGAGGCGACCGCCAGCACGGCTGCTTCAACGCTGAAGACTTGAAGCAGTCAAGGTGAGGCCCCAGAGTTACGCAGGGTCCTACTCCAGCCGAATGGGGGCCCGCAGGGCCCGGGGCTCTGTCGCCTGACCACAGAGCCCTGCCTGACGGCGCGCCACCGCTCCTGGGGTCTTGGCGTGCGCTCCCAGCCTCCGTAGCTGCCCTTGGCTGTGTCCGGTGGGAGCTCCTTCTGCACGCCTGTGCTGCCCGCTGCCTGCTGCTGGACCTCTTCTAACCTAGACCTCCGTCTTGGCCTGGGGGGGCAGAAAGAGCCGTGATAACAGAGGGGAAGAAACAGAAGACGCTCGGGGAACCCGTGGGAGTCACATGGTGTCCTCTGTGGCTTCCCAAACCTCCAGAGCAAGCCGTCCAATGCGTGACTGCAGCCACTTGTGACTAGTGTGACTGGGTACTGAATTTAAATGTTTACTTCATTTCAGTTAATTTAAATGTAAGGGTACATAGCCACATGTGGCTAGTGGTTACCCTATTGGACGGCACAGATCTAGAGCTTGTTTTCCTAATCCGAGCAGCTTTGAGAGTCGGGCTGTCACCCTGAGGAAGGATGTGGCACTGGGGTGAAAGTTCAGAATTGGGTACCACATGCGCTGAGGTCCCCCGGAGGGTGGGTGTCCCTCCCAGGTGGAGGACCCTTCAGCCAGGAGCTGTGGGCCAGGCAGATGGGGGTCCAGGGCCTCTGCCACCAGTGGCCGTGAGCCTCGATGTCCCCATCTCAGGGGGATAAAACCCCAAGTGACTCTCAGGGCCTCGAGGGCCCCAGCTGAGGGGCCTGTCCAGGAGGAAACCGGGGCTGGGTGCCTGACACCTGGAGCATTTCTGCCAGTGGGGTTGATGGCTTTTTCGAGGTGCGGGGGCCTCAAGTGAGGAGCACACAGCCTGACCGTCTGTGCTTGTGGTGTTTGATGGTGAACTTTCCTGTTTGGGGATAAGCATCCTTAGTTTTGTTTGTGTGAAGCCACCCCAGGGACTAAGCTCAGGCGTGGTTCCTGTTACTGGCCTCCTACACATCCCCCAAGTGTGTCTTTTGACTCTTTTGACTTTTTAAGAGAGAAGCTTTAAACTGTGTTCAGCCATCATTGACAAGAAACACGCAAGCGGGGGGGAGATGATCTGCCCCGGGGGGAAGATGGCAAACCTCGGCCCCCGGCCTTGCAGCTCTCAGCACAGCACACGTTCTCTCAGGCGCAGATGATGACCTTGCACACGTATGGGATCGTGGGCTGAGACGCACTGCCATCCCTCTCCTGAGGCACCCCCCCAAATTCCAAGATTTCGCTCCTGGCGGCTCCCCCAGGCCCAGTGCCGTTTGCTCTCGGTTCGTGGACCGTCTGTCGGTGGGGAGGCTGTGGGGCACTATGATGAAGCAGCTGCTGGAGCTGAACCTCCGCTTAGACTGCTGCTCGCTGCCTGGCAAGTCATCTGTGCCTCCTGACCTCAGTTTCCTAATCTGTGAAATGGGAACAGGCGCAATGAGCACAGAGGATTGTTTCGAGGATGAAAGGAGTTCCTTCATGAAAAATTCTTAGAAAAGTGCCACACATAGTAAGTGTTTTATAGTATTAGCTTGGAATTGATGCCTTTTTGCCATTTACCTGTTTTAATTTTCCCTTTTTTTTTTTTAAATCGAGGCATAGATGATTCATATGCCATTTACTCCTGACCTTTCTTTGGGCCCCAGATCTCCACCCCAGCAGTGGTCCATCCACTCCAACCTCGGCATCAGAGGAATTCTGGCTTTTTTTCCAGGCTCAGCGACAGCATGAGCTGTGGAGCCCTAGACCACTGGGGGAAAGAGATTCAATAGTCCATCCTTTCCTTTTTTTAAATTTTTATTTTATATTGGAGTATAGTTGATTAACAATGTTGTGTTAGTTTCAGGTATACAGTAAAGTGATTCACTTATACATATACATGTATCTATTCTTTTTCAAATTCTTTTCCCATTTAGGTCATTACAGAATATTGAGCAGAGTTCCCTGTGCTCTACAGTAGGTCCTTGTTTGTTATCCGTGGGGTTGGCCAAAAGGTTCGTTCGAGTTTTCCGGAAGACGTTACAGAAAGACCCGAATGAACTTTTTGGCCAACCCAATATTTTAAATACAGTAGTGTGTACATGTCAACATCCTTTTATGCACTCATTATTCAACAAATGTTTCTTAGGACCTATGGAAGCAGGGGATGAGCAAATGTGATTGTGAGGAGGGCTGCCAGAGGAGGGGGCCCAGCAGTGCTGGGCGAGGGTGTCTCCCACATAAGGGGTGGCCTCTGGTGGTCCCTCTGATGAGAAGACATTTGAGCGGAGGTCTGAGAGGAGTAGGGGTGTGTGTGTGTGTGTGTGTGTGTTGCTTGCTTCTCCTGTGCAGATCTGGCAGCTAGAGTGGAGCTCTGGCTCCCCCTCGCCAGCTCTGTGGCCAGGAGCCGGTCACGGAGCCTCTCTGGTCCTCGTACAGCATGGGCCAGGGGACCCACGATGGCAGGTGCTCAACAGCCCAACTCGGAGTCAACATCATCACGAAGACATGCTTCATTGGCCACTGGGAGTTCCCTGGGTTCGAAGAGGACTCCCACCACCCTCACAGCCCCTCTGTGTAAGCCCCACGAGGTAGGGGTCCCCAACCCCCAGGCCTTGGACCAGTATTGGTCCACAGCGTGTTAGGAACCCGGCCACACAGTAGGAGGTGAGCGGCGGGCGAGTGAAACTTCATCTGCCGCTCCCCATCACTCCCCATCGCTTGCATTACTGCCTGAACCATCCCGCCCCCCTGACTCCATCCCTGGAAAAATTGTCTTCCACGAAAGCGGTCCCTGGTGCCAAAAAGGTTGGGGACCGCTGCATAAGACGGGGACACCTTATGGCATAAGGGGTCATCTGATCTATACCTAAACCCCTTCTCTCCTTCCAGACACAGCTTAATCCAACGCCTCTTTTCTGGTATTTGCACATTTTGGACCTAGCTCTGCCCCTGAAGCCACTCCATCATAGCCATGATCATAATTGCAGTCATAATTCAACACGTTCATTGAGCAATTATTCTGTCTCCCAAACTGTTGAATTATAACATGAGCCCCAGCTTCTTCCACGCCAGAGCCCTTCCAAATGCATGGGTGTCACCACTTGTATTCAAGCTCTTCCTTCTTCCTTTGGTTCCTGAAAGATGCAGCAACTGTGACCCCGTGCTGCCCTCCTTGGCACGGACTGCAGCTCTCTGATGGCCCTCTTCACACGAGCACCATACCCTCCCTCGTAAGGGATACTAGGTTGAGGTTTGGGGCCAACACGCCCATCCGTTGGACCCGCAAGCAGCTGCCATCCCTGCCTCTGTGTGGGGACATGTTTAAAGCCATATCTCTCTCATGTTGCATTTGAGGTGCTGACTTATTTTTGATTTTTTTAAACAGAAGTAAAATTTTACATTCTCCTTAGTTCGATCTTCTAGATTTGGCCCGTACATTCTCTAATTAAAATGTAAAGCTTCACATCCTCTGCCAGTTGGAGAGGTATCCCTTTTATATCTTTACCGGAAGATCTTTTGAATCAGTGTAGACCAGGAGCAGAGATCTGTGGCACTCCACTAGCGATTGTCTTCAAGGTCGCCAGCATTTAACATTCTGGGGCACCTCATAGAATACAACCAGCTTACCTTGCTGCACAGGTTTCAATCATGTGGGTGAAAGGACGAGGAACATACAATCAGATGTGTGACGTGATCCCATAGACTGGTGGGGCAGGCAGTAATAATTTAGACACTCAGCCAGACTTCTGATGGGAAGCCATCCTCCTTCTCTCCCGTTCTGTTCTTTCTTTCCCTCATCTTCAAGCACGGGGAGCTTTTGGCAAGGCTGGCTAACTCTTGGGCAGTTGTTTATTAGATACGTGCAGTAAGTTACCTTAAACTTTCAGAACATTTGAATGCTCAGTTGTCAAATGATTGCTGTTTTAGTTGTTTTACGTAGTCACATCCTCAGCGTTTGTGGGTTGGAGGCATTTGAGTCGCTTCAGATTTGCCTTTCAAGCTGGAGCCACTGAGCCCAGCCTGACAGACGGGTGGCTGTCTGTGAATGGTCCCTTTGAAGTCCCCAGAAGTGCCAGCTCAGGGTTAAGATCTGCGGAGGGAGAGGTGAGACGCAGAATGAGCGCAGACTGCCACCCAGCAGCACAAGAGGTGACTGCAAACCACGAGCTTCCCCGGGAGAAAGTGAGTCTCCCAGGCTCTGTCTGCTGGTCCAAAGCGGGCATCACCTGCTCTGTGTTCACCAGCTGAGTCCATCACCGGGGGACACTTGGATGGAACAGGAATGGTCACTCGAGAAGGGATTCTCTTTTCCAAGAGCACATCCAGATGAAAGCCTTTTAGGATCATTCAAGTACATTATTTCCGAGAAGATAACTCTTTTGTAATCCCTTCTGGGGCAGCTCGTCCCTGGCCGTGGGGAGTCTCGCAGGTGCTCAGAGGTTGGTGAGTGATGGGGCGCACCCTCCGGCCACGGGCACCCAGAGGGCAGCACCTGGAAAGGGGTGCACAGGGGGCGCTGTTTAGCTGGTGTGTCTCAGCATCTCTTGAGATGACCATACGGATTGCCTCTTTTAATCTGCAAATGTGGTGAATAGGCAATAAGGTTTCCAGCTTTAATTTGTTTGAAGAAGGTTCAGAAATAAAACTGTATAAAAAGCTGTCCAGTGGAAAGCATGTTTCTCCCACGGTCTCCCATCTGGTTCCCACTGACCTCCCCCACTCATCACCCTATTCTTAGTGTCTTACGTATCCATCCAGACTTTATGCAAATATAAGCACGTAGTTGAATGAGTCTTTTTCTTTTCTTTCCTATTTTCCATAAAAACTATCATAGTCGTTTTTGACTGTGAAACCACTTTTGTGTGTGGAGAGGATCGGCTTATGGGCTCTGAGCTCAGCAGCCCTGCGTTTGGGGCTGGCAAATCTCAGGGTTCTAGCGGGGCTGGCTGAACGTCCCCTTCTTCTCTGTACTGGGGGTGAGGCCCTGAGCTTGCCCAGGTGTCCAGGGGACAGGCAGGCAGGCCCTCGCACTCTGGGAAGGCACGTGTGGGCTCCGGTCCCCAGCGAAGGCCCAGGGAGCCAGAGGGGTGAGTTGCCAGGATCAGGCAGTTCTAAGACACGTTCCCAGGGGTTGTGTCTCCGTTCCCCAAGGTGACAACCTGGAAACCGGCTGAGGACCAGGAAGGAGAGCAGTGACTCTGATGCCCTGTGCTTCATGAGGGTCCCAGACCCCTAGAGTCACCTTGACACCAAATTGTATTTACAAAGCAAGCAGATCCGGAAACAGGGATTGCGGGTTCAAAAGAATTAATCTCAGAATTCTCCTGAGCAAACCTCCCCGCCTAGTGAAAGTCAGTGCTCCTGTGGTGGGAGACGGTGCCCCAAGCAGTCACGGCTGGCTTTCTACGAGCACCTGCTCTGGGCCAGTGTCCCACACGCTGTCACTCACCGAATCCCCCTAAATGATGGTCCCCATTCCTCAGAGGGGAAGCAGCGCCTGAGTCACTGTGCTGACTCAGGCACCGCTTCCCCTCTGAGGTGCTGCTTTTTTTTTTTTTTTAACAGATTCAATATAAAGTGGAATGAAAGGGGCTTATTATTATTTTTTTAAATTTATTATTTATTATTTATTATTTTAATTTTGGCTGCGTTGGGTCTTTGTTGCTGAGCTCGGGTTTTCTCTAGTTGTGCAAGTGGGGGCTACTCTTCATTGCAGTGCGTGGGCTTCTCATTGTCACACAGCTGACAAGTGGGGTAGCCGGAGTCCCAGGCCAGCCCGTCACCCAAGGCCACCACCATGCCAGCTTCTCAGTGGACAGCTGTCCTCATGGCAGCCCCTGGGCCTGTGGGACAAGCTGGATTTTACCCTCAGAGCACCCGGGGGCTGAGGAGACAGAAGGCAACTCAGAGGCCCAGGGTGGGTAGAAGGCAACTCAGAGGCCCAGGGTGGGTGACAGCTTTGCCGAGAGAGGGTGGCCCGGCCCTTCTGTCCATCCCTGTTTCTTTCAGACGCCAGGCTGGCCCGGTAGCCTCCTCAGAGGACCATTTAAATCAGCAGCAGGATTTTGAGCTGGATGGACTTCCACGCTTTTTAATACCTTTAATTTGACTCCTTCTCAGCACAGAATTGACTCTGACGGAAGAGAAAGCAAATGACAGGTGTTTATTAAGAAGGGGACTTATTTTCGGGGGAACGAGTTTGGGGGAAGAGTTGGGCAGAGTCAATGACAACGAAAGTGAGTAGGAGTCCGACTTTGTGAGTCACCATCGAGGGCCTCTGGGTGTGTCATGGGCTGGCTTGTATCTCCCCCAGGTTCACATGTTGACGTCCCACCCCTCCAGTAACTCAGAAGGAGACCTTATTTGGAAATAGTATCACATGTAGTGAGGTAAGATGAGGTCATCCTGGAGTACGGTGGGCCCCTAGTCCACGATGGCTGGTGTCCTTACAGGAAGGGGACTTTTGGGACACCCACATGGAGAGGACGCTGTGTGAGAGTGGCCAGGAGCTACCACGAGTGAGGAGGGAGGCTCGGGACAGATTCTTCCCTGGAGCCTTCAGAGGGAGCGTGGCCCTGCGACACCTTGATCACCGACTTCTAGCCCTCAGAAATGTGAGGTAATATGTTTCTGTGGTTTGAGCCCCCCAGTCATTTTGTGGTGGCAGCTCTATGAAATGAATATGATACGGTGCACATCCTTAAAGGTCCTGAAGGAGGCGCCTCTGAGCAGGTCTCCATCCGCGTCCAGCCCAGCGTGGATTAACCCTCAAGAAGCACCTGCCCATAAGTGGATGAGTGGATGACGGACGCAGGCAATCAGGTTTTATTTAAGCAAATAAGATGTTCGCACTTTGTTTTCACTTTTCCTGAACTGCCGAAAGGCAAAGGCTCAGAAATAGGATTTGGTCTTCACATTTGCTTAAAGAAAAAGTTAAAAAGGAAAGAAAAGGAAAAGCTTGCTTCATCTTTGTAAGTGATGGGATCGATGCTCCGTCCGGTAGGTAGACTACGGCGTGTGGCCCCACAGGGGGCTGTTTGGGGCTGTCACCCCCCAAGGGCCCACGACTGAGCCATGAGCTCCATGTGAGCAGAGAACCTCACACGAGAACCTCCCCGACAATCGGAACTTTCACCCGCAATGTCGTTTTCCGGCTCCTTTCCCTTCTGCCCACGTTCACATGCATCACTCCAAATTCACAGAACGAGGGCAGGGGCTCCCTAGTGCCTGGGAAGTCACATTTTCTGAGGGGATTTTTTGCCGCATTTCCTAGTTATTGAGCACGGGTGTCTGTGAGTCTAACATAAACATGGGTTTGACAAGCAGTTCAGAAAAACAGGAACCATCAATTCATGAGAACTTAAAGAAAAAAATAGTTTAAAGAACCGAGAAGTTGCCACATTATAGTGAAAGAATGTCAGGTTTGGGAAATGACAAAAGTGAGCAGTTTTCACCTCGAAAACCTGGTGGAATCAGTTACACAAGATGTAACCACACACAAACATGGGCATTTCTTATCATATAAGAGCATTTACAGTCAAGAAGCTTCTTTCAGAGTATTTCATGGAAAGTTATTTTAGCAGCAAGGCGAGCCTTCAGCGATGAGTAGTCGTCAAGTGAAACCCTGACTTCAAAGCCAGGAGACAGAGGAGCCCAGACTCAGAACAGAAGGCCACCGGCAGGGTGGGCGCCCACGTACACAGCCCCCGTCTCGGGCATCATGTGCTGGCCGGGACGCCCTTGTGGCTGGGCTGGGGTTGCACCTACCGCGGGGGTCCCCTGCTTGCCACCATTTGCTACCAGTGCCAGCTTTTACATTTTTAAATAATTCTTTTATTGTAAAATTGAGGGCATGATTTGAAGCAAAGCAAAAACTGCTTATAAAAAATACTACGGGGCTTCCCTGGTGGCTCAGTGGTTGAGAATCTGCCTGCCAATGCAGGGGACACGGGTTCGAGCCCTGGTCTGGGAAGATCCCACATGCCGTGGAGCAACTAGGCCCGTGCACCACAACTACTGAGCCTGCGCGTCTGCAGCCTGTGCTCCGCGACAAGAGAGGCCGCGATAGTGAGAGGCCCACGCACGGCGATGAAGCGTGGCCCCCGCTTGCCGCAACTGGAGAAAGCCCTCGCACAGAAACGAAGACCCAACACAGCCATAAATAAATAAAAATTAAAAAAAAAAATCTTCAACAAACAAAAGCCCAGGACCAGATGGCTTCACAGGCGAATTCTATATAAATAAATAAATAAATAAATAAATAAATAAATAAATAAATAAATAAATAAAAAAAATACTACGTCTGTGGGATGTAAATGGCTTATTACCTTAAGGTACTATCTGAAGAAAATACAAATTCACCAGGTGAAGGTGGCCTGAAGGTAAGGGTGCTGTGTGACTGTCCCAGGACAGAAAAGGGGTTCTGCTGGGACCCCGTGGCAGCACCCAGACCGCTGTCCTGATACCAGGCGCAGGCTTTAGAAATTAAGACTGGGAAAGAAGTGATGCTCACCCATATTCCTATTGCTAGAACTTTCTGCTGTTCCCATTCACACATATTTGCTTCCAGTCTTTTCCCTCTGTACTTATTTAGTAATTGCATATGTAATCTATAACATAATTAATCTTCTTTAACATTTAGACTAGTACACTTTAAGGAACACCCTTTGCCTCATTTTTGTGGTCAGCTTACCTTGCAGTCGTGCACAACTGGTCTCTCTTCAGGGGACTCTCTATTCAGGGATGTCTTTAAATTTTGCCCTCCCTGCTGAAGAGTTTTATGGTATAAATCTGATAAAATTGTAGCTATACATCAAAAAATGTAAAGGATTAAACCCAACCTCCAGAAATATTGATTTTTAAAAACAAATGTATAAACTAGCAGATTGTTCCGGGGAGAGGTGGTTTAAAGGAGAGGTCTGTGGCTCACTAATTATTCTTTTAAAAATTGCCTACTCATATTCTTTGCCCCTTGTTTCCCCTTCTTCCTTCCCTCCCTCCTTCCCTCCACTTTCTTTCTTCTTTTCTTTCTTTCTTTTCTCTTCTTTCTTTCTTTCTTTCTTTCTTTCTTCCTTCCTTCCTTCCTTCCTTCCTTCCTTCCTTTCTTTCTTCCTTCCTTCCTTCCTTCCTTTCTTTCTTTCTTTCTTTCTTTCTTTCTTTCTTTCTTTCTCCCTTCCTTCCTTTCTTCCTTTCTATTTTTGTTGTCATTCTGTAAGAGCTCTTCAAATATTCTGTATTTTAAATCTTTGATATATATCCTGCAAGTATTTTTTTCCCAGTCTGTTGCTTGACATTTTACTTTGTTTCTTGTGTCTTATTTCTTTTACAGAAATATTTAATTTTTATGGTAGTCCAACCTATTATTATGTTCCTGACCTCCAGGTTTTAGCTTGCCTAGAAGGTCTGCTCCCACCTCTAGATTACAAAAATATTCTCACATATCTTTTTCCTTCAGGTGATTTGTAATTTTATTTTGGAGATTTAAAATGCCAAGTGTATGGAGATTTATTTTTGTTTATGATTTGAAGTGTTGGGGGGTTGTCAAACTTGTCTCTACATGGCCAGCAATTTTTCCCAGCACCATTTACTAAGCAGTTCACTTTTTCCTGCTGAAAATATATTTTAAGTTTATATATTTTAGGTTGGGGGAGTTGGAAGGGGGTGACATAGGCGATTTTGGTTGGAATGTGGGATTGAGGACTTTGACACAACCCCTGTGCTTTTCAAACATCCTGTGACTTCAGGGCTGAGGGATGCTCGGCGCTTTTAGAGAATGTGAAACAGAAACAGGAAGGGGTCGGGGCAGATAAATGGGGACATATGAACAGTGAACACAGTTGGAGGACAGAACAGCTCCAGCAGAAGATGTCAGGAGAGGGCTGAGGGGAAGCTTGGAGTAAACGGGTCCAGCGGGCGGCCAGCCCATGGAACACAGTTGCTCAGGTGGACACAGGCCAGGCCGGGCCAGTTCCCGGGACACTCATGGGCGCTGGGAGAATCAGGGTCGGATGGATATCTGCATATTGAGAACCTTTGACCTGAACCTGGAAAAGTAGACGTGCTACCCAGGTAGAAAAGAAGCCTGATTTTTCTGGGACCAAAAATAAACAGATCAATGACGATCAGGTATGGACACAATCACAAGATCAGGTATGGACACAATCTATAAGAAAGAGCCGACCCCACCAGGTGGAGGTGGAGTCGAACCGGACGATTAGAGGGGCCGTCAGGTCTGCTAAGGGCTCGAGTGGAGAGGGCACCCAGAGGGCCGGCCTGAGAGCCCCCTTTCAAAGAAGTCTTCCTGGGAGGCTGTGATGTCTGTCTTACCGCTGTGAAGACTTAGGGTGAGACCATTAAGTCCCCAGGGTCCATGGCAGAGATCGGCTGAGCCAACCACGTGATTGTGCGACCTGTGCATCACACAGGTCCCCGTGTTCACAAGGTCGGTGCCTGATTTAATGCTCTGCTGTCACCATCTTGAAATTCTTTTTTTTTTTTTTTTTTTTTTTTTTATTATTAATTAATTTATTTATGGTTGTGTTGTGTCTTCGTTTCTGTGTGAGGGCTTTCTCTAGTTGTGGCAAGCGGGGGCCACTCTTCATCGCGGTGCGCGGGCCTCTCGGTATCGCGGCCTCTCTTGTTGCGGAGCACAGGCTCCAGACGCGCAGGCTCAGTAATTGTGGCTCACGGGCCCAGTTGCTCCGCGGCATGTGGGATCTTCCCAGACCAGGGCTCGAACCCGTGTCCCCTGCATTGGCAGGCGGATTCTCAACCACTGCGCCACCAGGGAAGCCTTGAAATTCTTAATAGTGTTTGAACAAGGGACCGTGCCTGTTCTCTGGGCCCCATGTGTTCTGAATCTGGGCCTGGACGTAGCTAACAGGTCCCAGCCGCTGTCCTGGGAGCCCAGCTGTCGCTTGCAGCCCTGCACGCCCCGTTCCAGGGAGCCCCCGATGGAAGGAAGGCAGGGCCTGCGGCAGGCGAAATGGACTTGTCCGTGGTCACTTGGCCTCTCCACGGCTGCTTTATGTAACAGCAGGTCCTGATTTATGAAACGTGGCTTGAAAGCAGCTTACGGAAATGAAGGGGAAGGGGGTGAGGAGAGAATTTGAGGAGAAATTCTGCCCCCGTGAAAGAACCTCCAGCCACACGACTCCCTGCACTTGGGCTGTGTTCTCTCTGCTGGAAGAGCCCACAGAGAAAGGAGGCTGCCAGCAGGAGGCCCAGGCGCTCTGCTAAATGGACGGCTCAGCCGTGCTCTTCTAAACAGGTTCCCTTCCAGAACGAAGAGTCCAGGGGCCCGAGGGACTATATCTCTGTCCTGAAAAGGCACACTCCAGGGGGTGGAGCTGTTGGACCACGTTTCCAATTGACCCACCCATTCCTGGGGAGCCCTCAAGATTGAGAGAATCGTGCTTTGTGTTCATGATTCTCTCAGCACCCACGGTCCTGCCACTTTGCGGACCTCCTTGTGCAGAAGGAACCACCGTGGCCTCAGCATCCAGCACTGAGAGAGCCCCAGAGGGATGGTTCTGGACATTATCTGGACATGAGGCTCAGGCACCCCTACTTGGGGACAAACTTGCTGTCAGGTTATAAAGAAAGCACCAGGGGGCCTGATGCCACCCCAGGTTCCTGCCCCAATTCTCCTAAACCCATGGCTCCCAGGTGAGTTCTCCTGGATTTCACGGATCAGGCTGTGACCACTGAGCACCCACTGAGGTCAGCCCGCCACAGGGTCCCTGGAATCTGGTAGCTCAACAACACGATGGTGAAACACCCAGAACATCCGGCTGCAGTTGCCCCCCCTAGGAAACAGAGGCTTCAAAACAACTTCTTCTCTGCTGTTTCCATGTTCAGGCCACCTGTGGGTCAAGTCATTCATAAGGTGGCCATGGAGGTGAGGGTGTAGACCACAATAAAGACTATGCTCCCGCAAAAGCCTACGGGCAAGGATAGAGTCGGAAAATCCAAGTTGATCCAAGAGATTTTTTTTTTTACTGCAGGACTTCTCAGAGCCTTTGGCCATGCTTTGTAAATATCCAAAATAGCATAAAATAGGCAGTAGATGGTAGATGGTGGGGAAACCCTCCTCTCTTTTATTTTTTGGAGAATTTTATGGAACCAGAGTTCCAGTGAATGCAATTTGGGATAACACATTTCAATATTATAGAAGATTAAAAGGAATATATTAGTATGGGCTGAAAGAGAGGTGACATTTGGATTGAAACTAAAAAATGGGAAAAGAACCCCATATGGGAGGAGTGGTGTGGTCAGAGGCAGAGCCCAGTGGCACGTGGTGTCTGCAGGGCTGGCCGGGGTGGGAGGAGGAGGTTGGGCGCTTTGTTAGAGCTTCGATCGCCAGATCACCACGCAGGGCCTTTCACCCGCAGGCAGCGTGTGTGTGCCCACGCGCATGCGCAGTACTTAAAGGTTTTGAGTAGAGAACAGGATGATGGAGCTTTAGAAAAGTGACTTTCTGGGAAGAACTGAAGACCTACTGGAGACTCAGAGCCTACTTAGAAGGCACTCGGCACGGAAACTTGCCGTGCGTGGCCAGGAAAGGACTGACCTGGACCATGGTGGGGACACAGATGGATACACGAGAGCCGCGATTAAGACAGAAGTGGCAGCAGGGAGAACTGGCTGAGTTGTGAAACTCCAGGCCGCCCGTGTCACCCTTGACATTTGAGAACTCAGAGCAGATGGTAACACCTGGGCCCGCCTGTACACATGGGTGAGGCGGGTGACTGCGACCATGTGAGGGGTGGGCACGGGGTGGAAGTAGTTCCTCTCGCCCAAGCATCAGGAAGATCGCAGAGGGATTCCCCCTCTTTCTCTCGTGTGCATTGGCTGAGTGGCACCAATAACAAATGGGAACGCCTGTGTGCCAGGTGCACATCGTGTCAGCATGCCCCGCCGGCCACCATGGCGTGGCCAGCTCCTCTGGCCAGTCGTCTATGCGGAAACTGTGGTAGTGACGAGGAAAAGCTGGAGGCCTAGGCAGGCCCTTCCAGTGGTGGATGGCTGAGCACTGCTGGTCAGTAACTGCAGTCCCAGACATGCATTTCATAAGGCATATTCTAGTTGAATGTGGCTCTTTTAAAGCAGAGGACTTTCTTGCTATTTGGAACCTCCAAAATTCGCTGCTCACGGAGCTGCCTTGTCCTGGAATCTCACAAATTTGCACGTTGAAGTGCTTAATAAAGGACTAATTAGATGATTCAGACAAGCCCTGTGGTTTGGAAGTCACAGGTTCTGGGGCTGAATGTCCATGCAGGAGACAGAGATTGAGGAACAATATCTCCTAAACCCAGGTTTTATGTTTAGATCACAGGCAGCACTACCAGACCGTCTCCCAAAGAAATTCACCCGGTCTCTGTTCTCTGTCCATTCCCATCTTCTGGCCCCATCCCGGGCACACATTTCTGTGTGGGCACATTTCTGTGTGAACATGCTCTGAGGTACCCTCATATGCAGACACTGGGACCATGACATTTTAATCCCTCCTCCATCAAGGCATATAACCAGGACAGACTGATGGAAGGTTTTTAGTACTTAGAAGGGCAGACACGATCATCGTCTTACATTACAAAGAACACCAGAATATACTATGGGAAATATTTCTGGTGGCAATGAGGAAGTACTGAGATTTGAATGAAATGAAAACCCACAGATATTTTATTAAGCACCATAGGTTCTGATGAGGACGCAAGCATCAATCAGAAAGGAATTCTGGTGGAAATGACTTACAGTGAGGGGTATACGCCTAAGCTGAAGGGGGCTCTGGGCCACAGGAACTGGAGGTCAGCGGGGAGAATGACTTACGCTGAGACCACGGTGCCTGTGAAGGAGGCGACATCTGGACCAGGCCTCGAGAGGCACGTGGACTTGGATGTGCAGCGGTGATGATAGAAGGCTGTCCAGGTGTGGGGGGCAGCAGGTGCGGGAGCGCGGAGGTGGGCGAGTCCAGACTGTGCCTGAAATGAGTGTCGGGGGTCATGTGGCTGGGGCAGGAGTGAACAGAGGTAGAGGCGGAACTCAGCAGGAAGGGAAAAGTGTGTCCTGATCAGACCCGCTGTGACATAAATCTGCAGATGAGCGTGGCCCCTCACCCCAGAGCCCTCAGGACACGCACTCTGCCACGGGTGACATTGCTCAAAACAGGGCTGAAATCCCCTCCGGGGGGAGGGACTCCTCACAGAGCCCTGGAGAGCCACAGTGGAAAGAGCCCTGGCCACCCCAGCTGTGACCCAGCCAGGCCAGCACGCCTCTCACTTCACCTGGCAGTTTCTAAACTCTCTCCCATGGAATTTGTCACTCTGTTAAGCATCCAGAAAAAGCACAGTGGCCCCCAAAAGCTTTTTCCAGAAGAAGAGCTTGAAAATGGAAACGCAAGCAGCCAAAACTGTGACTTCCAAACCACAGGGTTTGTTTGAATTACCTACTTAGTCCTTTATGAACAACCTCCATGTGCAAACTTGTGAGATTCTGGGACAGGCATTTTAGTGAGCAGTGGATTTTGCTGGTTCCGAATAGCAAGAAAATGCCCTGGCTTTAAAGAACCAGATCCCTTTGGGATATTCTTTATTGATAACATGTCATAGCAGGAATATGGCTCCCAACTACGTAGCTGGGGTCTTTCTTTTGGGGATGCTGGGGTCTTTCTTTTGGGGATGCTGGGGTCTTTCTTTTGGGGATGCTGGGGTCTTTCTTTTGGGGATGCTGGGCTCTTTTTTCCTACCATCATGGACTTGTCACAGTGCTCAACGTGGATTCAATTGCTTCACTCCACAGCTATCTTTCACTAACTCCACGGGGCGTGTGTGTATCTGTGTGATTCCGTGTTGTTGATGTGGCAGTCTTGGCTCTACGCCATAGTCCTTATTATTTAGGATTCCACTGAGGGGATAATACTAAGTTTTGTGAAATCAAAGTTCATAAATTGGCTGAGCCCACGTGGGCTGAGGGTCCTCTGAGCTCTTGCAGGCTGGCACGGCCTCAGTTGTGTCCGGTGGCCCAGAAGATACAAACCCTGGACACCTTGCAACTGTTTGTAAGCAAATAGAAAAACCAAAGTGATTTTGAAATGTGCATTAGTTTGCTGGGGCTGATGTAACAAAATACAACAGACTGGATGGCTTAAACAGAAATTTATTTGCTCACGTTCTGGAGGCCAGAAGTCCGTGATCAAGGTGTTGGTAGGTTTGGTTTCTTCTGAGGCCTCTCTCCTTGGCTTGCAGATGGCCACCTTCTCCCTGTGTCCTCACATGGCCCCTCCTGTGTGCCCGAGCACCCCTGATACCTCTCTGTGTGTCTTATCCCCCTCTTCTTATAAGGACAGTCATGTTGGATTAGGGCCCACCCATATGACCTCATTTTGCTTTAATCAACTCTTTAAAGGCCCTACCTCCAAATACAGTCTTATTCTGAGGGATTGAATGGGGGTTAGAACATCAGCATATAAATTTGAGGGAAACACAGTTCAGCCCATTTATGATGCTACATTTCAAAGACTCACATCCATGCCAATGGATGAATTATGCAGACAGTGGCTGGGTGAAATGTTTGGCCAGTTGATACCATCGTTCTTGATTATAAAGACAAAATACCTTCACCATTGCATTCATCATTCTGGGGTCCATGTTTTAAATAGCAAATTCAGAATTTTGCTAGCTGGAGTATTAAATCTCTTTCTGGTTCCAAACAGTACAGTTCCATCTCTACATATTTTGATCCATGTGACTCTCATGCTTGTGGGCGCACAGGGGCTCCTGGTGTTCGGAGCAGGACCATTTATTCCCGTGATAAGGGGCTGTACCACCTGCTAAATGGCTTGATCTATTTGGTCCCCCCGACAGAAGGCAGCTCTCGGGGACAGGTAGGCTGGTGACCAGTTCAGCTCCTCCCCCTGAGACCTGGCGACGCCCTCTCAGGCTGGAACTTCCTGCCCCCAGGCAGGTCTGTCCCATCATAGGGAGGCTTCCATCTGGCCCACCTTCGAGGGTTCTTCTCTAAGCACATTTCAAGGTCAAATTATATAGGCTCATTCTCCAAAGGGTTGGCTATCTTTGGTGCTACTTTTCTGCTCTAGATGTATGGGTTTTATTTCTTTTACTTGGCAATTTTTGATAGTAATTTCTCCCACATGTTCTATTCACATAGGGATTCACTAAGGTGAGGACCAGGAGGAGACAAGGAATATCTGAATGAATAAGTTAGGTCTCTCTCCCAGACTTTTCATCTGTTTTATGCTCTTAAATACTATCCACTTGACCTTTCCTTGAGAGCTTTGGTTCTTTTATCACTGGAGTCCCACAGACCAGGGTTTGGACTTTGGGCCCACCGCTTACTAGTCACATGAGTTAGGCTAATTCAGTCTGCATCCCTGCATCTCAGTATCCTCATCTGTAAGATGCAGGTAAACAATAACACCTATTTCCGAGGCTGCTGCCAATGTTGAATGTAAAACTCAACACAGAGTTCGACACTGAGTCAGTGCTTGGAAAATGTCAGCTACATCATAACTTTTACTCTCACTTTGCACTTGCTGTGGCATTTCACAAAGTTATTATTCCTTTCCCTAGACTCACCTCAAGCTTCGAGAGGACCCAGTGACCATCTTGTATAACCCCGTCTATACCTCTCTACTCTGTAACATCTCCTTCCATGACCAGGTGCCGGGCCATCTTCTAATGGCTGGAAAAGTTAGGTTTTCATTGAGCCAGTCTGTTTATTGAAAACTTGCCAACTTCTCATCCACATTTGGCCCCTTGTACAGAGCAGTTCAATCTGTCTGTTCTCACATCCCTCTTGTGTCCCTCCAAGATAAGCCCAGACCCAACTGCAAACAGGTAGGATGTGATTCTCACCTCCTGCGCCTCTCCCCCCTGAGGCAGCCTTGTCTCTTCCTACTTCTCCCAACCCACGTCTCTTCAGCTCCCCTCTGATTCACCCTCCCTGTCTCCCTTCCCCTTCGCCCCAACTCTGGGCCTTGCTCCTCTTCCTTAGTCGGCTGGCGGTGGCATCTTCTTTGGTTTGCTCCAATTTTTATCTCTTCCTCACCCTTAAAACCTACCAACACTCACCCTCAACATCTCCAGAATCCACCTTCCTTGGAAGGGATGAGGAGATGGATTTTATACAAACCAATTTAAAATTTGATGTCTTCAATGATTAAGTTCTTTCAGGAAATCATTGATGTTAGATTCTGAGACATCTTTCCTGTCTCAAAGAGTGAAGTCCCATCTATGGGATGGGACTCCATCTTTCTCTGTAGGATCAATAACAACAATGTCCAAAAGGATCTGAGTTACTTCCTAGCTATGCCTGAGCTGTTTGGCGGTTTCAGACCTCAGCCTCAGATTACCCTGACAAAGTGAGTTCATATGAGTCCCTAAAAAGGTGTTTCCCACCTAGAGTGCAGCTTGTTGGCCGAGTCTGGGGGTGGGCTGTTAGTTTGGACCTCAGACACACTTACTCACAGAAGACAGGTGCCAGGGAAGGTCCCCGGGTCCCTAGTGAAAGCTTGTTCACCCTCCCTGGGGTGACTCTGAGACTAGGACTCCTGGCAGCCCCATAACTTTGAACACCAGGATGCTACGTTCCTTACAAGTGTACGTGAAAACCCACCGATGATCCCACGGGGATGCGGGGACCCTCCTGCCTTCCCTGCATCAGCCCACAGCTTGTAGGGTGGCAACCTCAAAGCTCCTCAGAGAAGAAGGCAGGGAAGGGAGATGACAAACGTCCCCCGCAGAGTGGGAAGGAGACCTAGATTCTCAGATTCCCTCCAGGGGCGAGAAAGGGATGCGGGTTTCCCTGCAGGCCAGGACACTGGGGAGAGTCCTGAACCAAGATCAACATTCCCTCCCAGATATCAGCTATTTTTAATGACAGAGCTGGTGAAGAACAGGGTTTTCGTATGTGGAAACAATGAGATCCCTAATCTCGCATCCCAGCACTCACCAGATGTGTCCACACAGACCAGGGAGAGGAAGGCCATTCTTGAGTGAACGGTGTTCACAAGTTGGACAGAATTTGTACATTTGGTTGTTCTTTTTCCCCCTCAGATGGAATAGTGTGCGGTGGGCAAAAACAAATGCCTTGACTTCTAGCTTTTCCAGAATCTCGGGCAAGTTAACCTCTCCAAAGTCTTGGTGTTATGAACTCCAACTGGAGACAGAGCCCATCTCATGGCTTCCGCCTCATGTAGGGATGCTGTTCTGGCCAGTGGCTGGTGCGGAATCAGTGAACAGCCCAGGAGGACCCCACCTGTGCAGTTACAGCCCTTTCTCAACCTGGCCTCGTGCCCAGGGCCTTGCGAGGAGGCAGAAACAGCCTCTAAGTTCGCTCAGAATCCCTTGCAAGGAAGGGTGGGCTTTGTCTCGCCTTACATTCGATGGGTCTCACCCTGAGGGCTGCAGGGCATCACCTTCAATGTGGATCAGCTTTAAACTGAGTGACAGGTCACTAGAGGATTTCTTTACTACTTGGGGCTTTCCGAGAAGCGTCTGTGCTTCGGTAGTTTTTGTCTTATAAAAGTTTCCCACCTGCAGTGGAGTTTATAATTACTTCAAAGCTTTTTATAAATGAACTAGATTTCCTTTGCGCTCAGGATAATTTACAGAGTCATCAGTCACTTCACTGCAGCTGGGAGCTTCACACAAACCCCGCCAATGCACCTTGAAAATGAAACCGCGTGTAAGTGGGAGCGAGGAAGCATCCCTCTGAGGGAAACAGAAATGACTGGCCAGCAAATGGTTCCTCCAGCGCATCTGCTTGACATTTTTAAGAAAAAAAATCCTAAATCACTCACCAAGATTATGTGAATCTCATAAATGAAACGATAAGGATTACAACTTAAAAGAATCATTCCGTCTAAAACTCGTATTAAAATACCCCTAAATGATTTATTTAACATAAAAGGGCTGGAGGGCATGCCTTTCTGCCCACCCCTGCTCCATCCCCAGATTTTACCAACACCGTTTCTGCTTGGGAATTTTTTTTTTGTCAGCATGGATGTTACCTTAAATTATATCACTTGAGTTAAACTGCAAATAAAATCACACATAATGCAGACAAAAATGACTGTACTTCCCAATTTCGAGAATGTGACTTGCATGTGAACGAGACATTTGTCTTCCTAAACCCCAGGAGACCCCAGGATTCCAGAAGGAGTCAGAACACACCTCCAGTTGTCTCTTTCCTCGGATTTGTGTAATTCCTGGCACATGCCTTTCAACTTCCATTTCTGTGAACAGTGTGCTCTTAGCCTCAGGGCTTTCTTCCTGCCACTGCTCCTAATTCATTACTTGATATTCGCGATTGCCCTTCGGGAAAAGGAGAATCTTGTTTCAGAATTGCACCTGGGCATTTTAAAGTAAATACGATGCAAATGCTTAGCTGGCCTTGTCTGTACATTCACTTTAGAGTGAAGAATGAATATGTAAGGCTGGGAGGGGGTGGGGTGGGCGGGGAAAGCATTTGCATAATGGTGTTTGCTGCAGGGGGAAACTGAAACCCGGGCTGTGTAGGAGGAGCCCTGTTTCCTAACGTCAGCGCCGTCGCCCACGACCGCCCCCGCCGACACATGAGGCTCTGCAGCCGCCCCCGGAGACAGAGGGATGGCCGGGCGCTGGGGGCCGGAGAACCAAGTGTGAAACCAGAATCAACACCTGGAGCTGGGCCGGCTGTGGGTTCCCTGGTCTCACCCGTGAAGAAACACTCCTTCTTTTCTCCTGAGGCGTGTGTGAACCTCTATCAGTGGGGTCTTATCTTGTGTGACAGGGCAAGTCTTGAAAAATGGGGATAGATCACATTTTTAAAGAATTACTTCTTCCCCGCCCTGAAGAGTCAGTTTCTCAGTCGGCTTGAGTGTTGCAGAGCCTGAAACCAGAGGATTAGGGCAGCCCATGGCCGTCTATTTCGTCGAGAACAGTTCAACCCTCGGGGTGTCATAAAGGCAGCTCCCTGGAACGTCATCTTTCACCTACTCGATCTGTACCCCTGATGTACTGCAAGGCAGTTTGGGTTTGTAGTAGTTTGAAAATTATATGATCTTACATATTCTGTCGTTTTTGCCTAGCTAATGTCTCTAAGCAGCAGGGTGAATCTGGGGCAGTTGGGGGGTAACACCAGAGTGTTTTTCATACAAGACGGGTTTGCTCTCAGTACTAGGTTTTCTGCTGTAACATATATACTTCTTATAGGAGTTGTGAGAATAGGAGCCTTATGGTAGCCGTGTTTCTTTTTGTTCTGTCTTCAGCCAGCAGTTGGCTGATACCCTTGCTGGTCAGCAGTGGGGAGATGGTCTCTTGGACGAGTGGTCCCACCCTGGAGGTCTCAGCCCCATGGATGTTCTCAGGCCTTCTGAAGTCCACCTGCATGTCAGCCATTGTAAATAACTGAGAAACTAATGGCTCTGACATTTATGTAGTCTATGACATAGGGGCTCTTTTAACGTATATGATAAACATTCTTTTATATGCCTAAACTATCATTTTAAAAAAAATTACCAGCTTATAAAAATAGAACTAGTAGCATAATGTGTGTGAGGGGGTGATGACAGAGGCTCAGGAGACGAGTGGCAAAATGTTCTCTAGGAATTTTCACTTATAAACTTTGATTACTGTTCATTTGGCCTCAGGATTAACATCATGGAACTACTTTTCATTCTTCCATAATGGGTATAACTTCTCACCATCAACTTCGTAATTTAAAAGTATTTATTTTATGGAACATTGAAAAGAAGATAATTTACACATGTGTGATTTTATTAGGCCTCCGTGGGGTGTTTGCACTGAAAAGCTGCGATTGAGGCCGAAAGACAGGAGCCGGGGAGCTTTATTTAATTCACCTAAACATTTTAACTGGGCTGTGTTACTTTTCTTGTTACATTTTGGAAGAAGGAGGAAAAAACAGTTTTAAACCTAGGTTTGGGTTATTACACGTGTTTATTTCCACACATTATTACATAAAGGATATTAGGTCCCAGGCACCAAGCCACCCTAAGGAATAGTGCTTTTGTTCTTAGGAAGGTCACAGTTTAGAAGGGCAGACAGTTGTGAAAGATAATGTGATATCAACAGCCTTGTTTCCCAGGGGCCAAATGAGTGCCAGGCTCTGGACCAGGTTCAACTTGTGAATGATCTCACTTCCTCCTCACACAGTCCAAGAGAGTGGTCCTATTAGGATCCCTATTTTACAGATGAGGCAATTGAGGCACAGAGAGGTTAAGTAACTTGTCCAGGGTCACACAGCAGGTAGGTGGCAGGGCCTGGATTTGAAGCCAGACAGTTGGATCCCAGAGTACATATATTCTCAACTACCATGGCACTAAACCACACTATGAACGAAGCCCTCTGGGAGCACAGAGAAGAACTCTGAGGCTTCTGTCTGTGGGCGTCGAGGGTGTGTTCAAAGAAGAGTTGATGTTTAGCTCAACCAGGAAGGGTTGGGACGCCTGTGTTGGATAAATACATAAGGTGGCTTCTCCTGCTAATGACAGTAGAAGAAAAGTGTCCCAAGGCCATTTGTTTGCACCTAAAGATACATCACATTTTAAAGGACCCTGGTTACCCTTCGTCTTCTTCGATCTCACACCACGGCCATGTGGTTAATGTTGGTGAGGATGACATTCCTGTCCCCCAGAGCAAGATGTCACTTCTCATACACGTCATTCAGGGCATAAAGTGAGTAAAAATACAACGCTAAAGAGAACATTTCATCAGGATATGCTGACTGGGGATTTCACTTACTGAAGTCTAGTATTAGACTTACTAGAAAGTCTCCAGTAAGTCATGAGAAAAATCGATTTTGAAATGTTCTGATGTAGGTGGTACGCACCTGAAAGATGCCAAGCCAGGCTTTGGAGAAGCCTGATGCCCCTCCTGCCCTTCGGTGGCTTTTAGTTAGAAAACGAAATATTTGTTTGGTGCCCACCATGGCCAGCCTTGCACGAGATCCTCTTGGGGCAGCTCACGCGCCAGTTCAGGCAGGAGGGTGATGGTGCCTCAGGAGGAGGTGCTCAGAGCCCAGCACCGCTGTGAGCGAGGAGAAAGCCCAGCGTCCTCCTGCGTGAGCAGTGGGAATGTATCTGCCTGACAGCAGTGACCGTGTTTTACCCGTCTTTGTCCCCTTCCCGCCCTGTCCTCTTCTCCCCTCTCCATCCCATGGTATTTGTTGGTGCTTGTTATGGGTTCTTATGTTGAAGCCCCAAAACCCCCACTACCTTAGAATGTGGTGGGATTTGGAGATAGGTCTTCAAAGAGGTAATTAAGACAAAATGAAGTCATTTGGGTGGACGTTAATCCAATATGACCGGTGTCCTTATAAGAAGAGGAGATTAGGGCACGGACGCATGTAAAGGGAAGACCACATGAGGACACAGCGAGAAGGCAGCCAGCTATAGGCCAAGGTGAGAGTCCTCAGAAGAAACTGAGCTTGCTAACACCTTGATCTCAGACTTCTGGGCTCCAGAATTTTGAGAAAATCGACTTCTGTCGTTTAAGCCCCGCAGCGTGTGGTGCTTTGTTATGGCAGCCTGAGCAGACTGATACAAGCGCCGATGTATTTTTGTTGAATAAACCCATGGTGAGATGGATGGGGTAGGGGGGAACTGTTGCATAGCTAGAGGAGAAGCAAACCGTAGAGGTCTTGCTCAACCTGGGCAGAGAATTTAAATTCAGTGTTGTAGGCAATAGGGAGCACAGTGGGTCCTAGCGCAGGGGAATTCCATGGCCAAAGCAATGTTTTAGGAAGACTGGTCTGGTGAAGCTCTAGACTTCTGAGCCGGTGAGAGGAACCAGGCCTGGGAACCATAAGAAGGCTTGACAAAGGGCTAGTGGATAACTGATGGGAGATGATGAAATGAAGGGGGCTCCTTCCTTCCCTGTATGTCAGTCTTCTCTCCTGGAGGGACAGATGAGAACCTCTGAGGGACCAAGAAATTGGAATTCTACCTGGAGACAAGCCCACAAAGGCTCTGATCTGATTGGACAGAGACCAGCTTCCTCACCTATATAATGAGAGCGAACGAGCCAGTCTCTAAGGAATTGAGAATCTACATCCCTGGAGTTCCACAGGGCAGGTGAGATTTTAGGGGGACCTGGTGTGTTCCCAGCGCCAGACAGATGCTTTCACCTAAGGGGTGTGGCACCCCAGATACCCGGCCCTGGAAAGTGAAGAGAGGGTGAATTGGGGCATCCATGATCAGAATCCATTCGTAGACCAAAGAGGCCATGAAGAGTGAGGCCCATGGGCAGCCTGATGGGCTCCCGGGCTGACTTGGCCACTAGCGCTTCAGTGCCACCGGCTTTCTTTGGCTTTTCAGCCACTGCCAGCGGGAGGCTGGCTGGGGTTCCTTCCCTGGTTCTTGCTTCGGTGGATCTTGGTTACACATTAAACTCTAGTTCAATATCCTGTTGCTCTTTATTTGTACTCAGGGCTGCACAGTGATGAATGAGTGAAAGATTAGGGCAGATCAAATGTCAAATCTCAGCAGATGCCCTTATGATTACAGTTGTTTCTACAAAGCAAAGCAAAGCTTACGGTATCAAGATTATTTTTTAAAAGTGCACTTTGATCAAAGTTGAATCCATATTTCTTATTATTTCAAAGTTTAGAATGTGTGAACACCTTTTAAAAGCCCTATTATACAGAGCTATTCTGAAACCAGTAAGGCCAAGAAACCTATGAGCGTTATTTAGCATAAAATGAAAATCAAGAGCCTTTATATTTTAAACTCTTCAAGAATTATGCTAACCTACTTGGTCAGATTCCATAGCAAAGACTATTGAGCCCCAAAGAAAATAAAATTCCTGGGGCAGGAGGAATTGGAGTTTTATAAGATGGCGGCTGGATGAGAAATAATGTTGAAAGTAGAAGGAAGTCTAATGATTATATCATGTAGTCATTTGTCATGACTTAGTCTTCCCTGTTTCAACAGTTTCATCTGACTTTCTATTATTTTCTGTATGTTTTAACTTCTATTTTTAACTTTCTTTATGAGTATACAATTCTAAGGGACTCTCAGAAGGACCTACCTGGGAAGCCTGGGGTAGCACCTCTGGGCTTTCTCATCGTGCTAAGGCTTGGAGGGGCTAAGAGAACTGTTTTCTGTTGAATTTGATTGGATCTTTCGGTGTACATTTCTGTGTCTTTAGTTAAATGGGATGGACTGTTCAGTAACGTCGAATACTTTAGGGATGAAAGAGGAATCCACACTTGTAGACCCTTTCCTTCAGGAATGGATAGTATATAATTGCAGAGGCTTTCGGATTTAATTAAGAATCTTTCCAGGTTAAGAGTGACAGAAAATGCAACTCGAACTGGCTTAAACAAATTCTAGCACTTACCATCTCATGTCAGTGAGCAATCTCGGAATAGGATTCGCACAGATACCTCTCAAGTGAAGTGAAGACATTTCAACTTTTTTCTCCTCCTGGCTCTGTCTCTAATGTGTTGACTCCCTTCTCAAACAGACCCAACTTTAAGGGCCTCAAGTGGCTGCCACTCGTCTGCTGGGTCCAAATCCAGCAGCAAAGAGCTTTTGTCCCAGCATTCCCTGCAGAAGTGCTGAAACTCACTCTGATTGGACCAGCGGAGGTCATGTGCCTATCCCTGAGCCAATCACAGGGGGTGAAGGACTATGATGTCGTCATTGATTTACCTGCCTTATCGTCACTCCTCTCCCTGGGCAATGGAGTTATGAAGATTGAGAATGGATCCCTAAGGCAGCAAACCACAGGTGTCCACTAGATTTTACTCACTGGCACAGGTGACTCACTAAATGTATGCTTCCTGGTGTGCAAAGGAGCCATGTCTTGACTTCCAAGTAGCCACCCGTCACTTACTTGTCACACTAGCTATCCCTTTTGTAGGTTGGCTGGAAGAGAGACCTCAGTATCTTCCAAGGTAGCCCCTTACAAATTGAGTATTATGTCTATTATTCTTAAGCCTGGCGTGCAGCTGGTGGCAGGACAGTCCCTATTTAGATATTGTCTGTCGTTTCTTCCACCTCCCTCCCAGCAACCCCAGCTCCTGGTGCCAAGTGTCTAGCTCCTTCCGTATTGGCCCAAAGTGTTGTCTTTTGTGTTTGAGAAGGATTTCTTATTTCATGCATCCACATTTTCTTTCTGTGAAGCAAACACAGGCCTTTTGTCTTCCTGACTTTTTCTACATGTCATTTAGCTAGGATGATTTGCTTCAAAAATGCTCTCTGATGTTGATAAAATGTTTTGTCTTCTCTTATGCCCAAGGAGCAAGTCTTTCCTTAGCAGAAAGTATCACCTAAAGGTTCATCTGTTTTGCCAGTCAAATGCTGCAGAGATGTTCTCTCTAATAAGAATCCCTTTTCTCAGTTTTGACCACTGAGAGGTCGATCAAGGCCACTTAGCAGAACAAAACAACCTCCTATTTCTTTGTCGTCCAAGTTCAAGGCATATTCAGTGAGTTCTCAATGATTACAACCAGCAAGCAAAGGATGGCTGCTGTATTATTTGGTGAAGTTCATTGTTTATTGGGATTGTTCAGTTCACTTTTAGACCTCACTTCATTTTCAGCCATTTAGAAAGACACTTATTTGTTCTGCGAGAGCATTTGCAGTCTGTTTCTGATTAGTTAAAATGGTCTTGACCAGGGCTAAGTTCACATTTCAGGTTTGATTTATGCCTTCCCTATCTGCAGTTATGTTTCTTGTTACCCCATACAACAGAAGACCTCTTCTTATTTATTCCTTCTCATTTTCATGTGAACAAGGTAATTTGGTATCAGAAATACCTAGGCAAGGCTAGGTATGCTAATGTTATAAGAGAATAAGATATGGAGATAATATATAAAATTCCGGATTACTGGGGCACAGAAAATAACCTAAGCAATTTCTGGAGTTGATGATTCCAAATTCTCAGGTGTCCTTCTTGAGAAGAGAAGACATGATATTAGAACTGTTCAGAGAAGGGTTCCATGGAACTGGGCCAAGGCCTTTGATGAACACATGTCCACAAAGATAGACTGTACACTCCAGCCCATTTTGAAGAGAAAATGTGGCCACCAAGGTCAATGTTTTAAGTTCTGTGGCCATTTATTCTCTATTCCCTCAACCTCACTGGCCCTGAATCTTGTGTAAAATGTGGGCAGGGTAGGAGCCCAAAGAACGACATGGTAGTCAGATTAAGGAAGAAAGACAGAGTTCACAGAAGTCACTGATAATTCAGTAATCAGCTCGTGTCTTAGCTGGAATGACCCTCTCAGGGGCCCTGTTTCTATGAGGAGAAATACAGGTGTCTCAGCCTTTTGTCCACCTCTGAGCCTGGGAACTGCAGTGGACACCCTTCACCTTGATCCCGCACCTTCAGCCTTCTCTTACACAACCCAGCTTTGCAACAGATGTTATGGGTGGCGTTTGTATTTTCATTGTGTTCATGGGTCTGTCTGGCAAAATGCAAAATCTTACTGATAACGTGTGAATTCTTCCAGCGTAGAAATGAATACCGTCATCCAGATGTACGGAAAACAAGCCCACTTAAATATTTTTAATAACATATAACTTTTATAGGATGATGCATTCTAGTTATTTCATCTTAACCTCTGCCACAAAAGACATTTGAAGACCTGAAGTGGGTTCCATGAAAAAAATCCAAATGTAACAGCCTTGGAAAAGATGGTGTGTGTGTGTGTGTGTGTGTGTGTGTGTTGTAAGATGTTAGAGTGAGTGCTTTTGTTTTCTTTTCCCCCATTTATACAGACTTTTGTTCTGCTCTTAGATAAAATACTAATAAACAGGAAGTTGAAAAAAATGTGGTGCAATTGTTCTGAGTGTTGTTTTTCTTGTGAGGCTTTATTACGGGCCATCCCAGACCATCCTATTCAAAGCAGCCCCTGTAGGTGGTGATGTTAAAAAAGAAATGAACCAGTCGGGCTGCTGGAGCCGCCAGCTCTGCAGCTGCCTGCTTCCCACGTGAAGCCTCAGCCTTCAGGACCCTGGGGGCTGCTCAGACTTCCCAGTGGTTTCCTCTTTATTGGCCCTGAACCAAGTTGTAGAATTTTAAGGATGTGAAAGTAAGGCCATTCCTATGGAAAAAAATATTTTTCTTCTTTACTCCTCATTCTGAGCACACGAGACTTTTTCATTTCCCCTGAATGCTCATTTTTGTGTGTGTGTCTGTGAGTGTGTGTGTGTGTTAAAGAACCAGGAGCAAACAATTAAATAGGAATGTGCAACCTTTATTTATCTTTAGGACAGTTCATTCGCTACAACCGTGGGCTGTTGCCATTTGGAACAAGTGGTTAAGAGAATCTGAATCTTGTTTTCCTTTGCTGAAAGGGTGACTTTAATAATCACGGCAGTAGTTCATTTCATGATCTATGATGAGGTGATCGGCAAGAATGGATACTCCTGAAAGTAACCCTCACCTCCCCAGGCCCTCTGCCCTCAGTGAGTCCTGGCCTGTTTGAACTGGGGTCTGGGAGCTCCGGCCCCTGGGACAAGCAGAAGCTAGACAGGGGAGGTGCGGGGATGTGTTGATTCTTGTGGGACAGTTATCAGTCACAGTGTAATGTCACCTCCGTTCTAACCCTGCACTTATGGGGTTTCTGTGCTTTCCAGGGCTTCCCCGTTCTGTGTGAGGGCTTGCAGATCCATGCCTGGAGTTTTAGACCCTCTAGCCTTTTACCTTTTTCCCCCATGATGGTGTCACCTCCTTAGATGTCCCATAGCTGGGGATGCCAGGCAGGAAAGAGTGGGGCAGAGCTGCAGGAAGGGGGAGCTGAGGGAATAGGAATGCTAGGGAGGGGGCAGGCCAGGCTCTGTCCCAAGTGTGCCCAGGGTCCCCACCCCTCCCCAGAGGCACCCAGAGGACCCCCTTCCACCATCACCCGGGCTTTTCATCCATAGCCACCTGGGTCTCATCTAACCTCCCCAGTGCCTGCTCTGGTCAAGCCTGGGCCCGTGGCTGATGCCTGCGCCACCCAGACAGCTGCCTGTCCTGGACCTGCCCTTCTGTCTTGCTTGTTTTTGCACTTAGTACTAAGTGAAACTCAACGTTAAAAACTAGAAGGAAAAGGTAGAGATGCCGTCACAGGAACGTGAGCATGGGCAGAGGTAAGAGGGAGAGTGCCAACTGCCCAGACCCTGCCCCAGGGATCCCACGGTCTGGAGCCTCGATGCCATTCAAACAAGCTCTTGTTGCTGTGAAAGTCAAAACATGGGAGAGAGTAAATAAATCCCTTCTCTGTCACCCTGAACCTGGAGAAAAGCAAACCCTTGGGGCCGTAGGATTTCACCAATTAGAAATCCCATGAGGTCTTTTCTGGGCTTAGCCCTCTTCGGGGAAGAAGTAGGATGTGTATAAGTGTGTGACATCCTCCCAGGTTCTGGGGAAAGGTTCCAGGGAGACAAATGTCTCCATGTGGAACTTGGTGTTTGAAGGAATTTTCAGGGTCTTTTTAGGGCAAAGAAGCCTGATTTTGACAGGATTAACCAGTTTGCTTTCAGAGGGCAGTGGTCACTGTTTCTGGAGATGGTGAACAGTGGGTTTCCCTAAGATGTTGCACATTTTAGGTTGAGTACATAGGTATTCGGCACTCTCATGACTATTTTTACCATTTTATTTTCTGTTCAGAGTCAAGAACTGTAACCACCTAAGTTAGCCCCTGTCAGTAAATAGAATGTCCCAGCAATGGAGCATCTAAATGCTTCCTGGACCAGACCCCTGCCATATCTGTGAAGATAAATGATTGGAGTTAAATCCAAAAGTCGAGTCAGGTGAAGATATTCTGCAAGAAGTGTCAGGTTGTTTTTGTATATTCTGGCTCCTGAATTACTGAGTCTTTTCTTAGATGGCTGGGCTTAGAGGTTAGAGAGCAGATAAGTAATTTTTCTCTGTAACACTGAGCATTTTCACTGATTTCAGTCTTACTCATTAGAAAATAATCTGCTCACCCACAGATGCCAAGGGTTCCAGAACAGAACCACTCTACCTCCCCCTGTAGCTGGGTTAGACCTCTTTCCCCCTCTGTGGCTTTCACAGTCAAATGTGAGTTGACTGGCAGTCATTTGTGAGCGAGAGGTATTTTTGAAGCATGCTCGACGCCACTCTGTCACAATATTTGGTGGTGGTGGGATGTGTGTGAAATAAAATATCCACCCCAGAGTCCTGTGAAGGTCACCCACCCTTGGATTCTGCCATTCGAAAGTTTGGACATTATTACCCCAAAATGCAATCCGACTGAACACCAGTTTGTAAGGGCCCTGTTATGAAATTGCAGGAATTTCCATGACCTATGCTGTCTGAGTCGTTTTTAAACATTGGTGCCCTGAGCCTGATTAGCCCGTTTTTATTTCTGACAATTTATAGTTAAGGAGGGATTGAAAATGAATTTGATCTGTTTCACTTTGAAATTTCCCTAAGGTCATTTTACCAGCTTTAGACCAAAGTCGATAATGCTTTCGTTTTAAACATAGTTATTTTCTTTTTGTGACGTGATCTCTCCTTGCTTGGTGTGTGGTCTAGTGACTTGACGATTTCAAAACCCTACGGTGTGAGCAGGCTTGGTCTTAAGAGTCTGGCTCTGGTGTGGCCGGGCTAACTTGGCCCATTAATCGGCCTGACTTTGCACCAAACAGCATATGACTGGCAATTAGATTTTGTCCAAAAGAAGGAAACAGTAGAGGACCTCAATGGTGTAATTTTAGAGCTTTAATGTTTGGTCACTGGTCTGAAAGATCCACTCTCTTCTATAAAGATATGTAAATATGTACTCTCTGTAACCTCTCCCTCCAGATAATTCAAAGAGCCTATAATTAATTGTGCCAAATCAGGAATTTGCTTTTCTAGAAGATTTTCCTCTTCTTCTTAGGAAATCTGTTAATAAATCTTCTTGGTCATTGTAATATTTCCATATATATTTATATATTGTATATTTTATGTAGCTAATGTATATATACCAATGATCTGAGTCCTTTTTAAAGAGAAGAATAATATTAGTTGATTCACCTCCATTTCTTTTCAATATCAAAAAGGACATTATAATAATCCCAACAGGAGAGGGTTCAGAAATTGAAACAAGTTGACATCTGCTGAGTTCTGAATTAAAATGGAGCATTTAGCTTTCTTTTTTTTTTTTTCTCTGTTAAGCCTTAATAATTTTTACACATCAGGCCTTTTTAGATCTAAGGTAAAAATGATTTAGAATTATATTTCAAATTAGAACTGTCATATGATCATTCACATATTTTGCTGTTGTTATGATATAGTAAACAATGCTCTATAATCAGTAATTCACATACTGGGTCAGTGATTTTTATCTCCAAATTCACCCACATTGCATGGCATAAATATTTCATAATTGCTTACCTATGAAATTAGTATTTCATATTTGCTTGCCTATGCAATTAAGTTTTCTGTGATGCTGCAACTCATCTTGTAGTACACAAGTCAAAAAAATTAGCAAGATGCATGTGGTTCCTTGTACAAAACGAATGATACATGCTGGCCTTATCCATAATTTTTGGTGTTAACAGATGAATTTGAAAAATGAAACTTGCCTTTCCTAGCAGCAAGAAAACCTTTTTCGTTTTCTCTCCTCCTTCCTTTTTTGTTTTTTTTTGGTTGGTTCTTTTTAATTTTTTAACCACTAAATCATCAACCTCAGCCATCCCTTCTTCAGGGGAATTACTCACTGTATTTTCTGTTGGGATCCATGATGAGTTTCCTGTTGTTTCGCAAAAGTTTACTCAGCGGTGAGAGCGAGATCGCGTACAGAGGACTCATGATGGGTATGAGATAGCAGCCTGGCTAATTTTACTTCTGAAATGACTTTTAAAATAGCAGTTTTTAAAGTGTGTCTTTTACCAAACCAGAACAGCGGTATTTATCACTGGATCCTCTCCCTGCATATAGGCTTTCTGTGCTAGATGTCTGGTCTCAACTTCCATTTTTCTCACACCAGTGGCCCTAAAGAAGGCCACTCTGTTTTAATATAACTTACATGTAGCAGGAAAGGAAAAGGACAGTGCACCAAATAAACTGTATTCCTATTTAATCCTCACCATGCTGAGAAGGTTTGTGAATATGAAAATATTCTATGATTATCCTTACATGAGATGCCTAGGGCTGTGAAATCCAAAGAGAAGGAAAGTATAAGAGGGATTACCAGGGGCTGGGGATAAGGAGGAGTGGAGAGTTACTGTTTACCGGGTACCAGATTTCTGTTTGGGATGATGCAAATTTCTGGACATGGATAGTGGTAATAGTTGTACAACATTGTGAATATGCTTTTTACGACTAAATTTTAAGCTTAAAAATAGTTAAAATGGTAAATTTTATGTATATTTTGCCACAGTAAAAAAAAAAACCCACATGCACGGAAATAAGGCATCTGAATCACTATGTGTAATAAAGTTAGATGCTAGATGTGATTTGCAAGGAATTATAGAAATTATAGGGGGAAAAACATCTCAAGAGCCACCACTGAGTCCAGACCTCTGGTTTTACAGATCTGAGAGCTGAGGCCTGGGAGGAAGCCTGTTCTCACCCCTGAGTGATGACGGGAGACCAGTCCCGGACTCTTAGATGACACTTGTCTGCCTCTCCCCAGAATGGCCATTACTTCTCATTTGGAGTAACTGTGCCATTGGTTAGATTAGCTTTGTGATAAAGCCCTGCAGCTAGGACCTTTTAATCCTGCAGCCTTTAATCCAGACAGTCCATGAGTGAGCTGGGTGCGTCACTAAGGGAAGGCTCCGAGACCAGAGGCTGATTGATTCCCTAGCCCCGTGACTGGCTTTTATTTCATGGGAAAATCATGTTTGAAACCAAAGTGGCTCCTATAGTGGCAGTTTGCAGCCCACTGTCTCTCCCTGAGTGCAAGACACTGTCACTCGATGTGAGTTTGGGATTTGATGGGCTCTATCCATGCTTTCAAACCTTAATTCATATTTAGTTTACATCTACTTTCCTCAAGTGTACCATCTTACCAAGGGAAGTATATACGCGAGACTTATCCATGTGATGTTTGTAAAGTGGTTTAAATCAGCTCGGGAGCTAAACCCTCATGAAACAAATTTCAATAACCACTCTATGGCGTTGGAATACAATCTCTCAAGCCTCTTCTATGATATGCCTTTATTTTTTACTCCAGTATATATCCCCCATCATCAAACAAGTTCTTGAGCCACGTTTGATTTTAAAAATTCCACTTTGTTGGAATTAACACGAATTATGTTTCATTTCACACAAGCTGTAGTCCCACTTGTAGACGACTTGCCTACTTCCTGAGGGTAAACAGTGCGCCCGTGCAAGGTTTTATTGTAACACATTTGTGCCCAATGTCAGCATTAATAATTCTGGGTAGAGGCTGCAGTGAAATGAAGAAACTGCCCGAGCGAAGGACCACAAATGCTTGATGTGTGAGACAGGCATGTCAGTGAAACAAGAGCATGACATACTTTTTCTTTCCAAATGAGGCAGCGCTACAACTAAAAAGCCATTTTGCCTTTCGCTTTCTAAAATACGTCTTGCTGGAGAAAATGATCGCTTCGTCCCATCCATTGCCCGTGGAGATGCCGTTCGGAAAAATCTTGCACGAATGACAGCACTTCTGGGGGATTTATAAGTGGCCATCCCACGCCATCCCAACGTGGAGCCAGATATATCACCTTCAACATCAGGGTTGTTCCGGGCTGTTTTCTGTGGTTAGTTTTCTAATTCAGCTCACTGGGAATCTTAGGCGAAAGTATATTTCTCCTAATCTGATGAGTGTTTCCCTGGGTCTGAGCTCCTTCAGAAGTGGACCACACACGTTCAGTTGGGACCACCTGATGTAAAAAGGAGGAAGGTGAAGGAGCCGAGTGGCTGGAGGAAAGTCACCGAGGACAGCCTGGTGATCCAAGGCTCTTGAGAATTAAATGCGTTGATCTTGTCTGAAGGGAGCTTGGGCGGGAAAAGGAATAGAACTCACCAACGTGAAGGTGACTGATGCCCAGGAGATAAAAGCAGTGTTTAGCACGGTAGGAAGCATGACCAGAGTAATGGGGTGAAACCAAGGAGGGACGTCCTGGAATTTAATATTAGAAATTAACTTCCAAACTGGGGTGTGTCCATCAGAGTGTGAAACGGGCTTATCAGAAAAAACTGGGAGACTGGTTCTGGTGACATTGCCAAGAAGGTTAGAAGGGAAAGCTGATGAACAGGATGAAGTAGCAAATAAGGCGTGTGCTGGCAGAGCACTGAGCCAGGTGAGGGCCCAAGGGACAGTGTGGCTTTTTACAGACCCGCCCCCACCAAGCGAAAGGACATCAGGGAAGCCAGGTCTACACCTGCAGCTCTGCCCCCGGATCAGGAGCTGCCGAAAGCTGAGCTTTTTGTCACCTTAACACCTGGCGTCCCAAATTTGGCCGCTGGAGTTCCTCTGAAAGCCTCTTTATTATTGTGAGTTAGTGTTATGAGGCCACAAGAGGGAATGACATGGATGACCATAATGGGTGTACCTTTTCTTTTATTACATCTTTGGACTTTCCAAATAAATTGCAGAATTCTCATTCATATCGGAACATTTTCCATGAAAACAATAGTTTATTAAAAGTGCCCAGAAATGTCCCCGTTGCCTCCCTGAGTGGTCTGGCTGGATTTGTTTTTCCCCTGCAGGCAAGGAGATTTATTCCCATAGCAGGGGTTTCCAGTGTCACGTTGACAGTCTTGAGATAATTCTTCCTGGCTTCATGTACTGACCTGCTTTTAAAATAGTCCTGTCACACTGCTAGGTAGGCAAAGTCATATTTTCATCACAAGGGAAGAGTGCCTTTTCTCAACGTGAAAGGACCATGCTCCATAGAATAGTGATTCTGTGACCAAAGCTCCTTTCCCCTTTAATTTCTACAATTGCTTTTTAAAAACTGCATGGAATAAGTATCTGAATCAGAAAGAAGGCCCCAGCTTCCTTCAGGTTCTCTCGGGAGGAATCTCAGTGTCTGTGTGGATTTCTCCTCCATCCCTCCCTCACTCCCTCCTTCCTTTCTTCCCAAATGTCTCCTCTTCCTCCTCCTTTTTGTCCTGTTGCTTTTTTCCCCAGCTCCTCGTCTTCTCTTTTTTCTGCACTTTTTTTTTAAAAAACAATGTACATAAATTGCTTTAAAAAATACAAGAAAAATTATTTTTGTATTTTTGCTTGGAAAAAAAGACATGAATTAAACACTGAAACCACCCCTGAATACATTAATCTACAGGAAGAGAAGAAGGCCAAGGGAAGCAGCAAATAACAGAAGCAGAACTATTTTATTATTTTTTTTCCAATTGTGGAGAGACTCAGAGAGGTTTGCACTCCCACCAAGTGGACCATACGTGGTCCATGTTAGGTGACCGGCCCCCGCCCAGGAATGAGATGGGTCACAGCACCAACAGTAGGAAGGAACAGAAAAGCCACAATGCCCTGGGTGGTCCGAGAGGGAGTGCCACCTGGGGCTCACTGGTATTCCCGGTGACCATGGCCATCTGTTCTCCAACGTGGTACCCCATGGGCCAAACAGGAGAAGAACCTGGTTAAGGAGAAACAGACACCAAGGGCTCCCCTGGGAGAAATCTTGTAATCTGCCAGCTGCGGGGACAGTCTTATCTCCAGACATCACCTCCCCTCCTCCCAATGCCCACAGTTTGCTCTGAAAAGAGACCAGAAATCCTGCTTTGAGAGCTTCATGAACACACGAGCCTCCCCGCGGTGTGTTCACCACTGGTCTGGGAGGCTGAGCCCAGGGGCGGGATGACCACAGCCCACCTCCTCAGTCTTTCCAGGGAAGGGCAGAGGGGGGCAGGGATGGCAGATGGTAGTGTTAGGACTTGGTGCAGGCACGGTGGAGGAGGGTCTGTGGGGGACACTCAGGGACCAAGGAAGTCTAAAGGATGGAGACCCAGGCTCACCGAAGTGCATGGTGGGAGTGAGGAACCTTCTCCAGGCGGGAGGGATGAACCTATTACTCGGATTTCTTCCTCTTAGTATAAGCTCAAACACCCAATACTGAAGACACTGTCCTCTTGGCTTTGGAAGGCTCCACGGGCAGGAGATGGCAACCCACTTCTTAAACGCTAATGGGACGTCCGTGGTGCTCCAGCCGGGGTGCTTGGTGCTGGCCAGGCTGGGTCTGCCAGCCACGGGGTCTGTCCTGGAGAACTTGCAGTCCAGCCAGACACACGGATCTCTGGACCAACAACCTCCGGGGAAGGGGCTCCACGGGCTGTGGGGTGGTGGCCACTGATTTAAACAGTGGTGAAGGCGGCCTGGTAAGAAGGCAAGGACGTGGGCGGGGCCAACAGACATCTGCCGTCCTTCCCGACTCTTCACTTGCTGTCATCTGCAGCCGGTTGAACCCCCTACCCCGACCCCATGGCTTCCTTCTCTCTAAATGAAGGTAATAAGAGTATCGGCCTCAGAAGTTTGAGCAAAGTCGATAATTTACACGATACGCCTAGGACAGGACCTCAGCAAATGGTAGCTGTCAGTCTTGGTCACCCCAAGGTACCCATCTGTGCCCACCCTGGAACTGTGGTGAGTCCCAAGCTAGGAAGTGGGCTCGTGCTACCTGACAAGCTCATCCGTCTGCCATTCATGGGTCCATTTAGCAGATTCTCACCCAGGGCCAACTCTGACCAAACCCCGTGCTGGCAGGGGACACACTGCAAGCCGGACTGAGACTTCCCCAACACTGGCCACCCAACTACTCGAAGGAAGCCTGAAGCACGAGGCCGACGTGTTGCCTGGTGACAAGGTCTGTCCTCCCAGGGAGAGGTAACAGGAGGTACATTTCCAACCACAAAGTGACATTTGCCCTTCCATTCAAATGAGGGGTGGTAGCGTCTAAAGAGAGAATGGCTCACTCCATCTCCACTGGCTTCTGAGTCACGGCCACCAGCAGGGGCCAGACTCTGGCCACCCCCATGGAAGGCACATGAGAGAGCTGGGGAAGCCACGTCCAGAGAATCAAGGTGAGTCTGGGTTTGAAGACAGAGACTGGGTTTTGCTTCCCACTGGCAAGAAGCAAATATAGATCATTGACACTACCACAGTGTCAGGCTTCTCAGTGAATCTGAGTGAAAAATGACAACGGTTTCCAAGTGACTTCTGGAAATAAACTGTGGGTAAATAGCATCTACTTAAAGCCTGGAAACCGAGTTTCCTTTGGTTTGTGTTTTTAAATGCTTTGACGATGTGGTTTGCTTCTCTCCAAGAACAAAAAAGAAAAAAGTAAATAAAGGCTGACAGTGGAGTGTGATCCAGAGTCAAGCTATTCTAATCGCCTGCCTCCACCTGGGGCAGGACGGTTGGTGACAAGAACAGACAGTCGGGACGGGCATGAGATCCATCCCAAAGGCACCAAAACCAACGTTAAGACGAAGAAAACACACATTCCAGCATGGAGCAAATGTTGCCATCCCTCGGAGGCAAAATGCGAATGAGGATGATTTCAAGGATTGTTTCTACCTTGTCACCAAACGGAGACATTGCCAAGCGCTCGTGGCTGTGCTTCTGTTCGCTTGAAGCGATTAGGACTCATTCCCTAGCAACAGGCAGCAGCGGAAAGAAAGCAGAAAGCATTGCAAGAATGTCACCTAATAAACACAGTGGGAACAGCATCAAGGACAAAGGCAGCCCCAGAGGGAGGGACACGCCAGGCAGAGTGCGTCACCTCCCGGCCATCTTGTCTATGCCCGTGGCCACAGGCAGGTGGGAAGGGTCCTGCCGATGTGGGAATCCCTCTGATGTGCTGAAATATTTGGAAGATTTCACATTGGATTTTGCAGGCTCGCGTGACCACTCTGGATTCGTTCCATCAGAAGCGCTTTAGTGCTATCTCATAACTCTTTTTTTTCAGTATTTGTCCTTCTCAAAACCAATTCGTCAAGCAAATTTGCTGATCAGCTGTCCCTGGGACCTCTGTGCACTGGCTCAGAACCTCAGTCTGGTGTTGTGTTCAAAGGAGCAGGCAGATCGGAGCCTCTCAGAATCTAGAAGCAGAGCCCCCTGGGTTTAGGGGAGAGTGAAACCCCTTTCTCCCACCCTCCTTGGACTGCAGCTTTCCTGGTACTTAGGCACTGGTTTTTGTAACTTCCCAAATGAGTGCCACTGCACAGGCAAGAAGAGAGCTCTTAATAAATGAAGTCCAGTTGGCTTTGAGTTTAGAAAATAAATCAAATGGCTATTTCCCACTAATAAGACAGTTGCAGAGCAGATAATAAGTCGTAGCCATTCTTGTCCTCTGCCTGTTCCCTGGGCCCCTGTACTGTTTCCTTTTCTAGTGGCTCTGTCAGAACCCTGGTGGGGATTTCCTCTGACCTGGCTCTCCTGGGGTTGAACGGCAACCTATATGGACACATTTTATGCTACATCTTTTTTTTTTTTTTTTTTAACAAAATGATTAACAATGAAAGAGTTGGGTTTGGGGAGAAGCCCCTTTTAAAACAAACTGTGGAAAGTAATTGATGGGTAGTGGCAGTCTTAGAAAACACTTCTTTCTGTAACCCTTTAAAAACTCTATTGCTAACTGCATGTAAACTCCTTCATTAATATCCTGAATCTGGTACCCCTTGAGCTCTATGATGTGAATTAAGGTCAAAGGGTGCTAAGGAACAGAGTTCTTATTTGAATGTACATTTTGGTCATATAACATCAACGACCATTTCCCTTTCTGTTTGAAAGGTCTGTGTGGTCCCAGGCATGAGGTTCTGTGGTTCAGGGGTACTGCTGGCTGCAGATTTCGCTTGGGTCTGCTACAGCTTGTCTTAAGCTGATTTTGTCTTAGAGCTTAATTTCCATTTTCAACAAATTAGGCAAAATGAAAAGTGGTCTTTGGAAAAGAGTGAATGAGTGACTAATCCATTCTTCAAACATCTTTCTTGTGATAGTTAAATGGTGGTGATTCACTAACCCATCTCTTGATAAAATATAAAGCATGAATTCACGGTCACTAAACAATCTGACAAAACTACCAAACCATGTTCCTGGTTGAAGATGCGTAAAGGCCGATGTTTCTCTGAATCTTTTCACTGATCCTTTGATGGGACTTTTACTGAGACAGCTTTAGCTTTCGTCATGGTGAAACTTTTTGTGTCACTCTGGGTTTTCCTCGTCTTGGACAATGTTAAGTGTTAAGTGAAGGGCACCCCGTCTTATCAGAATGTTTTTTCCAAGACACGCAGCAGGAAGTAGTGGGCTAAAGGTCTGGACCCCTATCTATTTCAGGAAACATCATGCTTGTCAATAGTAACTCTGTCCCTCTGTGCTCTGTTCACCGTGGTTTGCTTGCTCTGTGCCCATCCCTGTGACTCGGTGTCAAAGCGGGCTTCAATTCCACTTTGTCACCCACGGCCCCACTTTCTTTTTAGTTGATCTTAGGTTAAGGAAGTGAGAGGACATGGAAAGGATTTGTGTTCTGTAAATAAGAGTTAAGTCTTTGCAGATTTTGAGGCTGGAAATCAACAAAACAAGATTTGCTCACAGAAGTGGTTACTTCTAAACTAAGTATAGACTGGAGATAAATCTGACAAGCTCTGACATCTTTAAATGTCAAATCCACCGCACAGCCCAGATGACATCGTACCTAATGATCGAACTCCCTTTAAAATATACTTCATGTAAATACATTTTTTGTGAAACCACAAGCTGTTTCTCTCAGTTTTGTTTTCAGCTGGCTTTGATAAAGAGATTGGTTGGCATCTTACAGCTAATTAAACAGCTTTCAAGCCAACATCATTGAAGAGTTTTAGACTCAAAAATATACTATACTCTTCATGATCCAGGGGTGTTCACAATGCTTTTTAATTGTGCTAACAGACCCTGTCAGAGGAGAATCATTTTAGCTCAGACTTGAGTTTCCAACACAAATCGTCCTATTTCTGATGCTGCAGTTACAGGGTCTGATCTCTTGTCAACTTACCAACACGGTAGGTTGAATTCACACTAACAAGAAAAAATGCAATTCCTATGTTCACTTAGATATATTAGTATTTGTGATATTGCACATTTCTTATACTTGTTACATATTTCATATGGGGACTAGAGAGCTATCTGTTTTTTCTTTGTGGAAAATAGAAAATGAAATGTGAGAGACCTTTGTTTCCAGGGCAAGGATTCTGAGTTTCTGAGCTTTTTTTCCACTCTTGTCTGTATGGCTTTTTTATTTTCTTTTTGCCAGTTGCAGTTATTTCTAGATTCTGGAAAATTATTACTTGCTTTAAAGAAAAAAAAAAAAAAAAGCTTGGTTTTCTAATTTTAATTTTACAGTGTAACCTGTCCTAACCCTTAAAGCCAGATTGCTCTAACAAAATTGTGTCATTTCATACACAATGGATTGGCTCTCAGTAAAAATGTGTATCTAATAAATGGGGGAGAAAACCCTTACTTACACTTAGGAATGCCTCTAAATGTAACAATGGTGTTTTAAAACCTTGGTGTTAACACGTGCATTTTGTGAAAAAAAGGAAGAATAAGTTAGCTAGTTGCAGGTGAAGTAGTTGTGCTGAGAACATTAATTTATAATATGGAAGAGTTTACCTTTTGATTTTTCTACTTGCCAAAAAATTGGGAATTTTAAAAAAATGCTCTGAATCTTTCTTCAGTGAAAGCTTTTGTCCTGTGCTACCCTGATCATAAGAAATTCCCAGGTTATAGATACAATTGAGGGGGAACTTGAATTTGTTCCGTGAGCACGGCCTTTTTACTTGTGGTAAAACAGAGTTAAAATGACAACGGTTCTGAAGAAAGTGCTTGAAGACCATGTCATGTTTCACTCTTTCCAGATGACTAAAATCACAATCATTTCCAAGTCTTATGTCGGGGGAAGGGGATATATGTGGTTTAAGAGTGGCAAGTATTAGCTAAGGTCAGGGGTTTTCTGAATGTGAATATTCGATTATGCTGGTTAAGGGTGAGGGCAGATATTCTAGGGTAAGATACTCATACAGAAAATGTCTTAAAGTAACAAATTCAGGTGATTCCCAGAGACTTCTTATTCCCTCTCATCTTTCATTGTAGGGTTCATTCAAGGTTTTTTGGTTTGTTCTTAAACACTGTCGTCTTACACAAGTCAGGCTGCCTGCTCTAAAGTGTCAGATCAGTCCCATAATATTGAAAGAGCTGGATCATAAAAACAAGAAGTGTGTAAATTCTGAATCACATGTTAAAACATGTCTGATGGTGAACAGCCTAACACATTCTCTTGACCAGAAGATGTTATTACATTGATATTGTCTTCAGTTCAAGTTTACAAAAAGCCATGCCATCCTCTCCCTAAGAATGCTGTAAATTCACCACAAATGTGTCCATCCTTCTGAAGGATTGAAAATTCCTCCAAAGTTTTCTGTCCCTCAGTACATGTTCTCAGTGTTCTTCCTGAGTTGTGTTATTTGTTTGTAGTGCTTTTTCAGTGTTTATTTTGCTGCCCTATGTTTTAGGAAGAAATCCACTTTCAGAAGAAATGACTTCTTACCCTCTGTGGGTGTTTACTTTCTTTATAACCTTAAGAATTTTCAAGTAAGAATAGATTAGGAGAATATATATTTGTGCAAAGAACATGGAGGGGAAAGAATTAACTAATTTTTAAATTGTTTGAAATCAGGGGACTGCTGGGCTGGATCTATTGGGGTTTTTCAAATTGTTCCTGTATTTAATTAGCCAAAGCACTGAGTAGTATTTCTTTCTGATATAGATGTTGAAAACAGCTTAGTTTTTCTAAATGTAAATAGCAAGGACTAATGCTCTTAGTATTGCCTGTAAAATCTAGAAATGTCTGCAGGCTGTTGTGAACAATTCTGTCTCTTTATGGAGAGTTGTTTGGGCTTTTTAGAAACTCATTAAATTGATTGTGAGTGCCTCAGTGTTATCAGGAAAAGGAGCTTTAGAAAATGGTTTCAGAATGTGTCATTTTCTCCTTGGTTTAATCTGAGATAGTGTGTGGGCATGCTGGTATTTTAAAAGGCTAAAAATGTACATAACGCTGTACCTTCAAATATGAGATAGGATTGCAAACAGAGAAGAGTTTTCTTAAGTCTTCTGTCTGAAATTCTGCTTTTCTTCCAATTAGTTAATTCTTGGATTTTTAGCGAGGATTCTTTCATCCTTTTTTTATCTTCAATTTGTTGTTGGCATTCAGCATAAACAAATTTTGAAAAGCCATGGCAGCTTTCTATCATTTTGATCTGAATATTGAATGTTTCATCAAATAAAACCCTGTGTTTTCATTTTAACTAGTTTCATTATTTTTTTTAATGAAATGATTTGTGGTAGAAGACTGCTATTTGGTTTCAATATTAATATATAAGATGAACTACGTGGGTGTCATTTATTTTCAGTAGTAAATAACTGCTTAACCGATTCTTTTCCTTTAGCATAATTCAATTGACGCCTTTAGAATTTTGCCCTTCACTTTCACACAACATTTGATGTGTGTGGATGAAAAATAAAAATTACATGTTGTATCATTAAAAGCACCTTTCATGCTGTTATGTGGTCAGAATCAGGGAATGTCATGTAGCTGGTTTCAAAATCCAATCAGTAAGTTAATCATTAATTATTCTTGTTTCCAGGAAACTCTGCTTAGGTTATTTCAGAATTTGAATTTGCTAGAATTCTTGTTTTTAATCTTTTATGTGTGTGTGTCATTTTAACCTGAAAAAGGGGTTAATTTAGCAAGATTAGGTACCTTTTCTGTTTGTATTGTGGCTTCTTCAATTTCTCATAAACTATTTAGTAGCTAAAATGTTGAAAGCAGTTTGGGAACAAAATGTCTGCTTCAACCATGACAAAATTGGCCACAGTTTGCCGATTGGGCTGATAACAAAAGCCAGCAACACAAAATAGGTAGAAAAACAGTTTGTTCGGTGATGTGAGACCACTGCAGGTCTTTTTGCATGTTATTTTTTTCATTCTGGTGTTTATGTTGTGCGGGCAGAACGTGGAGAGAGGTTTCTGCTCACCCCTGATTTTGATTAACCATTTCAGCTAGTGGATTTCTTTTACAAACTTCAGAAAAGAAGCTGCTCCCCTGGCATCTGAGACACATTTGAGTTAAAATCCAGCTTTGCACCTAAACCCCACGTTTCATCCGGGCTCCACCTGCTTGTAAATGTCTCGAAGCTCATAATTGGATCTTTTCAAGCAGCACTGTAAATTCCCTTTTTTCAAGACTTCAACGTGGAAATATATGGCTGTGCCTGCATTTTTGCAAGTGTAAAGCAAAAACGATAGTTTGCAGTTTTAAAAAAATTCCCTATCTGAGCATACAGTTGACAAAAGTTTTAACAACGAAAAGTACACATTGCCTCTCATGTGGTCGTCACAGACTGTAAACAAATATGAATGTCTTACATGAGACAATACATTTTTTCAAGTGATAGGACGAGATAACAGCATCCTCTCTCTCCTCTCTGTTCTTCTGAATTCTCATGCCTTGAGTGTGTGTCTGATGGTCTTTTTCTTTTTTTCTTTCTTTCTTTTGTTCTAAAAATCAGATACTCCAGGGCAATAATTAGGATGAGGGTTATGTTTCTACTTATCTAATCTTTGTTTTCACAAATAAATACAAATAACTCAAACTGAAACTTGATGGCTTTGGTGATAATAAAATAGCAGCCACGGGGAAATTTTCTTCATTTTAATGTTCTTTCACAACCCACATTCAGTTTCGGTAGGAAAATTATTAACCTTTTCAACAGCATGCTAAAACATAGGTTCATAATAGACGCCTGAGTATGATTTGCAGGTTTTGGTTCTATTTTGAGATTTTTTTGGTGTGCAGAGTTTTTTCTTTTTCTTTCTGTCTTTCTTTTTTAAATGGCTTTCTTTGACAGCGATAGTCATGACTTGGAGTCCTTTTGTTGGTATCTTTTCAGGGTGGGCACATTTTAGAACATTTGTATTTATTTTTTATGGTGGGAAGGGAAGATTCCTATTTCCTATCCTCCTACTGTTTTGTGCTGTGAAAGAGGAAATGTTCTTTAGTCTCATTGTTTTCCCTCATTTGAATTCTTGGGTGGACGTTGTGAATCCCATGCCCCCATTTTAAAACAATCCATTCGAGCCACATTTCAGAGAGGGCAGATGGCTCTGGGTTAGGCATCTGACTTGACTCCTATCTGCCTTGGGTGGCCTCGTGTCAGTGTCCATCAAACCAAAGCAAGTCGGGCCAGTTTGGGCTTGTGGTCCTGAAGGTCTGCACAGCCACCGGCTTGGATGGAAGGCCTGGGATGGTGGGGTCTCACTAGCTGACTGCTGCTAGTCTGGCACTTCTGGAAAGGGCGTGGGGGGAGGTGATCATGGTCTGGTAACTCCTGTGTCTTGACCTGAAACACGCAAGGGGTGGAACGTGGGGTGGGAGAGGCGGGCGCGTGGGATGCTCTCGGAGGGCAGTTTCCATTTTAGGCGTCTTCTTCCCCATGTCTGGCTGGGACAGTCACACCTGCAGGGAGGGGCCTGGATGGGACATCGTCCTACCCCACGCACACTGCCCTGTGTCTGATAAGGCTGTGCCTTGTGACTCACGGTCCCCTTCTTTGTTGCATCCCCGTGGTTTGTAAGTCCCCACCCTCACCTGGTGCCCTACCCTACCTGTTCCCACCGCCCCTGCAAAGTGGGAATGGAAACTGAGGAGCCCTCATCTTGTCTGTATCCAGTGCTGCCACTTTCAGTGTCATAGCCTGGGTTTGTGTTTTTCTTCTTCTTCTTCTCATACTTCCTGTATGAGGTTCGTTTTTTTAAAATGATAAACAAACTATTTTTTTTACCTTTTTTTTTTTTTTTGACCTGGTCATGTGTTGCCTCCTACCTGTCCGGTTGTGAGCCTTTGGCTGGCGCTCCCCACCTGAACATCACCAGGTGTCAATGTGAGCAGGGCCCCAAAGCAGAGTGGGCTCTGCTCCCTTCTCCTCCCAGGGTGGCAGTCAGGAGGGTCAAGCTGGTGGAGACATTTTCTAGTCTCCTGTTTGAGAGAAATGCCAGTAGACAGCTGGCTCGAGATTTCTCCTCAGGCAAAGGGAGCGGGGGAGGGGAAGGCTACAGTGTGGGAGGGTGGGGCTTGGCCAGGAAAGAAATGTGATGCGGAGGGGAAATCCCGGGTGCAGGTGTAGTATCCCATGGTGCCTGCGCCACGCTATACAGATGAGAAGCAACTGGAAAAGGGCATTGAGGGATGAATCATACCAACACTTCTCCCGAGGTCACCCTGAGAACATGTTGAAAGTCTCAGATGGTTTCTAGGCTGCTGGCTTCTTCCTCCCACTGTGGGGATCCTGGGCCAGAGCCATCCAGTGAGGAGCTTGGGTACAGTTGACCAAACTGAGACCATCAGTAGATGGCTGACCTGCAGTCACCGCGGTCACAGGGACTTAGCCCGCGGCCCAGGTATCACTCACTACTGGTGATGCTTGGACGTGTGTCACAAACACTTGAGGGCTTGTGAAAACAGACATCCCTGGGTCTCATCGCCAGAGTTTCCAATTCAGAAGGTCTGGGGCACACCCTGAAAATCTGCATTTCTGAAAATTCTCGGGTGATGCCGCGGATCCAGAGATCCACATTGAGGACCACTGGTTAGGGCCACGGGCCGTGGGTGACTGGAACACCTAAAAGCCTGTAAGTTGTCTCCATTTTCCCTCTAATCCTGAGCTGCTCTTCGTGTGTTCTAGACCAACCTTAGAGGTAAAACCAGCCTTTCAGAAGGCCCTTTGCATCTCTTAGGAATGGTATAGCAAGGTTACCTGTAATTTTGACCTTTTACAATGTCAACCAGACTATAGATCTGCTAAAATGTTTTTGAGGTTTAGTTCTTTGAAAAGGACGTTTTCTTTTATGGATAGAGAAAGTGACCAAGGCGAGGGGGATGGTACTGACTAGATCAGGAAATAATCCGGTGAGGCCCGGCCCTTGGGTTGCCCATCCTCATCTCCATTAGTGGAAACCTTTAGTATTAACAGAGGGAGGTATTTTGTGGGTCCCTCTCGGTACCAAAAGGTGGGCAAACTTCCGAGATCCTCAGGGGCTCAGGGTGTCTGAATGACCTGTGAGCTCCTGTTCATCCCAGAAGGTGGCAGAGTGTCAAGGTCGGGATGCTGGACTGGAGGCTGGATGCCACCGTGTACTGGCTGGTGGTTGAACTTCCCCTGCCCGCCAGGCGAGAGAGCTGCTCCTAAAGCAGCAGCAACCTGAGAGGGCGGACGCTTAAGGGAGAGCACACATCTGGAGCAGCATCTAGCAGGTGGGATGAGCTCAACAAACGACGGCCAAGAGGACCCGGCTGTGTTCGGGGCAGCCCTGGGAAGGCTCGCACTCTGCTGACGGATCAGTTAAAGGCTGAAACTTTCTGAACCACGGGTAAGTCTGTAATGATGCGTGGCACACTTCGTAAAAACTGCTTCTCGGGGAGGTCCCCTCAGGAGAGGTTCTAAGTCTGCTCAGAGTTATGTGGCTTTCATTCTAAAAACGGGCGCCCCCCCCCAGAAGCAAAGGAAGGGGGCCCCTCAAGGGCGGCTCCCCTCTCCCCTGCCCTGATGTCTCTAGTAGCACAAAAACTTAATCTTTTACACACGGGATCCATATCACTCATCCCTAAAATTAGTCTGTAAAAAGCAATGACGTTTTCTGAGCACGTCCTCTAGGTTTTAACTTTCTGAGACGTAAAAAGCCAAGGACTCCTGAGAGCGAACACCTTGCCATTGTCTAGCGGGTCCCACCCTCCTGGCAACTGTTTCAAAAGCTCAAAAAAATTGGCTTCCAAGCCTGTCCGAATCCAACGTGAGTCAACACGAACAGGATGTGAGCGCCTGGCCGGTTGTTTTCCCAAGCGTTGACGGAACCCTTGATGCACAGCGGGCTCGAGTGTGTGTTTTGCACATGGGTGGCTGGGGGCTCTGGTCTGGCTTTTCGGCACTGAGATATTGGCAGTGTCATGGATGTTACAGCAAACTGAAATTTGTGCTCCTTGCTTCCCCGCTCCCCTGCCCTGGTACTTACTGCCTGGGAAATAGAAGTTTGGATGGAATCAAGGGGAAATGCCCTGACTGGTGGCCCATCCAGCCCAGGGATGGGCGTCTGAGCTGCTGTCTCTCTCCCCTTCTCAGTTTCCCAGGCTAGAAGCCTCCCCTTTGCCATTAGGAACCAAAAGGGTGTGATCTGGGAGCTGACTCGGGGAGCATCCAGAAGATTGCCTGGGCTGCATTTCAGGCCCCTGATGAGGACTCGTATTCACAGTGTGATGTACGTGACCCTGAGGCCATCCCTCAGATCTGAGGGAAAGCGGAGCTGGGTACCCACAGTGGGGAGACCTACTGGGGGCCCCCTGAATGCTACAGACCTGCAGAAACAGCACAGCTCAGCCAAGCTGGGAGTAAGAATAAGGAAGTAACGTGTGACCAGAAGCTTCTCTAGGAATGTCCTAACACAGGGGAGGCGCTGGTGGTCTCCATCCCCTCCCAGCGTCCGCTGGCATAAGGGAAGCCAGATGTGCAATCAGCTCTGAATTAGGGGCAAATCTTTTAGCGTTCCTGGATGTTCCATCTTGGGTTTCTTCAGTGTTAACTCGACGGCCAGGTCAATGTGAAGTCACTCAGGATTTGACTTATGCGTGCAAAAGCTCGCACACAAACTAGCTCAGGTTTTACAGTGGAAAGCTGCAATTCAGAATCTAGGGACGAAGGTAGGAGAGACTCAGGTCTTGGTCCCAGCAATGTCTTTTCCAGTGTGACCTTAGGAAGATTGCCGACTTCCTTGCTCTGTGTGCTTGTAAAATGCAGGTTGACCAGATGATCCTTCCGGCCCTGCCACCTCTCACTCTGTGATCCTGGTCCAAGTAAACGTGGTTGGGTGGTCCATACCAAATCCTGCCTGGGCTCTTGCACTTTGGTTTTTCCTCCCCACTCAGAAGTAGGGTAACTGGAGGGGAGCGTAGGTTCCTAAGCTGTCTCTCTATTTCAAACTAAAGGAACAAGGTTGCCCCTTCCACCCATGTCAGCCACTGATGCATTTCTTAGTTCCTGTTTCTCTTTGCCCACCCAGGAAGGCACTGTGTATAAAATCTTGGGCCCAGATTCAGATATTGTCACGTTAGAAAATGCTAGCTCATGGAACACACATCAGGAAACTGGTTTTCCCAGCAGGCTCATTTGAGCAGTGTTCTCTCCAGAATGTTAGCGACCACACAGCCAGGTTCATTATCTCTCAGAAAGGCTGGTATTTCACTGCCTCTAGGATAGGAGGCCTCTGAGAAAAAAATAATAAAGGCTGAGGGAGTCTGTGTGCTTCAGCTAACTCATATGTGGAGGGCATTTGGGGAAGATATTGAGGAAAAACAATGCAGAGTTTCAAGAAATAAATGCAGACTGTCACAACTATCTTGTGAGTGTCAGGACAGCAAGGACTCAGTCAAAGAGAAGCTTTGCTGTCTGCTGCCCTGTGGAACCCTGCCGGCAGAGGTTCCTGTGGAAGAGGGGTTCCACTCCAGATATGTATGGGAAGCACACAAGAAACTAATGTAAACGGCTTTCTTTATTTCCTAACTTCTCAGGGTCTTCTGCATGTTACTGTGCATTGTGAATGAATGTCTCCCGGAAGGATGGAGCTTTTCCAGAGTCATGCAGCCCCTCCCACCCCGACCTTTTTGCAAATAATTTTGTGCCATTAACAAAAGTCAGGAAATGGAGAGGGGCCAGGGCAGCTGGCTTTCCCCGTGAACTCAGGGTTGCATCTGGGGCAGATTGCATGCGGAGGGGATTGCAGGGTCCTCAAGGAAGCTCTGAGCAGTCGTGGGCAGAGCCCATTTCTTCTCTGACCATCAGTAGTGGCTGGTCAGAGAACATGGCTGGGAATAGCAGGCAGGTGTGGATTTGACCTTGCTCCCATGGCAATGCTGTCTTCACCCCTCTCTTCCTACTCCAAGCGTCTGAGCAGCAGATTTAAGCACAAAACCGGTCTTTGGGGGAGGTGGCACCATTCGTATTTATGAATCAAGCCATCCTTCTGTCAGTCTCTCGAAGTATCCCTTCACTTGTTTGGGAGAACTAAGAATGAGATTCCGCAAACGATGTGCTGCTTGGGAGCCAAACCATATTGGTCTCAAGTGGCAAGGCAGAATCATAGGTTCTGGAGCTGTTCTTAACCCTGTGCTGTCCTCAGGGTCTTTGCTTGGTCAAGGTCCCCCCTCTTAGCATCTCTCCTTCCCTCCACCTCGCTGAGGCTGCTCGGTACAAGCTTGTCTGATCACGATGCTGTGATGTCCCTGGGAGCCCAGCTCTCTTGGAGGGGAAGAGGAGAGGGGACCAGAAGTTCAGCCACCATCCTCCTCATCCATCCTCGTTGGACTGTAATTCCATGGTGACCTCTTTTAAGTCTCTTTGGACCCCTGGGGAGAGGTGTTCAGGACATCACCTGGGCAAACACCAGGGTTGCCCTGAGAGTCCTGTGTGACTTCAGCTAGACCAACAGGAGCACATAGGGGAAGGGCCTCGGTGTGCCCCAGGCTTAGACCTGGACCCAGAGAGGCAGAACTGACTTCAACTTTTCAGTAAACAGGCAGTGGGCTTCTGGGAACATCTGCCTTCACAGTTTCTTGTGAATTATTTTTAAACTGATGCCCCGCCCCCCTATCCCCACCGCAATCTTTGTTGATTATCACTGTTTGAATAGATGCTGATAAATTTGATTCCCCATCTTACTGTGGCATTTACGATCTGTCTTTCCCTTTTCGGTTTCCATATACTGGAGTGACTGTGTCTCAATGCGGTTGGCAGTGACCTGTGTTTTTCGTGCATGTTTTTGTTTCAGAATAACTGGGAGATGAAACAGGAAGCTTTATGACACACTTGCTCGAAAATGACACAGGCACCGAAAAACCAGGACTCAGCCCCCTGCAGCACCTCTACCTGCTGCCCACAGCCGAGTGCAGGGGAAGGGCTGGCCCTGGGACCTGACTCCATCTGCCATGGACTCTAAGGGCCTCCACATTCAGTGGTGATGTCTCTGCGATATTGTGGTTATGGTCTAGTCTGGTCGGTTTCTTATTATCTGGCCAGTCTCTGTGTGTCTTCATCCCTTTTCCTTCATTAAAAGCATAACGAAAGAAAAATGGATTGTTTGCTTATTAGTTATGTTTAAATATTGATAGAAAGGTTACCAGATAACATTTGAGATTCGTTTCTCTAGGACCACAGGGCAATCCTGCCATAACCACACCGATCATTATGACAGCGTCTAGAAGAAGCGTGTTGAACCTGAATCACTTATTACTCAGCCTGGTTTGCCCTGCCTTTTCTTGTCTCTCTGGAAGACCTCTCAAGAGTCAGTATTAGCATGTTAACATTTGAGAAAAACACTGGGAGACATTTGGGAGTCTTTCCCCACACCCTCTCTGATCATGATCTACAAATGCTGCCCCCAAATTATCAGCAACCTTGAGCTTGCTTGCTAGTGGAGACCTTTGTCTTCTCAGCTGCCTTGCTCCCTCCCTCCACACATCAGTCACCCATTCACTTCTTCTTTCCACAAAGGTTTCTTTGGGGCATCCCGTGGGCCACGTTCTGGAGACAAGGCTGAGGATGGGATCAAGTCTGCCCCAGCCTTCTCAGCACCTCTAGCCTACTTGTGCGTGGGCATCGATCGCTGGGCTTCACTCACCAAGTGCAGGAGGTGCTGGGCAGTTCATCACAGACCGATAGCACGGTCATGTCCCTTAGATGCCCTGATTTCTTAAATCCACCCTTCACGTCGGAGCGCCTGGAATTGGCAATTAAACGTTCCTTAAAATGAGTAAATGTCAGAGCATCCCTTCTGTGGGGGGCGGGGGGTGGTCCCCACTCTCTTCCCCCACCCTTAGTAAGACATCTCCATCCTCCTGGGGACCTGGCCAAAGAGACCATTGAAAGTAGCCTTCCAGCAATGCCTGTTGGTCTTCACGTTTAAGCTTAGCAGACATGCAAGTATAATTTAAAATGACCACGTTGTACTGTTTCACACATCTCAGAATTAATTTATGTGTAGATAAATAGTAGACCACGATGATCATGTCAAAACTCCCTAGTGCGCAGCACAGTATATACGAGACGTATATCCGGGTCTCAGCCCAAAGGTCCCCAACTCAGAAGGGTCTCTCTGACCACCTGTCCTGAGAGACCTGCCCCCCCCATAGTTATCCTGTTTTTTCACTTATGAATTAGCTGTCACCTTTCACCCACCCCTCAGATTTCAGCTCTATAAAGGCAGGTTCTAGTCTGTCTTATTCCTCAGTCTGTCCCCAGCACCTGACACTCCGCTCAGTGATGATGTGTTGACTGGATCCATTATCTTACTGCTTCTCAGAGGAATGATGTGAGGTTGAGCAGCCCAGTATCCTAACCACTGTTTGGTGGATGAGGAAATTGCCAGTCCCTTTACTCTGACGAGGTAAGGAGGTAAACAGAGTAGCCTCGGAGAGGACCCAGGCTTTCTGCTGGGTCACCGCCCAGCAGGAAAGGGTGATCATGAGCTATCTGCCCTCTGGGTATTCAGATTCTCATCTGAAACCAAGCTTTGCATTGCTAATAAACATCCTTCAGTTACATTGTGTTTGCTGACGTTCCGGAAGATGACAGGTGACCATGTAGTAGAGGCATGTGTCCTCCGAGGAGTGTCTGGGGGACAGGGCTCTCATCCTTGCCTCGGACGACTCACCAGACTTCTCTGGACGCTAATGTCCTTTGCAGAACACTAGGAAGACCAGATGACATGATTCCCAAGATCCCACCCTGCTCTGAGATTCTTTTCTTCCACCTCTGCTGGTTCCATTTCTCTGGGTTCTAGAAGAGGAGGAAACAGTGCAGAAAAGTATCACAGGGCAGCAGAGACAAAGACCCCGAGAGTGCCAGGAACCCAGGCGCAGTCGTGGGTTTGTGGATGTGTCCTGTGGGTAGATGTTTGAAGTAATGGTTCTGAACCCAGGCCAGACATTAAAATTACCCAGGACTTTTAAAAAATCCAAATGCCCAGGCTCCACCAGGACTAATCACACCAGAATTTGGTTGAGCGGAGGGCGGGGGGCAGGCACAGACATCAGTGTTTTTTAAACCTCCCCAGGTAAGTCCATCGTTTAGCCAAGGTTGAGAACTGCTGGTCTAGGGTTTTATTGTCCACTATGGTAGCCACTGGCCACAAGTATTTATTGAAAACTTAAAATGTGGCTGGTGTAACTGAGGAACTAAATTTTTAATTCCTTTTAATTTTAATTAATTTAAATGTAAATAGCCACCTGGGACTGATGGCCACCATGTTGGACATCTCAGATAATAGAACACGTATATTGTCACAGAAAGTTCTACCAGACAGCTCAGTCTAGGGCAACTCTTGATGCCTGTAACTGCCTAGTGAACTGACCCTGAAAGAAGTTCGTCATTGCCCCTGTCTGTTACCTTGACTAAGGCCTGCTCTCCTGTCTTGGGCCTGCAATGTATTTTTCGCCTACCTTTTGAGCCAGAGCTTGTACAGCAGCAAGAGTGGTGGGACTGAAAGGAATTTAAAATATTTGCAAAAGTCTAAGCCCCCAACTGAAGTCATCTGGCGTTCACTCTGGCCATTTACCCGGTTGCATCTTTGAAGACCCAGCCCTGGAAGGGGAACTTTCTGAATGATTATTTAAGCAGTGGGAAGCAGGCCTTCCAGAAAGAGCTTTTGGAAAAGCAGATTGCCAGAAGAGGGGTTTGGAGTTTTGGAGGTGTTTGGGCTTTTGAGCTGGGCTCGGCTCGGCAGCTCGGCAAGCTCTACCAGTTTGGGGTTAGAGCTGGAGAAACAGAAGCCAACGCTGAATCACTTTCTGCCTATCGCTTGCAGACTGTCAGATTTTTTTTTTCTTTTTTTGGAGGGAAAGCACCTTACAACAAATAATAATACTATTTTGAATTTCAGAGCTTTCCCTTTTTCAAAGCACTTTACCACCTCTGACTTATTTTGTCCTCACAACAAGGCTGTCCCATAAGTAGGGAAGGGATGTTTAGGGCTTGTCACACACTCCCAAGAGCTTAATATTATGGAAAGAATTTACAATTCAAGGTGAAGACTCTGAGGTGTTGTTTTGTCATTTCTGGCCACACTCAAGTAGTTGTAGCACGACTAGAATCAAATGTACCCCGATTTTGCGCTCCTACAGTGAGTTGCGGTTTGAAAGGAAACGTAGGACTTCACATGGGTTCTGTCTTGTTTCATCCCAGCTTTCCAACTCATGTGAGTTGATTCTTTGAAACCATTTTTTTCTCAGAGGTTTGTGTGATTTGTAAATTTGATAAATATGCTTTCAGTGTCTCCATCCAAGTTATCCTTTAATTCATTGATTTTTATATTGAAGTACAGTTGATTTACTATGTTGTGTTAATTTCTGCTGTACAACAAAGTGATTCATATATATATATATATATATATATATATATATATATATATATATACACACACATTCTTTTTTTATGTTCTTTTTCCATTATGGTTTATCACAGGTTATTGACTATAGTTCCCTCTGCTATACAGTAGGACCTTCCTGTTTACCCATTCTGTCAAGTTAGTTTTTAAATGGTGACAGGACTGGGCCTTGTGGCCCTCCATGGAAACATTTCTTCTTCCCTCCAATGGTTATAACTGGTGCAAAACTAGCTACAGAACGACACCGTCCCCTTGGAATCTTTAACCTTCTCTATGTGTAGAGCTGCAGAGAACCATTTCAAACCATACTTGCCACAGGGGAGAGAATACTGAATAGTCTGTCCAACTAAGACCTCCCAGGCGGCCAGCCTGGCTGTCTCCAGCAGCTGAAGTGGGATTCAAGGTAGCAGGATTGACACCATGCCGTGAGTGGACCTCTTTGGGATGTCTGTCCTGCCAACTGTGAATTCTTCTGGTCACACCATCCTCTGGCCCATCTTTTGTATCTTATGTGCATAGGATCCGATGAGAGGTTTTCAGATGCTTTACTGAAAGCAAGACACACTTTCTGGGGCATTCCCCTAATCGACTGTTCTGGTGAAGCTCGTCAAAACAGGAAATGAGGTTAGCATGGAATGACTTTCTCTTAGAGAACTCGTGTTGCCTCTGTAGAGACCACCACTTTCTTCCCAAACGCCTGTGAGCTTTGCCTCACACCTCTTCTGGTCTTGCCCGGAAACCGGAGTGAGTCTGTAGTTTTTAGAACCCATTCTTTTAGAAAGTGGTGGTGATATTTGCTCGTCCCCAGTCTTCCAGAGCCTCTCCTTTTCATTCCAGTATGTCTAAGATGTTTGCAAGTCACTCTGAAGTTAGATCTGCAGGTATTTCAATCCCAGCGCAAACATGGTTGAGCTAAGGGTTCCATGTACTTGTCCAGATGGACGTGGTCACACACGGGCTCCCCACCTGGGCTTCAGGTGGCTTCCTCCTCATGCTGGTGGGCCCACGTGCTCCCTTTTCATCAGAGGTGCCAGTAAGAGAAAATGAAGCCGGCAGAGATGAAAACTTCGTGGGGAGAAGCCATGTTCCTCCCCTGCTCCCCACGTGACCATCTGGCTCACAAATGCACGGTGATTGAAACAGCGGGGCCCGGCTTCACTCCTGTGAATCCCCACATTGGGTTCTGACTCCGTCATCAAAAGCCATGAGGGTTTCATAGTTTTAGGCGAGCTGCAACATGCTTATGGAGGCTGAGGCTTTCTGAAAAATGGCCCTACTTGAAATTTCTAGATTTAAGTATCTTTTTCTTAAGACTGAAGTACTTTTGAGTCACATTTGCTGTGATTCAATGGCAGGGAGTCTGCCTGGGGAAAGTCTAGCCTTGACTCACAGGCGCCTGGGGAGCACTGATGTCTCCAGATGGGAGACTTGGATTCCCTTGTGAAGGTCTGCCTGTGCATGATGCTCTCACGTCTGTAATCCCGGATCTGTCTCTCTTTTCCTATGACTTATCTGGATCTCAAAAGCCATCTGAGTCCCCGTGGCTGGGAATGGGGCACAGCCACTCCACACCCCGACCTTCAGCTGGGAGTCCCTGCCTCGCTCTTCCCAGGTCTCCAGGTACCGCGTTTTCAGTGATGACTGGCTAAGTAGATGGATTAATAAAGGTGCACCTTGAGAATCATCCCAGCTCTCTGGTGATTCACAACGTTATTTCCAGTCCTCATAACCGGCCGCAGAGGTGGGGTTATTATCCTTTTGTTTCAGCTAAGAAAACCGAGTTTCCCTTTGTTTCAAATCACAAAACTAGGAATGTGATGGTTCATCTTGATTGAAATCCAGAGCAGTCTGGCCTCACTCATCCCTCTCACGCTGCCTCTCTGTATTACATTTTATAAATATGTACAACAAGCAAATGCCATTTTTCCTTATGAAGGACTGAATGGTAAGTGCCAGTTGGAAGGAAGATACTAGAGCATCATGGAAAATGGGGCGATTGGAAATCAAATGATCCGTGCGAGGTCCTGGTCCCCTTCTTGCTGCAGCAGCCCTGCAGGAGGGTGGCAGCCCACGAGCATCTTCTGGGGTAACTCAGTGACCATGTTGGTCCTGCCTCTTGCCAGCCTTGGGTGAGGACCCTCAGTCACAAAAGGGTCAGGATGTGGACACACCTGTTCTCTGAAAAGTGCCTAATTCTCAAAGTGTGGCGGGAGGGTGGGTGAAAAAGGCAGAGGCCCCACCCTGGCCCCTTGGCACCAGTATCTGCTTTTCAACAAGATCCCAGGGGACCGGAGAGCACAGCTGCTTGCTCTGCTCTCTGGGCTCCTTGAGGTCAGAGCTCTGTGGTCACACCTTTCACCTCCAAAGCCCAACATATGCCTGCCTGACGTAGGTGCTGAAGAAAGGCTGGTAATGTGAATTTGGTGTTTATTCTTCTGAGGAGCTCGTGGGGTGGGCGAGGTGGGGAAATCAGTTAGACAGAGGCTCCTGGGGCCCCAGGCAGGCCTCCAGCCCTCAGCTAACGGCGGGGCCATTCAAGAATCAATGAGATGGAGAAGGGGGTCAGGATAAGGAACCGTGAAACGAGTTCCACCCGTGGAAGTGGTCCTCGCTGCCATTTGAGAAGGAAAAGCAAAAGATGAGGGAAATCTGTCATCCAAAACTACTAGTGTCCTGTCTCCAGCTCTTAACAGTTCTGATTCCATTATTGTTTTCATCTTTGGAACCTCTAGAGGCAGCACAACACAACAGTCCCCGTAGGGGAGGAAACCATTTACTGTGTTTGCCCAGGACGATCCCATCCATGCCCGTTAGACATCAATTAGTGCCTGTTAATTCCTTTCCACTCTGCCTTTCACTCTCAAACGCGTCCTGGTTCGGACAATAAAATAGTGGGAGCTCTATCTTTAGGTCACCTTATATCTGCTTTTTAATTTTCCCAAGAAGTTGCTTTATAAACACTAATTCTTGCACACAACTGTCACCTCTTCCAGAAGGAAAGGGTTTTGGCGGCTTACGCACGGTTCTGACAGGGCTGCCCTAGAATCAGCAGAGTCAAAAACGGGGGAGTGAGAACGAGTGCGTGCATGTACACCCGTGTGTGTGTGTGTGTGTGTGTGTGTGTGTGGCCTGTGTGCTTTGTGCATGGCTGAGCGTGGGTGTCTGTGGTGCGTGAGAGCCCGTGTTCCTGCGTGTGTGGTGCATGTCTGCGCAGGGCGCACAGGCGGAGGGGGCGTGGAGGCCTGGGGGTGTGTGATGTGTTTGTGCCTTTGACTGTCTGTGGTCTGTGTGTGCATGTGTGTGTTGCGGTGTGTGTGTGTGTGTCCACGGTATGTGCAGGTGGCCGGTGGGTGTGTCTGTGTGTGGAAATGGGTAGGTGGGGGGGTGATTTTGAGCCCTCGGGGGTCGTTGGCAGTCTCCCTTCAGACCCACCTGACACCACGGAAAGGGAGGCCTCTTCCCACCGCCACCCCCGCCCCGGCACTTTGGGGAAGCCACTCTGCGAGGTGACGTGGACGGAAGGGATGGGGACACCTTCCGGGCCTGGTGAGCCCAGGCCCTGAGCCACCTGCACCCGGAGCCCTCGAGGGTGGGCCCGGGCCATGTTGTTCATGCCCAGCTGGTGACTGGCACACAGTAGGGCCTCAAGAAGGATGTGCGCAGGGCAGGATCACTCCGGAAGCCCCTTCCCTCTGCCCTGCTCACTGACTTGGGGCACTCGAGGAGCGCTCCTTACTCCGCGTCTCATGCCCAGTGTCCGTGCGTGAGGAGAGACGAGCTCCTCGCTTCAGCTCGGTGCCCCCAGCTGGCACCCCGATACTGCATCCTCCTGGACAGACCGCAGAGGCCGCCAAGCCCAGCCAGGCGGAGCCCTTCTCCTGGTCAAGGCCAGGTTTCCACAGTGATCAGCACAGCGGCTAGATGCTGACCACGGGCGAGGATGGCTGGCCTGGCCCATGGCCGGCATGTTCCCCTGCCCAGCCCTCACCTGCTGTCCCCTCCGGAAGAGCATTGCTCATGTTAGCTGAGGGCCACCTGACTTTCCTTGACCTGTCTCTTCCCGAGGCAAGAATGACCCCGGAAAGTACTTCTGAAGACATGGTCAGTGCTGGGGCCCTTCGTCTAGAGTTGGAGAAAGGGAGATGCCATAAATTCCAGAACTTGATCCGTCGGGCCCCAGGTCTGGTCTTAGGGGTCTCTGGTCTGCATGTTTGATCTCTCGGAATCTCGGTTTCCAAAATCATCAGCTAGGGAGAATAATGCTTCCCACGCCGACCTAGGAGGGTATTTGCAACGATGTATGAAAGCACTTAGCCTAACGCCAGGCGCAGAGTACAGAGTCAATAAATGGTGACCATCATCCTATTATTTTAACGCATAAAAATTGAGGTTTAAAAAATAATAAATGTATCAGCAAGTGGTAGAAATATATCATCAGCAAAAATACTCAGATGGGGTCCTAATGACCTAAGCTGTAAAATCATAGCAAAAGGAAGAAAAGATCTAGAAAGCAAGGGAAGCAGAGACAGCAGTCTCAGGAAAAAAAAAAAAAAATAGGGGTAGAGAGAGAGTGAGCCAGAGCAGTGCAGGGCCAGTCAGCCAGAGCACGGTTTCCTCTGCCGTGACAGTGTGACAAGGGCCCGATCCTGAATCTGCAGAGCCAGACATGGTAGAGGGACATTGATTTGCTTTAATGTAAATATTTTGATGTCTTTCTTTTTCCTGAACTTTTAACCTTGCTGGTAAACAGGGTTCATACAGTAAATGAATTGTTTTTCTGAGAACTGCCTTTTGAGGAAATAGGAAGAAAAAAAGGATTTTTATTAGCTAATTGTCAGTCTTGTGCATGATTAAAAGCTTCATTATTCTGCTTCTTAACTCTGCCTTCAAGAGACGCTTGGCCACCAAAAATTGATGAAAAACACTTTAAAATGTGTAAACACACCAATTCAAAAAATAGCAAACCTCACACAATAAAGGGAGAAAAGTCATTCTGTAGAAGGTTTCTGAGACAAGAAAAACAACCAGTCCAAACTCCAGTTCGTTGTTTATAATTAGAAACTCCCCGAACTTCATTTCCCTGGAGATTCGGGCCCTGGCTCACCATCTTGGTCCATTTCCAGCCCTTGTAACTTCTGAGATGTTAATGGAAGTCAAGAGGGCATCTGAAGTCCTGGCAGCAAAGGCTGAGCCTTAAGATACACATGTAATAGCCTTTCTTTCTCCAGGCAGGTGGCTCACAGCCATCACTGTTTACTAACACTGTCCCCGTGGGTGGATTGCGCAAGAGTATTTTGTGATAAAGGAGAACCAGGACAGGGAACTAACCAGAACACGGAAGATCTAGGTTGTAGCATGAGCTTTTCACTTGAAACTGTCATTTAACCTCTACCCTGTAATTTTCTTAACTGTTAAGTGAAGATAGGACCTTTGGGCTGTGAAGCCTCAGGGAGATGTGGTCAAAACACCAGATCTGTAACTTGCTTTGAAATAGTTGGAGGAAAAGAGAAACCCTCTCCTTATCAAGTTGTGATGGAGTTGCATCAGCCTGGTAGTGGATGATGGCAAGTCCTTGAATGTTCCTAAGACCCGACAGCAACCCCAGCCTCCGAAAACTCTTCCTCTCCTGACTTTTATACCTACAACTGTTGTGTCTCTTCAGGTGAAGGCTGGCAGAGCCTACCTTTCAAGTCATGCCCCCATTGGAAGGGAAGCCGAGGACACTGACAATGTTTCAAGTCTCCTAAGATATAGGGCGGGGTTGATAAGACTTCTAAGAGAGTTTCTTGCTGCACTCTTAGAAGAAGGAGGAAGAAGCAGAGGAGAAGGGGGCAGAGAAGATGAAACGAAGGGCCAAAACTTTAAAAATTTATTTATTTATTTATGTATTTATGTGTTTGTTTATTTTTATTGCTGTCTAGTTGATGTACAATATTATATGAATTTCAGGTGTACCCATAGTGATTCACAGTTTTTAAAGGTTATATTCCATTTATATTATTGTAAAATACTGGCTATATTCCCTGCGCTGTACAATATATCCTTGTAGCTTATTTATTTTATACATAGTAGTTTGTACCTCTTAATCCCCTACCCCTATCTTACCACTTTCCCCTTCCCTCTCCCCACTGGCAACCACTAGTTTTGTTCTCTTTATCTGTGAGTTGGTTTCTTTTTTGTTATAGTCACCAGTTCGTTGTATTTTTTAGATTCCATAAATAAGTGATATCATACAGTATTTGTCTTTCTCTGACTTATTTCACTAAGCATAATACCCTCTAGGTCCATACATGTTATTGTAAATGGCAGGATTTCATTCCTTTTTGTGGCTGAGTAGTATTCCATTGTATATATATATATATATATATATATATATATATATATATATACCACTTCTTTATCCATTCGCCTCTTGATGGACACTTAGGTTGTTTCCATATCTTGGCTATTGAAAATAGTGCTGCTATGAATGTTGGGGTCCATGTGCCTTTCTGAATTATTGCTTTTGGCTTTGTCAGACATATACCTAGGAGTGGAATTGCTGGGTCATATGGCAGTTCTATTTTTAGTTTTTTAAGAAACCTCCATGCTGTTTTCTGCAGTGGCTGCACCAATTTATATTCCCACCAATTTTAAAGATGTGATTGAAGCAAACCACAAAATGTATTAAGAGAGGCAGCTTGTGGGAAGTCAATTCCTAAGGCTCTGGGTTCCCATCATTCTCCCCTCCTTTCTTTTAGAATAAATTAAAGAATGGGCTAAAATCCAGGTTGTGTGTATGATATTTTTATCTGATGGATTACCTCATACTCCTAATCAGAGCTTATGTGTTGTAAAGCACCCCCTTCCTGTTCTCCAGGCCCTCACTTCTGTAAATGTTATGAACATACACACATATGAGTCTACTCTGCAGAAAAGCCTAAGGAGGTCTTTGGTCCCCCGCAATTCATCTGAAGGTTTAGTTCTGGAAGGCCTGAGCTTGCATTACCAGCAAACTGTTCCACACACTGCAATAGCTCTGTAAATCACCACTCTCCCAAATCAAACAAGGGGAGACGTCAGTAAATACTACAGAATGGAAACTTCTCCTTCATTTTCTGACCTTTCTAGTTGACAAGGGTATCAGTCAGTGCAACGTTTGTTGGGACTGGTAAGTCTGAATATTCATTTGTAAGGCTTTACTTGTAAATAAAATACTTTTGAGAAATTCAGTTGCCTGCCGTTCATACTTTTTTTCCTCTTGATTCATTTCAAACGATTTTTCTTTAAAAAATTTTATTTATTAAATTAGAGTTGATTTACTATAGTTGATATTGTGCTGATTTCAGATGCACAGCTTCAGATTCTTTTGCATCATAGGTTATTACAAGATACTGAATATAAGTCCATGTGCTATACAGTTAAGTCCTTGTTTATGTATTTTATACATACTGGAGTGTATTAATCTATTAATCTATCTATTAATCCCATACTCCTAATTTATTCCTCCCCCTCCCCTTTCCCCTTGGGTAACCATAAGTTTGTTTTCTATGTCTGTGAATCTGTTTTGGCTTTGTAAATCTGTTGATTTGCATTGTTTCCACTTCAAACTATTGAAATTGGAAAAATTGTGTGCTGTTTTAGGATGCACTTGTAATCTTGAAAAAGTCATTTAGTTGTCGTGGTGCTTTCTGTCCCTGCTCTGGTTGGTTGGTTGATTCTAGTATCTACAGGGCTCTTCCTCCCTGGGTTCCTAGTAATGACCAGGCAGCTGGCTGTCCAGCCAGATGATGAAATAGGAGTTTTTAAGGCAAAGACTGCATGGGTAGTATTACTAAATATAGCTCCTGTGTATGTGCACGTGTGTGTTTCTATCTCGAAAGTGCTTTGCAAAGTTACATAAATACTTGTATGGAAGCTGTGGTGTGCCCCGAGAAAAGTATATTTGAAAGTATTCCTTCCACTGGTAAATAAATCTTCCCCAACAATTCATCCTTACCACTGCTAGTCACGTTTGAATCTCCTTCGGCTCTCCTCTCCTGAACCCCCGTTAGGAAAAGGGCTCCCCGAGTGTGGCAAATACTCCTTGTTTCTTATATTGAGTTCAAACAGGAAAATTCTAGTGTTTACTGGAAAAAAAAAAGAAAAAGAAAAAAGTAGTGCCTACTTTATATCTGTTGCACCACACTGGCTTAAATGACAAAACAAACAAACACAAAGCACTGGAAAGCTGGGCCTCTCTTAAAGCAAAGGTTGTGAAATTACAGGGTTCAAATTAGGCAAAACTTTCAAATCCTCTAAGAGTAACATGTTGGGGTGTCATTTAGATCCCCCCCTCCCAGTGCCTGTAAAAATAGATTTTTAGCTTGATTTATGCCAGTGTTTGTAACTTCAGCATGAAATACGATCTCCTCTGATTCCTCCTTAAATTCAAGGAGAAATACATCTTTCCATCAAATTGAGACACGAAAATAATGTTTATTGAAAACCTTTGAGCATATTTGTTCTAAAAAAGCACCTCCATACACTCATCCATGGCCCATTCCTCCCCATTTTAAGATGGAGAAATGAAGACTCAGAGTGGGCAAACAACTTGCCCCAAACCACCCAGTTAGGAAGCAGCAAAGCTGGTACTCGGAGTGGGTTTATTTAACCAAACTGTTTAAAATGTGAACTTAGTTTGTGAAACAGCCTTATGTGGTTGGTATTATTGTCCCCAGTTTATCACCCATCACCAGGCCCAAGGCAAAGTCATACAACTAAAGACCAGCAGGACCAGAACAGGGGAGATAAACGCTCCTGAGCGCTTTAGGGTTTACGCATTTCCTCGGGTCCAAGTGCAGGATGGAAGCGAGTAAGGAACCTACTTCCAGAAAGGGGCTCCCCTCTGAGAGTCGATGCCTTTCCCTCACTCTGTAGGTCCAGAAGGCCTGTTCTGTCTAGACTGACACAGAAACATGCGGCTCTCCTTTTTTCTGTGTCTCATCACAGAAAGGAGGTACGAACTCTTGGGAAACGGGAGACCTCCCTTTTCTGGAGTCACCAGCAATCAGCTCCAAGAACCTGAAAACAAACCCTCGGCAGGGAGCGTGGAGGCCTCTGTCGGGGATTCTCCGAGTCCTAGCGCGGTGGTACAGCGGCCAGATGCTCCTGATTCAACATCGGGCCTGTGTGGGTGGCACCCAATAGGGCATCTCGGGCAAAGCAACGCGGTCCTTCAGCCCCGCAGTAAACCCTCGTCCCGCTGACAGCTGCTTCCAATCACTTCTTCAACTGAGCGCTGAACAGTCGGTGAAGGTCAGATACGGGATCTGTTCTTCTCGCCCATGAAGACATTTTTAAAAAGGCTCTGCACACTCACCCCCAAGTCAGGGCCTTGACCACTGTGGACTGACAATGTACTGTGAAGAGAGGGAGGGAAAATCCTTTCCCTGAGAGTTTCCATCCATCATTGAGCAAACATCATAAATCTATGGCAGAAACAGGCTGCCTGTACTCCAGTTAGCTCCTGCTACAATTTTAGCTTCCAGGCTTAATGCCCTAAACGTGAATAACGTCGTAGCCCAGCACAGGTCTGATTAAGGAGGCGACTTTGCCAACCTCAGGGTCAGAGAGGGACTCCCCGCTCCCTTCCTTTATTCCCTGTGGCTTAGTAACCACTTCAGCAAATTTCCCCATTAAATATACAAGGCAACTGAGTGCAATAAAAACTAAAGGATGCGGCGGGTGAACACCAGTGTCTCTACGGGCAGACCTTGCTGGGCGACAGAGAGCAGCTCTGATCTCCGTTTGCCCTCCGGGATCCTAAATGTCCTCCATCACGAATGCGAGCATAAAAGTGGCTCACACCTTGCTTCTGCCCACTGGTCATCTTCAGTCTGTGGGTTACACTTCCAGGACCATCTGCTTCCCAGGCGGTCATGTGGTCTACACATGGAGTAGCTGGATATTTCCTAGGTACGTGTGACGTGATTGATGCCCACACACGGCATCTGAGAACGGGGCTGAGGGTCACACTCAGGAGACGACTCGAATTGTTAGCACCTCACATCCCATCAGGAAAGGACAGGGCTTTTTCGTCTTGCCCAGAGGGTACCAGCCCCTCAAATATGCTTATGGGTCCCTTGAATAATTCCTGGATGGAAGCCGTATTTGTTGAGCTCTTAATGCATGTTGGGCACACTTAATAAGAAATGCTGAGTCTTCTGTGAGGTGGCAGAGGGTCTCTGCACGTGTGACCTTCTTCACTGTCCATAACAATCCTGTCCAGGTGATGAATTATCTCCATGTTTTTCACCTGAGAGCAAGCTGAGGCTTATTATGGGGTGACAGTAATGGAGCTGGAATTTGAGCCCCACTCTGACTCCAAATTCTTAAGCAATAAAACTTTCCTCCCTCCCCGTCCCTGTTTCTATTCTCATCCTCCTAACACACACACACACACCCTTGGGTGGGCCAGTAATGCCAACAACTTACCACAGCACAACTGCATTGGTCCAAATTATAGGGATTTAGAGTCTAAATTTTCCATGATATTGAGGCTTTAGAGAGGCAATATTTCAGGTAAGTTTGTATTTATCTATTTATTTATTTATGGCTGTGTTGGGTCTTCGGTGCTGTGCGTGGGCTTTCTCTAGTTGCGGCGAGCAGGGGCTACTCTTCGTTGTGGTGTGCGGGCTTCTCATTGTCGTGGCTTCTCTTGTTGCGGAGCACGGGCTCTAGGGGCACGGGCTTCAGTAGTTGTGGCACATGGGCTCAGTAGTTGTGGCTTGTGGGCTCTACAGCGCAGGCTCAGTAGTTGTGGCACACGGGCTTAGTTGCTCTGAGGCATGTGGGAATTTTCCGGACCAGGGCTCGAACCCGTGTCCCCTGCATTGGCAGGCGGATTCTTAACCACTGTGCCACCAGGGAAGCCCTTCAGGTAAGTTTTGATTTTCTCTTAAACGGGTTCAGCAAAATTTTTCTCTAAAGGGCCAAATAGTAAAGGTTTTAGGCTTTGTAAGTCTCTGTCATGACGATTAACTCTACCATTGTAGCACAAAAACAGTAAGAGGCAATATGGAAAGGAATGGGAGTGGCTGTGTTTCAATAAAACTTTATTTACCAAGACAGGCAGTGGGCCAGATTTGGAAAAGAATGGGAGTGGCTGTGTTTCAATAAAACTGTATTTACCAAGACAGGCAGTGGGCCAGATTTGGAAAAGAATGGGAGTGGCTGTGTTTCAATAAAACTTTATTTACCAAGACAGGCAGTGGGCCAGATTTGGCCCAGGGGCCACAGTTTGAGATGCTATAGTTTGAAACTCAGGCCATCATTAAAACACCCTAGGGTTTTAGACACTGGGTCTGTCTAACCTATCAGAAGCAAGGCTGGGAGCCAGGGCCCTTGCAGTAAGGGGGAAGAAGTTGACAACTGTTTAAGAAGCACTGTGGCCAACATTGCTACTATCCCCAGATAGCCAGACCAGCAGGTCTCAACACGTGTTCCACAGAGAGATAGCAACAGGCATTTTGCCAGAAAAGAGTTCTCTGAACTAGTAAGTTCTGGAAACATTGCGCTGCAGAATTAAACTGTTTCCATTATTGCAAGACTTCTCAGGGCCTTTAGTGTGCCAATAATCCTATTAATCTCCAGGAAGGGAAAGCAGTTCAAGTCTCCCCTTCTGGCCTGACCTTGTGCACAGTCCTTTGTGTGCAGGGCATGATGTCTGCAGCCTGGGAAGACTGTTCTAGACTCAGGTCCTAAAGTTTTTCATACTGTCTTACTTTTCTACCTCTTGTCCCACCTGTTCCCACTTGAGGGTACCCACGTCAGTTGCTACCATGCCCACAATAGCCCACTTCATCCTCAGAGCAACACTGCGGTCTGGTCAGGGACTTTGGACACTGGGTCTCCCATGACCCAGTGTGGATGAGCTCAGCGTGGAGGGTGTGAGAAGGACAGGGTTGGCGTGGAGGCTGGTGCATCTCTTTCCTCTGTTTCTACAACCTGCTGCTTGAAGGTCTGGTATTTATGATCTGCTAGAATGTTACAGAACCTCAAGAGTCTCCTATGCTCCTGGTTTGAGAGACTAGGTGGAAAATCTCCATAAGAACACAGACTCAGAGTTTCATGAAGCCTGACACAGGAACAGTTGGCTTTAGTCAGGAAATGCAGGGACTCTGATGGGAGCACAGATACGGGACATTTATGCCCGGAAGGTCATCACCTCCTGAGACCTCGGTGAGAGGGCAGGACTTGAGGTCGGGAGTCGCTGCTGTTGTGGAGAAACCATCCAGGGAGGGTAGTTTGGGGCAAGACTCTTAGCTCTAAGGAGCTTTTGCTGCATCGTCTCTACAATAGAAATGCTGATACTTGCCAGCCTGGGCTCGGAGCGTGGGGGCTGGTGGCGAGGCGTGTGAGAGGGCTTCGCAATGAAGCCTGAGTGATTGTTTGGAGGAAGAGTCTGGGAGCAATTCAGACCTTTCTGGGTCCTTCTGAGGAGCTAGGCATTGTGGCAAAGCTTGGGATTTGACTTACAGGACAAGCTTCTTTCAGCATATGCTTTAGTCGCCAGCTTTGAGCCCACTCTTGAAAACTAAGCAGTAGATAATGAGAGGCCTAAAAAGTTCCATCCAGTCCGAAGAAAAGACCTCCAGCATATGGAACGCAGCGGTTGATGGGGGGAGGGGGCAGTGGTCAAGGGGTTCCTGAGCCTTATTTATAATGTGTAGTATTTTACGAGGAGGCTGTGAATTATTTCTGTAATTGAAAGTTGGTTTTTAAAAAAGACAAAGGGAATCAGGAAAAAAGATGTGACTTTAGGCTCAGACTCATTTCCATCTCAAAAAGATGGGCGAGTCCTGTGAAAATGTCCTTAGATTTGTTGATCTGTTGTTACCACCCCGTTTTGTCTGTCTCTCTCTCTCTTTTTTTTTTTTCCATTTGTGTGGCCACCTGACTTTCCTAGTGGTGATTACTAAGAAAACTCCTAAACTGAATCAAAACAACAATGACAAAAGCAAAAACAAAGACCCAAGTCACCAGCAGCACAACTCAGACCCTTTTGGCTAGTGTGGGTTTTCCACAGGCCGTCTTTGTGTTTCAAATGCACCTGTTTCCTTTTTTCTTTCTTATTTCCCCGAGAACCACTGAGAAGCCCTCCCTCTTTCCCAGGGACCCAAAAGGACCTCCCTGTGGTGGGACCCACACGGGCCTTGGGGCCACGCATTTCTGGCAGAGCCGGAGAGCCCCATACTCCTTCCCCCCACCTCCCCGCCCCAGGATGAAGGGCCTTCCCAGGTGAGGCTCCCCTTCCACCCAGGCAGGTGCCTGGTCCTAAAGCCAGGTTTCAGGGAAAGCCTTCTGTGGCTCTCTCCCTCATCCTTGGTCTGTCAAAGGAGACTTTTTTTTTTTTTTTTTTTTTTTTGGCCACACCGCAGCAGCTTGCAGGATCTTAGTTCCTCCAACAGGGATGGAGCCCGTGCCCCCTGCAGCGGAAGCGTGGAGTCCTAACCACTGGACCGCCAGGGAATTCCGTCAGATGAGACATTTTATGGGCAAAGGGACCCCCTTCTTATGAGGAATCAGTCCACAGGGAGACACTACCCCTATCAGTGGGGCCCTTGTATCTCCTGCCTAGAAAGTACAGTCCCCTGTTTCCTCCTGGGTTGTGAGAAATGGGTTCTAATCCTTCCATTTCCATAGTCTCACCTCCCCGGCGTCTCCATTTTACAAATGAGAGCCTCCGGGCCTCTCTCTGACCCAGGCAGGCAAGGTGAACGTGGCCAGGAGAAAGAGCACGCAGGTTAAGAGCCAGACAGGCACGAGTTCAAATCCCAGCCCTGACCCTGACTAGCTGTGTGATCCAAGGCCACTCACCCAACCTCTCTGAGCCTCAGTTTCCTCATTTCTAAAATGGGGGCAAGACCAAACCCTGCCCCGCGGGGTTGTTGCCGGGGAGAAGTGACGCAGTGCCTGTGCAGGGCCCGGCGCTAGCGCCCAGTGGAGGGGTTTCCGAGCGGGGCCCGACAGCTCACCAGGAAAGGCTGTGGCCCGTCCATCCCGGGGACGCCGTGCCAGATCAGAGGGAAGCTCAGCAAGCCACTTGAAAGGGACCTTGACTCATTTTGTGGTAACTGAATGTGCAGTTCAGGAAGTGCTTCGCAAGAGCGAACTGGGCTCCAGCCGCCCCCTCGTACCCCTGCCCTCTGCTCCGAGTCTTCGGTGTGAGGATGCCGTTCCCAGCAGCGTTCCCGGCCTGAGCCGGTGCGCATGAGCGTGGACCGCGGGCCCGCGCATGCGCACTGCCCGCCCACTGAAGGCTCGCAGCGGCGGGGTCCGTGGCTGGAGGACAGCCCGCCCGCCCGACCGCCTGTGTCCACCCCTGAGGCCAGGCGCTCCGCCTTCTGAGCCTCTCGTAACTGGCTCTCCCACGTCTCAGCCCAGCGCCCAGCACTTGACATTTAATAGTCACAAGCAGCTCCCCTGGAAAGTACTGAACTTCTCACCATTTAAGGATGGGGAAACTGAGGCACGCAGAGGTTATGAAATGCCCGGGCACATGGAAGATGATGTGTCTGGAGCCGGGATTTGAACCCGGGGAGTTGGACTGCAGAGGCTGCCTCTTAACCTAGCCGCTGGCATCTAGAGCCTGGCACACGGTAAGTCTCAGTGGTTCCTAATAGGAGTGGAAATGGGGCCACTGCACGTGGTGTTGTGAGTATGGCGGGAAAGAAGGGTGTAGGGTGACCTCAACCCCTGCTGCTGTTTCCTGGTGGGTGGGGAAGGGGCTGTGAATGTGGAGGAACCTCAGGGCATGTGGCAGGGTCCCCTCTGGCTCCTGGTGGGCTGCCCCCCAAGCCTCTGGTATCAGCTGCCCTGGGAGTTGGCATGGTCGTGTCCACTGCACCCTCTTAGACCCTCCAGCCCCCCGGGCCTCCCACTGAACACCCCCAAGGACCCCGGCAGCAGGAGCCCATGGAGAAGGTACAGAGGACATCGGAGAACCATGGGGTGACCTGCTGGGAGGCTGGTGCAACTGGGGACCAGAGACTGGATGAGGTGGGGAACCTCTGAGAGGAAGAGGCTGCCTGGCCTTTAGCCCTGCTCCGCCCACCCCCATCTGCCACCCCCAGGCTGGCCACGTGGGGTTTCCAGGGAGAGGGAAGTGGGGGAGTGAAGTGACGTGGGAAAGCGGGTGGCACAGAAGTGCAGAGCTGGCTCCCAGGCCCTGAGAAGAGCAGATCCTCCTCTGTCCCCTGCCTCAGAGGCCTTGGGGAGCGAGAACTCTGTACATTGAGCTGTACCCCTGCTGGGAAGTCAGGACCTGTCCTAGTTCCTCATTCAAGGCGCACACCCTAATCCCCAAGGCGGTTAAAAACGCCAAGTTGCCCAACTTGGTCCGGGGAAGCCTGGCCCATCGTCCCACACACCCTTACAGCCCGGGCCCTGGCTGCTAGGCCTGGTATGTCTGGCCTCCAAGGCCAGACAGTGACCTGCATCCTGGAGTCCACGTGTCGAGGAGGAAGCTGCCATTCTGATGGCCCAGAAACATCTGTTCCCCATTCGTCATCGTCGAGCTCTGATGTCTTTGGGGGCTAAGTTTGAAGGACAGTTTTTACTGTTGTAACCAAAAAAGCAAAAGGAAACAAACAATTACCGGCCTCCTTTATTTCAGAACTTTTTTGTGTGTCAGTAGAAAGCCATTCCAGTAAACAGGGGCTTTGACCAAATTACCCTCCCCCATGATGAGTCGCTGGGGCGTCTCCTCTCCCCTGCTTCACACCCCATTGTGCTGAGAAATGTTGAGATAAATACATCTGGGCTGAGGCTGGAACAAAATGAGCAGAAAATGTTTCATTTTCACCGGGGCTTGTCTGTGCGTCTTTCAGAGGATACCTGTGACGGGGCCAATGTGCCTGATGATCTGGGGTCAAAATGCCTTGAGTAACAGCGGCTGCTGTCAGAGCAGCACCATCGTTTACCTTTCCAGCCTGTAGCTCAGCTCCTACTCTGATCTGGACGTTTCCAACATGCGCTTGTTCACGCGATGGATACGCTCGTTCAGACTCACGGGAACTGCGGCGGCACCCAGATCAGCCCTGAGAGCTCTTACAGCCTTCCCACCCTGGGCCCTGGCAAGCGCGAGTGTCACCAGATTCAGAACAGCCATAAGATGCCCTGTCTGCTGGAGGCTGAGGGCAGGTGAGCCGTCCTTTTGGAGCTAATGAGGGACCACCGCTTGTCCCGGGGCTCAGGGGCACACTCTCCCACTTAGGGAGGGGTTCTGGGTTAGGACACGAGGAGGCTGCTCCCCAGCAGGAGGCAGGGTCTGTGCTGCTGGGATGTGACAAGGGAGCCCCTTGGTCCCTCTCTACCTTCCTGCTTGTCATGCAAAGTGTTTTGGTTTCCTGCGGCCGCTGTAATACCCTTGGTGGCTTAAAACAACACAAGTGTATTCTCTGACAGTTCTGGAGGCCAGATGCCCAAAATCAGTCTCACCGGGGTCAAGGCAAAGTATCGTTCTGCTTTGGAGGCTTTAGAGGAGGTTCGGCTTCCTTGACTATTCCAGCTTCTAAAGGCTGCCTGCACCCCTGAGTAGTACTGATACTTGAAGAAGCCTAGTTACAAAGATGCGACCAAACCCTGTCAGGAGAGCTGCAGTATGTTAGGGGCTACCCATCTCTGTTGCATCCAGTTTCCTCTGGGGCAGCGCCCCTTCCTTCCATTGTAATATCCTGGGGAGGGGGATGGCTGCAAAACCCACACCAGAGCGAGAGGTACCAGTTCTTCCCCCCCCCCCCTTTTGGTGCAGCCGGTGGAGAACACATCACCACACTCCGTCATTGGGATGCTGTTTTCTGAGACTTGGGCACTTACCTTGTTCAGCTCAGCAGTGCCCCCCCTGACCACATTAGTCCTGCCCCGTGCCTGTTTCTGCCATTCTCTTCTCTTGCCTGCCCATTCCCAAAGCCAGCGACCCAGCCTTCCCCGTGATTCAGGGAACTGCCATTTTCTTAGCACACAGGCCCTTTGTGATGGAGTTCAAAGATGAAAATTCTGTTGCTTGCACTCAAGACCTGTGATACGAGGATTGTCTGTCTACTGTGTTGAATAAACGGAGGACTTGAGGATTCATTTTAATGCCATCTTACAAATGGCTTGATGCGTCTTGGAAACCGGGTCCCGGCATCGAGGCCCTGGCTGCTGTTAATGAGGGGTGCCGGGGCTGCTTTGGGGGGGAGGGGCAGCGATAGAGGGTGGAGCTGGTTTTACTGATCTCTGCCCCTGCTTATCTATTGTACAGCAACAGGTTCTTCGATTACATACAATGGCATCACTATTGCCAGAGCTGTAATGGGGTTCAGAATATGCTACTCCAAAATAGGGCCACCTGGACGTATCGAGTATTTTAAGCTGAAGGGACTTGAGAAAATGCAGCTGGAAGCTTACTCTGCCCTCCACCCCACTTGCCCTTCTTCCCTGAAACAGGTCATAAAACCCTCATGTGAGAGGTGCCCTCCCTTTACCTGGAGGAAAAGAGCGTCCTTATCTCTGAAGACAAAGACGCCAAGAAGAATCCTAACAAACAGACCTTGTTAAGATTCCCCCAGTTTAATACACTCATATTCCTTCACCTGTCATATTCCTCCATGCCTGGATATTCGTCATTAAACCCAGCACAAAACACGCAGGTCTAACTGTCACTTTGGGTCTTCATTTCCTTATGAAGGCTTCCAGATCACGTAAAACTTCTATTACATAAATGCGTATGCTTTTCTCCTGTTAATCTTTGTCAGTTTAGTTTTCAGACCCCAGGACCCCACAATGATCAGGGAAAGACTTTTTCCTTTCCTTCAGCCCTATATTTTCTCATTAAACTCCCACTTACCCCGCTATGTGCAGGACACAGAGGATACAGAAGCGGGCATGAGGGTTAGTAACGGCAGGCCAGAGCCTTAGTGAACGCTGGCAGCGTTTTTGTTTAGTTTCATCTCTGAAGCACCTCAGTGTGCAACGCATATTTGTTGAATGAACGAATGAATGGAGGTTGCGGTCCAAACCAGCCTTCTTGCCGGTGGACCGACATGCCCATCTTAAAGCTGCAGGCACGCTTCAGCAACGAACCCCCAAACCCAGCTGAAGAGCAGTGAACATTGCTCATTTCCTTTTTGTTTTGTTTGTATGTTTTACCCCTCCAGGACTCCCATGGACCAGAAACAAAACCAAAACTCGAATCCCCAACTCGGGCTTTTACTTGAAGGTAAGAGGGCTCAGAAAAGGGCAGGGAATATTGGTGCTGTACAGTTTTCAAGCATTTTGGAATGACATAGATCTAAAGAAAACAACAACAAGAGGTAAATATTCTTTATCATCAGAATGGTTAGCTGTGAAATTTACAGGTAACTTACAGTTGTTAAAAACTCTTTCTAAACTATGGGTCTTCTTGGAAACTAGCCTGGTGTCCTTGGGCTGGAGGTACCAAGAAGAGCCAAGAGAGACTAATTGTAGCTGAGATCCAAGGAGTCATGGGATGGGGTGGATATCAGACAGAACTCAAAGCCAGGAGAACTGGCTGAAGCAGGCAGGATGTAGGTGGGGGCATCCACTTTAAGAAGCCTTTTGAACAGAGGCTCTAAGTCAGGAGGCAGCTGCCCTGCGGAGAGGGACAGCCTCTAACCAGCAACTCTTGACCTGCTGGCAGGGTAACTGAGAAATTTCCTGAGATACTGGGCTTTCAGTGCTAAAACGGGGACAGTCTCAGGCCAGCTGGGATGGTGGGTCACTCAAGTTCCCATCTGTCTCTAGCGTTCTCTAGCGATGAAAGAGCCTCAGTCCCCGGGGCCACCAAGATGCCCCTGTTGTCCACTGGTTATGCTTGGGGTGGGAGTGGGGTGAGAATAGGGGGAAGGATCACCCTACCATCCCCTCCTGGAGCAGAAGCCAGGGCTTTTGTAGGATTTTGGACTCTGGAGTGGAAGGTGAATGCTTAAAAACCTTTAGGATTTCATGGGAATACTAAGATTTTCTGTTTAACAATAAATTTTAATGTTCAAAAAAATGCAGACATGTTTCTCAGAGTTGGGACTGAGTCGGTGTAGAAAATATCCTTTCTCAGGGAAGGACTGGGGGTATGGGATTAGCAGATGTAAACTATTATATATAGGATGGATAAACAACAAGGTCCTACTGTAGAGCACAGGGAACTATATTCAATATCCTGGGATAAACCGTAATGGAAAAGAACATTTAAAAATGTCTATATGTGTGTAACTGAGTCACTTTGCTTTACAGCAGAGATAGGCACAACATAAATCAACTATCCTTCAATTAAAAAAATAATTTAAAAAAAAGGAAAATATCCTTTCTCTAGAGGTGAAACTGCCCTGGAGTTCATTTGAATTTCAAAGGGAGTGCAGCTTACTTTGAGCCAACACAGCTTAATGAATCCTACTGTGGCATGTCTTATTACCAGGCGTACACCTTAGTGCAGAGGGACTCTGGAATCTAGATTTGGAGTCGTGAGGTCTCTGGCCACTGTTTCCCCTTCTCTCTTTCCAGAGGCTGCTTCTCTCATGGCCCATCTCTCATATTTTGATCCTCTAGAAATGCACAAATGCCTCAACTGCATGTCAGAAGTGCAAAAAAATTTAACTTTCATCTTTTTTTTTTGTTAATATCTAAGCTCATCTTGCACTCAAAGCCCCTTTCCTATTGGTAGCAACAAAATTTTTCATTTAACTAACTGACGAGTCCTCAGTTTCTACTGCTTTAAAACTTAGACTCGGTGAGATCTAAGTTTGTGATGTCACCCAAGGTTTCTTTTCCCCTTTTCCTTTTCCAAGACAGAGTCCAGGTGCCAGAAGTGGATCTGTGTGCCCTGTCACATTCAGAAAGGAGGGTCTGGCCTCCCAAGGAAGCAGAGTTCCTCCCTCCTGGTCTTTGGTCATCAACCTCTGACCTCACTGTGTCCCCCACCTTGGCATCTATGACTGGGGTTACTTGTGGGCTGTTCTCACCATGGGCACAGCGCTAAGGGCTGCTGTGACCTGTTTCTGTCCTCAGATTGGCTGGGAAGTCATCAGTGGCAGGATTATACCACAATTTGTTTATCTAGTCACCTGTTGATGGCAATTTGGGCTATTTCCAAATTTGGAGTCCTGTGAATAAAGCTGTGAAGAGTATGTGCAAGTCATTTTGTGGACAAATGTTTTTTATTTTTTTCTCTGGGGAAAATACCTAGGAGAAATACCTAGGTCATACTGTAAGTGTATGTTGAATTTATAAGTAAAAACGATTGTATGTTCCCACCAGCAAAGTACGAGAGTTCCAGTTGTTCTATGTCTTTGCCAACATTTGCAAGGGTCAGTCTTTATAAAATTTTAAGCATTCTAGCGCATGAGAAATGATATCTCATTGTGGTTTTAATTTGCATTTGTCTAATTACTAATTATGTTGAGCACCTTTGCATGTGCTTATTGGTCATCTGCAAAGTGTCTATGCTTGTTCTTTGCCTATTTTTAATACTGGATTGTATATCTTTCATTATGGATTTATAGCAATTCTTTATTCTGGATACAAGTACTTTGCCAGCTAAATATATTGTGAATATTTTCTCTCAGTCGATGGCTTGTCTCTTTTTAAAGAGAAGAATTTGATGGGGACCAATTTATCATAAAAAATTTTGATTAGGGCTTTGCATGTCCTAAGAAATCTCTGCCTGCCCCAAGATTGCAAAGATCTTCTATGTTTTCTTCCGCAGGTTTCGTAGCTTTAAGATTTTACTCTTAAGTTTATAATGGATAAACCTAAATATGTGCTGATTGATTTTTATTTGGAGATTTTCTAGATACTCTGTTGGTGATTTCTAATTCCCGTGTGGTCAGAAATACATGCTGTATGATATCGTATAGATCATAGGCAAAAACAATTACTGGTTATCTCTAAAAGAAATTACAGAAGGACAAAAAGGTAGTCTTTTATTTTGCTCACATGTTTACCATTTTTGGTATCTTCTTCCCCTGTTGAAGACCGGGGTTTCCTTCTGGTGTCATTTCTCTTCAACCTGAATAACTTCCTTTCACATTTCCTGATGAAGAATTCTCTCAGCTTCATTTAATTAAAAATGTCCATTACCTGAATTTCTTGAAGGATTTATTTAACTGGATGTAGAACTTTAGCATTACTCATTTCATTATCTTATCATCCCATGATCTCTGGCTTCATTGCTTCTGATAAAAAGTCAAATGTGATTCATCTTTGTATCTGTGTCATTTTCTTTGGCTGCTCAAGATTTTTTATTTTTCAGCAGTTTAACTATGACATGCCTTTCTGTGGTGTGTGTGTATGTTTATCTTCCTTGGAGTTTATTGAGATTCTTGGGGTTTACAGGTTAATGTTTTCCATCAGATTTAGGACATTTTCAACCATATTCTTTTAAATACTTTTCCTGCCTATTTTCCCTCTCTTCCCCTCTGAGATTCCAATTACACATTTATTAGAATGCTTGGTATTGTACCAAATGTCACTGAAGCTCTTTCATTTTAAAAAATCTGCTTTGCTCTATGTTTTTAAGATTGGCTAATTTGTACTGGCCTGTCTTGTAGGTCACTTACCCTTTTTTCTGTTGCCTCCAAGATATTAGAGCTACCCACTGAATTTTTCATTTCTGAGTCATGTCAGTTCTGGAACCTCCATTTGGTTCTTTTTAAAGAATCGTTTCTGTTGCTCTGCTGAGATTCTCTACCTCTTCACTCATTATGGCAATGTTTTCCTTTAATTCCTCAAATATATTTATAATAGCTGTCAATACTATAAATTTCCAGTCTGCTAATTCCAGCATCTGGGTTACCTTGGAGTTCTGTTGATTGATTTTTTTCTTGAGTAGGGGTCACATTTTTCTGTTTCTTTGAATATCTAGTAGTTTTTTTATTGTATACTGTTTTTGTGGACAATGGGTTTAGAGATTCTGTATCTTTTGTCTTGCTTTGATGGTAGCAGGCAGTTCATTATGGCATGTCACCTTGAAGTTGTGGAAGCTTGATTTTTACTCGTTAAGATGGATCTGTTTTGGACTTCCCTGGGTGGTCCAGTGGTAAAGAGTCTGCCTTCCAATGCAAGGGACGCGGGTTCGATCCCTGGTTGGGGAACTAAGATCCCACATGCCACGGGGCAACTAATCCCATGCGCCACAACTAGAGAGAGAAAAATCCTGCACACCACAGCTAGAGAGAAGCCCGTGAGCCACAACTAAGACCCGATGCAGCCAAAAATAATAATAAATAAAAAGATGGATCTGTTTTGATAGTTTTCTTAGTCTGAGGGAAATGTCTTTAATCCTGGGACATAATCTTTGCTCCCCTCCCCTCCCCCTTCCCTGGATATCAATAGAATGTCCAACATGTTTATGAAATCTCTCCTGGAAAAACTGGCAGGATTCAAACTCCAAACTCTGTCTCTCATTAAACGGGCAGCAGTTAAAATCTCTACTCAGCTTTTAAAAGTTTTAGCTTCTTTCAGGATCTAGCTCTTCAATTCCCAGACACTCTGGCAGCCCTGAACTCTGTCCTCTGACACTTGAAACAGTAAGATTGCAGCTTTCTGTCTGGCAGACTGAGGAGAGCCCTCAGCAGAAAACTGTCTAAACGTAGATCTCATCCAGTACGGTTCCATCTTTCAAAGGTCAAAGCCCCCTGCCTGCTTCTGCTTGCTCTCCAGTGCTTCCAAATCGTTGGTTTCTAATATTTTGTTTGGAGTTTATACTTGTTATCTGCAGGGGGATTGGCCCAGTAGGAGCTACTCTGCCATCATCAGAATTAGAACTTCTTCTATACCCGTTTTAAGGATTTTAAAATGTATTGCAAAACTGGCCTTCACAAATATTGTACCAAATTACATTCTCACTGGTGGTGGATGAGAGTCCTTGATATCCTGCCCCCTTGGCAGCCAGAATTTCTGAAGCTAAATATCATGGAATGCCAGAACCTTAGAAACCACCAGATACAGTTATTCCTGGTTCAAGGTCTCTGGATCCCAAAAGGATTCATGAAGGTAGTATAGGGTTGAAGGACAATTTTTATAAGTTACAAACACTATTTCCAAATATAAAAAGCAGAGTTACCCATAACTAAAACTTTAAGTGACATTATTTTTGGTTAAAATGACATATATTTCATGGAGACTTTGGTTTCTTTTTCTAGTCAGGACTTCTGCTTGGTAGTTAGTTATGTTTTTGGCCAACCCAAATTGGCAAAATGCATTATTACTGATAAGCGAAGTGTGGCTTTCAGGACATAGGAACCTTGGGGAGAAAGTGAATCAGAGGAATTGTTGGTGGCCCTGGGCCCTTTGAGCAGTGATGGGCGTTTCCTGCAGATGAATTTTGACTTCATCACTGGATCTGTCTTTGTCTGGATAGCTTTGTCGGCTAGAGCTTTAGCCCCTTTATTTACTGAGGCCCAAGGAGCTCAGAGAGCTTTGCCTGGAGTCACACAGACTTACTCCCAGTGTGGGTACAGAGATCAAAACCCAAGATCAGCCTTTGTTCTGAACACAGAGGCACATCTTTTATTTTAATAATTTATTTTGTTTATTTTTATTCTTGGCTGTGTTGGGTCTTCGTTGCTGCACGCGGGCTTTCTCTAGTTGCGGCGAGCAGGGGCTACTCTTCGTTGCGGTGCGCGGGCTTCTCGTTGCGGTGGCTTCTCGTTGTGGAGCACGGGCTCTAGGCGCACGGGCTTCAGTAGCTGTGGCGCACGGGCTCAGTAGTTGTGGCGCACGGGCTTAGTTGCTCCGCGGCATGTGGGATCCTCCCGGACCAGGGCTCGAACCCGTGTCCCCTGCATTGGCAGGCGGACTCCCAACCCCTGCGCCACCAGGGAAGCCCCCACAGAGGCACATCTTAACTGTGAAGGAGTAATTCTGCTATCTACCATGGTTCAGAGAGAAAAATAGAAAAAGGTAAACTCAGAGAAGAGTATTTTAGAGAACTGTCTTGGGAGCATTTTAACAGATGGGCAGCTGTGTTCTTTGAAGGGCCTGTGATTCCCGTGTCACTAACTTTCAGAGGCAAGAAAGACCCGGTGGAATCCAGGTGAACAGATTTTCGCTGAGCACGGGACCCATTGTATCTTACCAGGTTTTCCTTTACTTGCTACAATATTCATTTCTTATATTTTGATGCTGGATTTGGCTTTGTGTGTGTGGCTTCACTTCAGTCCTGCTTCCTAGATTTCCAAAGGCAAACACTTGCCATCTTTCGTAAAAGCCGGAAATGACTGGAGTCATGTAAACACACAGATTGCTTTTCCTTTTATCATCACTCCTCCAACATCCAGGCAAATGTTACATATTCCTCAGTATATATTTTCTGTAGCCAAACTTAGGTTTATTTCACCACGTTTTTTTTTTCCAGGGAAATCAGAGTCCCCCATTGGAGGCAGTGGTCATGAAGCCATGGAGACTTTTGTCAGAGTCTTATTGCTTCAAAAGGACTTAGGTCAACCTTTAATTGCCTCTACCCAGAGATACGAGGTGCCTTTTGCTGCGTGTGTACGTGTGTGTGTGTGTGTGTGTGGTCATGTGTGTAAGAGTGAGTGTGAGTGTAAGAGGTCAGGCCTCTTAGCCATTTTACTTTTACTTGTGCTCTCAGAAGACCAGCCGGCTAAGCAGGGTCAAGTGAGGCCAGGGCACTCCTGCCCGGTGTTGTATGGAGCTGTCTCAGAAATCCAGGACCCAGTTCAGCTGCCTCAGACCCGTCTCAGGGGTCTGGGATTGGCATGACCAGATCCCCTGGGAGGCAAGGAAGCAGCCTCACAGGAAGGAGAAGCTGGGCAACCCATGGAGTGGAGAGGCCTCTAACCTCCAGAACACCATAGGCTTTTATCCCCTTCACCTCAGGAGCAAACCCTTTCCCACTTGTTTTTCCATCCAGCCAGGCCAGCGCTGTCACAAAGAGGGAAGACCCAAGGGCCCCATATCCTGGCGCTACAGCCAGGACTAATTTCAAGAGGACACCTGGGGACTTCCCTGGTGGTCCAGTGGTTAAGACTCTGCACTTCCGCCACGGGTTCGATCCCTGGTCCGGGAACTAAGATCCCACATGCAGCGTGGCCAAAAAAAAAAAAAGACATCTGGAACGGTGCTGGGACAGGGTGCAGCGAGGGGGCAATAGCCCTGCAGAGACCGGCTGCGGAAGGAGGGGGCAGGAAAGGTCTTCCCAGAGGAGGGGGATTCAGCCATCTGTGATGAAAGGTGCAGGACACCGGCAGCAGGAGGCCTGGAAAGCTGTCTCTTCTCCACCTTGAACCCTGTGAACTCAGTCAAATCCTTCCCTTCTCAGTCTTCTATCCGGAGAACAAGGCTGGAAGCACACCAGCCCAGGGGCCCCTCCAGTTGTGCAATGCTAATCCTGAGGGCGGGGCAGTTGCAGATAAGATGTGAAAGGGGTCTGTTCTTGGTCCAGGCCTTGCAGCCCTCTGAGCGGGATGCGTGATTCCTTCCGGGGCTTCAGATCCCCTCGCCCCATCTCTTTCTCCTTCTCGACCTTGTCCATTCTCCTGCAGCTGGAACTGAGAGAGCCTCGCTTCCTGCCTCTGCTTTGTCCTTGTCACCATTTGTGACAATTATATGTGGGGTGAGAACAGGACCAGGGGACCCTTTAGACTTTAGGCCAGTCCATTTGGATCTGTAAATTCTGGGGGTTTTTTCTACTTTCATCTGAGCTCTTCAAATAAAAAGATTTGAGAAGCTGAATGCTTTGGACTGCCGACAAAAATAATCAATAAGCAATTTATAATAGGACTAGAAAAGAGTTTTATTTGAGCCAAACTGAGGACTATAGCCCAGAAGACAGCCTCTCAGGTGACTCTGAGGAACTGCTCCGCAGAAGCGTGGTTTTCAGCACAGTTTTACATGTTGTCAGAACAAAGAACATTACATGAGTCAGGGATCCATTCCTTCAAGGTACCAGACCAGATCATCGTGTACATAGCGAGTCAGTGTGGCTTTGGCACCTGGGAAGGGAGTCTTATCATCAAAAAGGTACCAGCATTGGCGTCCCAGGAAGAAAGGCATTTGATCTTTATGTTTAACACGGACCTTCTTTACTTTTGGTCAGTGCACCCTTTTCTTTATTAATTAAAGCAGATGTACAATGTATGTTTGGTAGGCTGCAAACAGGCTGTTTTAGTCAGCATAAAATTCAAGTTAACTCACGTATAAGCCAGAACGACTTCCCCATACCTCAACACGTGAAAATTTCTTTTATCAGGACACATTTAAAAATATGTGTGGGCTCTGAAGCCAGACTGCCTGGTTTAATCCCAGCTCCAGCTCATACTAGCTGTGTGACCTTGGGCAAGTTACTTAGCTTGCCTGGTCTTCGGTTTCCTCATCTGTAGAATATGACAGTAATAGTAGCTATCTCATCATTATTAGGATTATATTAGCTATGATGTATGAAATTCTTAATAAGTTCCTGGCATGTAGAAAGTACTATATAAGTGTGAGCCATCATCGTTTTTACATGATTTTGCTTCCTTTCTCTTTATTCATTGCACATTTCCCAAGTTTCCTTTCATTTAGGTGAAAGGGAAGTCTGGCCACCTCCTGCCTCCTTAGCCCTGGCCTGTACACACGCCTCACCTTTGCTTTTCTTGCTGGAGCCAAGGACACACATTTGTTGTGCCTGTGCCCACTGAGGGGCGTTGAGACACAGAGCAGACGTACCTCCTAGACTGTGGTTTGGGCCCCTGTACTGTCTTTCAGCTGTCTTTTCAACTCTGTGTAATTTTTGTCATCCTCATTATCAAGGATATTCCTTTGTCATAATTATTTTTTTGAAAATTAACATATGCACGTTGTAAAATACTTCAAGTACAGAAAACCCCCTAACCCTGGTCCGAAGGCTGATTTCCTTCCCTTGACTGGTAATCACTGTTACCAGTTTCCTGCATGTCCTTCCAGGCTGGTTCTAGAACAGCATTCATTTGTTAACATCTTCTCTGCTTACCAATCGACACCATTGGTACAGGGGTGTAAATGAGTGTGGGTGTACAGGGCTGGGTGAGAATGACCTCTGGGCTAAGTTGCCCACCTCCCCACAGCCAAGGCCATCTGCGGGCACCTGCAAGCCACCAAGGTTACAGGCCTCGGGGCTGGGCCTTTCTTAGTCCAGAGGAATTCAAAAGCCAGTTCAGTGAGTTGAATGTCTTGGCACCAAGGTCATTGCCTGACCTTGGAGCCCAGTTCTAAAATCCACCCTCAGCCTCTGGTCTGACACCTACAGCCTGGTTCCTGAACCCCCCCAGCCTCTTCCCTTGAGCCTGGCTCTTTGACCTGAGAGTTTGCTCAGGAGATCACCCTGTCCCCTCCAATCTTGCCCAGAAACCCACACGAGAGACCAGGGCTGACCCACTGCAGCCCCAGCCCACCCCTCGTGTCTGGTCCCCCTTGTCTCTCTGAGTCACTGGGCTCTCTCTGCCAGGACCCTTGCTGGAACCCGCTGACACTGCCCCTGTCCTGCACTGCCTCTGATTCTGTGGGCTCCACACTCTATGGGGAAAATTCCCTCTCCCTGGCTTGTTGCAACCCCAAGCACCTTAGGATTCAAGACCTAGCGGTGTGACTCAGAGAGATTCACTTAACCTCTACGAGCCTCAGTTTCCTTATCTACAAAATGGGCATGATATTCCCTACATACCTCGCAGGGTTGGTCCGAGCCTAGTATTTAAGTGCTGCCATGTGGATAGAAGTCCCTTTGGCTTCCTTCCACCCACCTCGTGGAGATATCGAATTTCCAGGTCCTATCAGCTCCCTCTCCAAATGGCCCTCACGGCTCGTCAAGCTTCAGGCTCCCATTTTGATTTAAGGATTGAAACCAGTGAATTTCAGGTGACTTAGCTTTCATACCTCCCAGACTGTTTGGCCATTAGAACAGTTCCAGGAGAAGATCATCTCTAAGTTTCTTGGAGGGTGGGTAGCAATGACATAATAATAAAAATGGAGGTCAGTATTCATTGAGCAGTAACTGTGCCGGGTATTCTGCCAGGAGCTATACGTGAATGACCTCACGAATCCCTGTGACAAGCTATGGAGGCAACTACTGCCACTGACTTGTGATTGAGATGCCCAGATAGAGGCTCAGGGACCGGAAGGGATCTGATAAGGTTGTGCAACTAGCAGATGGGAGACTGGCGTTTAACCTGTGGAAAGACTCGAAGATCAACTAATTTATTCAGAGCTTGCAAGAGGAAGGGGGTCAGCTACCATCCCTTGCACGTGGCAGAGACTCAAAGGCAGACAAGGGAGCGGGAAAGCTTTATAGTGGGGGAGGGGTGGGAAGGGATTGGAGGCTATTGGCCTGGGGGATCTGGAGACGGGCTGTATAGGACGGGGCGTCCCAAGTGAGGGATCACATCTGACTTTCTCTTGGTGGTCCTGTGTTGGAAGTGGGGACGAAAATTAGGGAAGCTGCAGTGATTCATCAAGTCCTGGCCATTTTGGCTGAGTGTTACAGAAGTCACTGTTTAGCTTCCCGGATTGTCAAACAAAATAGTAATCCGGGTTCCTGTGAGTGTGACTGAGAGCAGGCTTGCCTCCTGGGCTGTTTACTGCGGATAAGGGCTCGGTTCCCTGGGCAGGTCGCTGCAGGTTGGGAGGCAGAGTCTGTGTTTATATACGGTCTGGTCATTGTGCATTTGGATATTCAATCTCTTAAACCCAAAAAGGAAGTCTAACTCTGTATTCTTGGAATCTGGAAAATTCCATAAGGGCCATTCCAAGAGCATCTCAGAAGAGAGCCCCAGATCCGGAAACTACAGAAGATCAGCCTGTCCCAAGCTGTTGACCGCCATGGCTCCCACGTGGGCAGGGTTCTCCTGCTTCGGAGGCCTGATATTCCACCGGCTTCCGACAGCGGTAGCTGTAGCGTTTCTCGGGGGTCCAAGCTCCTCTCCAGCCAGAGGCCACGCTCAGGGCCCGCTCAGAGTGAGGTTATCCGCCCCACCCCCTGGGTCTGCAGAGACCAGCTCCCCAGACTGGCCGACTCGCCTTGCCTAAGGCAGCCAAGACGGTTTCTACTGGGCACGTTTTCTGTGTGGTGTGTTTTTCTTTCTTTGGGAGCTCATAAAATTCCCCCGTCTGCCCTGGGCCTCTCGGTCTTTAATCTTCAGCCTCTCCTGGAGCTGTCCCTATTTCTATTTAATTATGCCTGTTTTTTTTTTTTTTTAATGGAAGTTTCTTATTGACTTTTTATGAAGATACAGAGACGTGGATAGACTCCAACAAAAATGAAATCTTTATGGAAGAGTCATCTCTCTCCTGGAGCCTCCTGACAAATGTTCCTCCTTGGATACCTAAGACATCTGTACATATTGGTGGGGAGTTGGGGGCAGGGGGGGAAAGTCGCTGTGGTCTTGGCTGGAGCTCAGCCAGCTGAGTGGCAGGCAGCGGAGCTGGTTATTACTACAGCATCGTGACCGCGGAGGGAGTGGGGTACAGCTCAGCGGGGGGCAGGGCGTGGCGGTGACCTGACACACGGAAGAGGAGAAGTAAATCTTTCCCAGGTACAATCCCTTTGCCTCGGTGGCAGCTGAATTGGCACTGCTCCCTGATCCCAGGCAATCTGGCTACATGACTGCACAGGCGTGGAGGTGACACGTTCAGTGACCCCTTATTCAGCATCTCCTGCCCTGGTCTTCCCCCAGCCTGGCCTGAGAAGCCTTTGTCTTTGGACCTAACACCAGACGTGACTGTCTGGGGTCACTGGCTTGTTTCCCTTGGGCGAGCTTCCCAGAGTGTGGTCTGGGGACGGCTTGGGATCCACAGATGGTTCTCCAGGGATCAGGGGCCTATACAGGGTGTGAGTATTTGTGCCAGGAGGGGAAGGAACAATTATTCACTTACAAATCGGTATTAGGAACCACGCACACTACATGCCCGGCCCAGATCTGGGCACCAGGGACTTCAAAGTCATGGTCCCGGGGCTTCCCTGGTGGCGCAGTGGTTGAGAGTCTGCCTGCTAATGCAGGGGACACGGGTTCGAGCCCTGGTCTGGGAAGATCCCACATGCCGCGGAGCATCTGGGCCCGTGAGCCACAATTGCTGAGCCTGCGCGTCTGGAGCCTGTGCCCCGCGACGGGAGGGGCCGCGATAGAGAAAGGCCCGCGCACCGCGATGAAGAGCGGTCCCCGCACCGCGATGAAGAGTGGCCCCCGCTTGCCGCAACTGGAGAAAGCCCTCGCACGAACCGAAGACCCAACACAGCCAAAATAAATAAATAAATAAATAAATAAATAAAATCAAGTAAAACTTTAAAAAAAAAAAAAAAAAAGTCATGGTCCCTTGTCCCATGGAGCTGACATTCTTGAAGGAGGAAACAGGCAAAAATAACAGGCAAAAAAGTCAAGTAAATATATAAATGATGTGATGATTTCAGATTGTGGAGAGAGCATATGGGACAAACAGGGAGAGAAGAGAAGGCTGTTGGGGACGAGGAAGGGCGTCTGTTTTAGACAAATGGTCAGGGAAGGCTGCCTGCTGACATTGGAGACGAGCAGGTCTCAGGTCAGGGGAGAAGCAGTCCAGGCAGAGGGGCCAGCAAGTGCAAAGGCCCTGGGGCACTTGTGGAGTTGAGAAATAGAAGGTGAGGGTGGCTGGGATGGTGTGAGCCCCCCGGGGAGTAGAGGGAGGTGAGGCTGGGTCAGGTCTGGGGGCTTTGTAAACAAGCCTTCCTGATTAACAGCTCTTATTTCAAGTACAACATGAGCCACTAAGTGGATCTAGGGGGTAGAGGCCTGACGCAAACTGATGTTCCTTTTATAGACGGCATTTTGGCTGCTGGGTCTCTGGAGAATGGACTGTAGAATTGTATTAAAACCAAGATGCCGAGTTTTCGGAGCTTCGAGAAGGCAGCAGGAGTTTTCTACTCTCAAGGGATTTGGGGAGGAGGGAGATGTTGGGGTCACTGTTTCTTCAGGTTGTTTGGGTCAAGAGCTGTTTCCTTAAACTGCAAGGCTTCCTGCGAAACTTGTCCCCAGCCTAAGTTTTGAGGACAACTGAGAAATGGTAGTTATGTTTGCCTCCCTGCAAGTATATACTTTCAGGAGAGGACAGAGCGCTGTAGACCTCACATGTGAATTTTGTCAAGGAATGGAATCTCCTATGTGAGTGACAGCTGTCTACACAGTAGGAGGAACGGTCATATACATCCTAATAAGGGAGGAAATGAACATATTTTAGCACCTGTCATGGGAGACTCTATCCCATGTGTTAGGTCTTATAACTGCCACCACTGCCCTGAAAAGGCAGATAAATATGATATCTGGGACCAGAGAGGTTAAGTAACTTGCCAAAGGTCACACAGCACTAAAAGGCAGAACTGGGGTTTGACTCAAGTCTGCCTGATTCCAGTGCCCTTGCTTCTGTCACTTACCACGGTGGCCTTGAACAGCATCCATGTGCTCCCTCCCATAAATACTGTCATGGTTCCTCAGGGAGAATGAAGATCATGGCTGGGTGAGGCTAGGGCACCCTTGGGAGACACTTGTGTCTTCCTGCCATGGGCCCAAGAGCACAGAGCCTGCCTGAGGCCTGCAGGCTTTCAAAAAACATGCTTGACACTGGCACAAAAAGTAGCTCCAAGGTGTAAGAAGAAAGCTGCAAAACCACAGCTAGGAACTTAGATCAATAAAGAATAAGAAAAGCGAAAGATTTTATTTTACCTTCATTTCTTCCTTCTTCCACACTCATCTCTGCCTTGTGCAGCCCCAAGTTTCTGACCTGTATCACTTTCCTTCTGCCTGAAAAACTTCTTTTAACATTACTTGCAGGGCAAATCTCCTGGCAATGAATGCCCTCTGTTTTTGTTTGAGAAAATCTTTCTTTCTCCTTCACTTTTTTCCAATTAAATTTTTATTTTGAGATAATTGGAAATTCACCTGTGTTGTAAGAAATGAATCAGAGAAGTCCTGTGTGCCCCTTATTCACAAAAGTAACATCTTGTAGAACGATAGTAGATATCACAACCAGAATATTGACATCAGTACACTTTTATGTATACTCATTGGTGTGTGTTTGTGTGTGTGTGTGTGCGTGCGTGCACGTGTGCACATTTAGTTCTGTGCATTTGTATCCCATGGGTTGGTTTGCGTATCACCACAGTCAAGGTATGTTTTATTTCCATCACCACAAGGATGTCTCCTGTTGCCCGTTTATAACCCAAGCTCACTCCTTCCCACTCTCCCCCCTTCCTCAACCCTGGCAACCAATGGTCTGTTCTCTTTTAATAATTTTATAATTTCAAGAATAATATATAAATGGGGTCGTGGTACATGTGCCGTTTTTGCTCAGTGTAACTCTCTGGAGATTCATCCATGTTATTGGGTGTATTGATACCTAACCTCCCTCTTGATTGCTGAGTGCTATTCTGTGGTGTAGGTGTACCACGGTTTGTGTGTTTAACCACTCATCACCAAAGGACATCTGGGCTGTTTGTAGTTTTTGACAGGGAGATCAGGGAGAAAGTGGTCCAAGAGAGGATGGAGAAAGAGACCCCACCAAACCAAACCAAACCAACCAAGAAACAAAAAAATGAGAGAGAGAGAGAACAAACAAGCCTGCACAGAGAGTGAGGCTGGAGAGAATGACGGGGGGGATGGGAGGGTGGAAGTGGTTGCTCCAGGAGGGGCCATCGGGGATGAAGAGAGAACTACAAAAAGTGGAAGGTCATAAGATACATAATCACGCCCCCATAGATTCCTTATTTGCAGTAAGACTCATATTCTCAGACAAACAGGAACTTTCACGATGGACTCTTCTTCTTTTGGGAAGAGGAAGCACAGGTCCTGCCTGCACGTGCATGCGACACGCTCCCTCGCTTGCTCTTGCACACGCACTTTTGCAAACACACAGTTTTGCACGTGTGCACACAAGGCCAGCCCCAGTGTAGCAGCGTTGTGAGGGGCCCTGTCTCCTCCTCTTTTAAGGCAGATGTTTTTGTAAACATCAGGGAGTGGTCTTTTCTTGTGTAGATGTAATATTAATAGCTCCTGGTCACCAGCCCCCTTGCCCACTGATGCTTCTTGGGGGTTGGGAGGCGAGGAGGAAAGAGCCATATTCTTGGCATCCTGATTAGAACTTGGAATTTAGTGCCCGCTAGAAATAATGCATGGGGCATGGAGTTTTAGAATTAAGTCTTTTGTGGAATGTCATAGGACTCTAGTCACCCCAAAACATTGTGTCCATGGGAAAATGCACTTTGAGTTCCATCTTGCAAATGAATTTTTATGGGCTTGAGTGTTATGTAAACTCTTCATAGTATCCTAGTGGTATGTATTTATTGTAAAAAAAAAACTTCGAGGATAAAGAAGAAAGCAAATATAACGCATAGTTTTTTACTGCATACATTTTTTTTTCTTACAGAAATGTTATCATATTGCACATACTGCATCATATCTGGCCTTATTTGGTGATTGTGTAAGGCAGAATTCTAAATATGGCCCCCCAAGATTCTATGTCTAAATCCCAGAACCTCTGAATACCATGAGCTATCATGCCCATGAAAATATTACCTTACATGGCACAAAAGAACTTGGTAGGTTTAATTAAGGTTATTAGTTAGTTGACTCTAATATAGGGAGGTGATCCTGGATTATCTGGATGGGCCCAAAGGAATCCCGTGTGCTCTTAAAGGCAGAAGGAGAAGTCAGAGAGACTCGAAGCATAAAAGGGATTTGATGTACCACTGCTGTCTTTGAAGATGGGGCCACAAGCCAAGGAAATGGGGGAGGCCTTTGGGAGCTGAGAATGACCCCAGCGGACGGCCAGTAAGGAGATGGGGATCTTAGCCCTAGAATCACAGAGAAGAGAATTCCGCCAACTTTAAAGCATCTGTAAGCAGAGGCTTCCGCAGATCCTCCAGATAAGAGCATAGGCTAGCTAACACCTTGATTTCAGCTTGTGGGACCCCGGGCAGAGCCCCAAGTGAGCCCACCCAGACTTCTAATTTATAGAACTGTGAGATAATAAATGGGGGTGTTGTTTTAAGCTGCCAAAGTTTGTGATAAATGGTTATGCAGCATGAGAAAACGAATCCTGTCATAAACCACAAGCATTTTCCATGCCAGTGAGCTTATTTGACATGTCTTAGTGGCTGCAGAGTATTCTATCACGTGGGTGTCCCATACTTTGGTGGGTGTCCTTTTAACGACGGACACTAAATCATCCTTGAGTTTAACACAGTCATCTGCAGATGAGACTCCCAAGCCAAGTCCTCACGTATCTCACTCTTATTTACTGGGACAGAGGGTTCTAAGAATCACCCTCCCCATCTGTGGGCCCCAGCCAGAGTAGACTAGACTCCTTATTTCCAATGTGTGCGGGTCTTGCTGACACTGTGCCCTGACTTCAAACAACAACCCTACCCATGCCCTGCCTCACCTTAGTGGACACACTTTTTAAAAAGCAGATCCTCCAAACTTCTACTTACAGTCAAAAGGAGTAGCAGGGACCAGATTGATCCTCTCGCTTGAGGCAAACAAAAAAATGGCAAAGCTATATGAATCTACAAAAAGTTACTAGAACTGAACACTGAGTTCAGAAAGGGTGCAAGTTATAAGATCAATATAAGAAAATCACTTGCATTTTTATGTACTAGCAATGGACAATCAGAAATTGAAATAAAAAATACGATTTATAGTAACCTAAAAAATAAGAAATCCTTAGGAATAAATCTGACAAAGGATTTGAAAGGCTGTATGCTGAAAACTACAAAGTATTGCTGAGAAGAATTAAATAAAACCTAAATAAATAGAAAGATATACCATGTTCTGAGTCAGAACACTGTTTTTAAGATGGTGATTTTCTCCAAGTTGATATATCAATTCAACACAATCCCAGTCAAAAATCCTTGAAAGCTTTTTTTTTTTTGTAGAAATTGATAAACTGATCCTAAAATTCAAAAGAAAACATAATAGACCTGGGATAGCCAAAAGGATTTTGAAAAAGAAACAAATTTGGAGAACTAACACTACCTGATTTTAGATCTTATTATAAAGTTACAAGAATAAAACAGTATGGTATTGGAATGCAGAGGGACAAATGCATCAACAGAACAGAATCTGTATTTCAGAAATAGACCAACTGATTTTCAACCAAGAGGAGAAGGCAGTTCAGTAGAAAAAAGATACTCTTTCCACAAGTCATGCTGGAACAATCGAATATCCACCTGCACAAAAAGTCGAACTTCAATCAATACCTTGCACTCTATACAAAAATTAACTCAAAATGAATCATAGGTCTAATTTTAAAGCCTATAGCTATATATGTTCTACAAGAAAATATAGAAGAAAATTCTAGGCAGAAAGGGGAGGTCAGAGAGCCTCTGAAACTGAAACTGAAACTCTGGGTTAGGCAAAGACATTTTAGATATGACAGCAAAAGCATGACATATGAAAAATTTGTTATATTAGACCTCACGAAATTTAAGGACTTCTGCTCTGTGAGAGGCACTGTTAAGAGGATGAAAAGATAAGCCGTAGACTAGATCATATTCGCAGGTCACATATCTGACAACAGACTCGCATCCAGAATAAAAAAAAAAAACAAACTCTCAAAATCAGTAATAAGAGAACAATCTAATTTTATAAATGAGAAATAGAATTGAACATATGCTTCATCAAAGAAGATGAATACCAAATAAGCACAATATCATTAGTAATTAGGAAAATGAACATTTAGACAACAATGAGATACCACTCCACGCCTATTAGAACATCTGAAACTTAAAATACTGATCGTACTGAGATATGGAGCAACTGGCACCTTACACACTGCCAGTGGGCACGTAACATGGTACACCCACTGCGGAAAACAGACGGGCAGTTTCTTAGAAAATTAGACATACACTCATCCTATGACCCAGCCATTCTACTCTTAGGTGTTTGCCCAAGAGAAATGAAAGCACACGTCTGCTCACGTGAATGTTAATAGCAGCTTTATTTTTAATGGCTCAGAACTGGAAACAATCCAAAGGTATAGCAACAAGTAAATAAACAGTGCCATGTCCATATAATGGAATACTGAGCAATAAGAAGGAATAAACTATTGATACCTGCAAGAACATGAATGAACCTGCAACTAATTACTCTGAGTGAAAGAAGTCAGAGAAAAAAGATACGAAATGCCTGATTCTATTTACATGTAATTTCAGGAGATGCAGACTAATCTACAGTAACAGAGAGGAGAAGAGTGCGAATTCACAGTGTTAAATGCATATATTAGAAAAGAAAGAAAGATTTAGGGAATTCCCGGCAGTCCAGTGGTTAGGGCTCTGCACTTTTACTGCCAAGGGCGCGGGTTTAGTCCCTGGTTGGGGAAGCTGCATGGCACAGACAAGTTAGGAAGGAAGGAAGGAAAGAAGGGAGGGAGGGAGGAAGAAGAAAAACAGAAAGATCTAAAATCAACATTCAAGTTCTTAGGAAATTTTTTTAATGTATGCAAATTTTTTTTTTTTTTTTAAAGGATTTTCTTATTTTTATTTATTTATTTATTTATTTTTGGCTGTGTTGGGTCTTCGGTTCGTGCGAGGGCTTTCTCCAGTTGCGGCAAGCGGGGGCCACTCTTCATCGCGGTGCGGGGACCGCTCTTCATCGCGGTGCGCGGGCCTTTCTCTATCGCGGCCCCTCCCGTCGCGGGGCACAGGCTCCAGACGCGCAGGCTCAGCAATTGTGGCTCACGGGCCCAGCCGCTCCGCGGCATGTGGGATCTTCCCAGACCAGGGCTCGAACCCGTGTCCCCTGCATTAGCAGGCAGATTCTCAACCACTGCGCCACCAGGGAAGCCCTGTATGCAAATTTTTTAAAATGATTTACGAGGTTGAAGGGTCTGGGATGGAATGCTGAATGTGAAAAAAGAATCTAACTGTATTACAAATGTATGAAATCACCTCACTGAAGGGGTGGGCGGAAGAGGGTCCGACCTAAGTAGCATTGGAAATGATGGGAGACTGGGAGACCAAAAGCAGGAGGAATCGTACGTATCACTGTATTCTAGTCGAGAAAGTTGTTTCCCATGGGGGTATGGAAAATGAAGCCACTAGTCATGAAATCTGGAGCTGAAAAGTTAAACAAATGGATGGCAGATTGTGGGAGCCAAGTTTCTCATCATTGGAGTGGGAGGTTACAGACAAGGCAGGGGAGAAGGCTGGAGTGATCCACGGGGTAGAGGATTAGCAAAGGAGACTTCAATAGGGACTCATGTTTAGCTTAATAGAGATACAGACGGATGCATACAAAGTATTTGTAGATACGGGTTGGTATAAATACCCATATTTACTTGCTCTGTCAGCTAAGAAGTCCTGAGAGAAATGATGCCCCTGTAGCAATGAGCACACCTAAGTGCCCAGGTCTTAGATTTTATGACCATTCTCCAATAAAAGGGACTAGGACTTCTTGGAGACGTGGCTGTTTCTAGGATGGGCAGGGGCTATGCAGGATGAGCCTGGAGCATTATATGGTGCTAGAGAGTAAGAAAGTGCTCAGGAAAACAAACAGCAACACGTGATGATGGAAGTGTGTCAAAGGAACACAGCAGCCATGCGAAAGAGCTCTCAGTGGCCAAAGCTGGAACAATTTGAGCAATAAAATAAAGTAGTATTGGATTATAAATAATCCAAATATAAAATAAATATGGATAATTTCATGCTGATAATATGAACAAATAAATGGAGAATAGGTAAATCTTCTACACGGTGGAATTTCAAATAATTGATATAGATAATTTGCCCCCAAGGAGATAGAGCATAACTCCCACTCCCTAAGTGTGGGATGTGTGCAGGGCAACTTCCTTTCAAAAAGTACAGCGTGGAAAGGGAGAAAAAGAAGCCTTAGAGAAACTCAACAAACACTACCTCGGCCCGATGATCAAGGTCAGCATCAAGAGTAATAAGGCATCTTGAATGTTTGTATCCTTGATGTAATGTGATGGGAATGGGGCTCAGCTTCTGGGTCTTCCTCCCAGAAATCCATAATCCCAACCTAATCATGAGAAAACACCAGACAAATCCCAGTTTGGGGACATTCTGCAAAATACCTGACCATTACTCCTGAAAAATGGCAAGATCATAAAACATAAGGAAAGTCTGAGAAACTGTCACAACCAAGAGGAGGCTTAGGAGACAGGACAACTTCATGTAATATGATGTCCTGGATGGACTTTGAGGACAGAAGATGGAGATCAGGCAAAAACTAAGGAGATCTGAATAAAGTGTAGACTTTCATTAACAGTGTATCTATATTGGTCATTAATTGTGACAAATGGGCCATAGTAATGTAAGACATTAACAACAGAAGAAACTAGATGTGATGAACTCTTTGGACTATTTTCGCAACTTTTCTGGAAATATAAAATTATTCCAAAATAAAAACTTCATTAAATAAAAAAGCATTAAAAAAAAATTGCTGTTCTTCATTAAGAACAGCAATATCACACATGTTCCAGTACCTTGCATCACTCTGCAGGAGCTTCTCCAGACCCTGTGTGTGTGCAGTCTGTTCCAATCCCCAGACAGGCAAATAGGGCAAGGGAAGGGAAGTGACATGTCCGGGTAGCAAAGTGTGAGCAGCGACCCCAGGACTTGAACTGGGGGCTCTCCTGGCCCTACCCCATCACCTTGCCACGCCGGTTTCCACGTGTCCCTCTGAGCACAAAGCATTGGAATTGATACACTTATACTCCAGCTTGACTTGCCTCGACTTGACCTACAAGTTGGAGGCACCATATTGCTGTTCCTTCCCCTTGGAAGCAACTGTCTCAAAAAGAAGACAGCCAGGAGCTGGCACTGGTTCTGGAATGCCGTCCTGCCCACAGAACTATCCCTCATCTCTCTGTGCCAAGCACTTTCACAGGTAATGATCTCATTTGGTCAACCCCCAAAATATCATGAAAGGAAGTGATTATTCCCAATTTGCAGATGAGAACACAGAGGCTAGAAAGTGACTACAACTGGATGCAAACCCTTTTCCTTTTTCCCAATCACCTGTCCACCCTGGCTCTGGCTCTGACCAGCACCCACCTGCCCGGGGTCCCAGGTAGAAGCTGCTCATTCCCCCAGGTGTGAGCTCATGACATCCATCACCACCCATGGCTTGACATGGCCTCCCTAACAGATAGATTATCACCTGTTCTCTGCACATGAGTGTGCCTTAGGGAGCTTATCAAATCCCAAAGGGGAAATTGCATCCTCTGGGGAAAATATCTGTGGCGAGGGGACCGTCTTGTTTCCTTTAGCTGTCCTTCTGGATCACAGCCGAGTCCCCCAACGCACGCACGTGGCACCCGAGAGTGTGGGCAGAAGCGCTTCTGCTGAGTGGGATGAAACCTTGCAAGCACTCTGAGGGTTGAAACTTTGAAGAGGTTGACATCTTTGAGAGCTGAAGAACCTTTGAATCTCCCTTCGGCTCCCTCTACCCCGACCACAGCCCTTCTCTTGATGTCAAACACGTGCTCAGATTGAAAACAATGAGGCATGTGTCTAAGCCGACAGGACTGTTTTGCTTGTTGCTTCCTCAGTGGTTGGAAACAGACCTGCCTCGGAGATCCCCACGACATTTTAAATGGGGGACACCCCCTGTCAGTCGTATCCATGGATTTGCGAGAAAGAGCAGGGAATGGCATCTCTGCCACCTGGAACGGCGCCTGTGTGACCTGGCAGCATTGGGGGTGGGTCCCTCTTCCAGCTGCGGAGAAGAGGGGACAAAGGTGCCTGGACTTACTGGAAAGCATGTCAAGATTAAACTGAAATGTCCAGGAGCCCATAGAGGGAACGTTCCAGAACAGTGTATGACATGACCGCCTTCACCCACGCCAGCCATACAGGTGACATCCTCCTCTACATGATAAACAGCCTCCCTTCAAACCAGAACACCTGGCTTCCATGCTCTCTTCTGCCACTGAGCCAGCCATGCCACCCTGGGTGAGACCCATGGTCTCTTACCAAAGAAGCGGACTGAATATTTTCTGAAGAATCCCAGCTCTAAAAGTCTATGAGTCCTTTTGTCTCTGAGTTAATGGGAAATCGGCTACGTCTTGTCCTCCTCTCTGTATGGTCGAAGTTAGGAAACATTAACAGCCAGAGATGAGCTGACCAAATTCTGAAGAGGGAAGGATTTGGGGACCAAATGGGGAAGGATTTGGGACCAAAACAGGTAACAAGAGTATATGAACAGAGGAAATTCAGGTTGAATCAACTTTCAACAAATCGTTATTGAGTAACTTCTACGTGAGAGTCACCAAACTGTCGGAGGGAGAAAAGATAAAACCAAGATTCTCTCCCTGAAAATCCTACATTCTAAGTGATTCATTCCGTAATGCTCAGCGGAGGAAAAATAACCCAGAACTTGCATAGACAGCAGGCACTGTGGGGAAACAGTAAGGCTAAAAGAGAGACAGATGTAGAGCAAGTGGTCAATTTCAGGCGTAGAGCAACGAAAGAAAGGGAGGAAGGGTAGCCTTCAAGCATCAAGCCCAGTAATAGGGCCTTACTTTGTGGTCGATCCTAGCACTCCAGAATTTAGCCCTAGGTACCACCATGCCCAAAGCTCCATCACTAGGAGGGGTTGCCAGGATTCTGGGGATGATGGCAGGTTTCGAGAGGATGTTGGGGTCACTGGGTTGTGAGGATACTGGAGAGAGAGGGGAATGGAGTGGGGAGGTCAAGGCCTGATGCAAAGTGGGGGCTGTTTTACATTAAGGACTACATAGCGGGTCAGGGTATGAGGCAAAGTGGGCCCCCTACACCCCCGCACAACTGTTTACTGACGCTCCGTGGGACCTAATTCCTCACCGGCGTGAGCTAACACCAGAAGCTCCTGACCATCATTCATAATTTTCACCATGTGAACGAGTTTTCAGGTCTCCTCCTGGAAACAAGTTGAGATAACTGGGAAGTTCACAAGAGGCTGGGTCTCTAAGTTGGCTGGGCAAGAAGGATTGTTCTGCATCATAATTTGCAGAGGGTCCCACCTGTGTCCAGAAGGGGAAGTGGATGCTTGTCTTGCTTTGGAGACCTCATGGGGGAATTAAGCAGAATAGAATTTCTGTCGAGAACAAAGCAGGATTAGAGTTCCGAGAAGGAAGTCCTCCTTGCTAAGGGGATGGTCTGAGCTGAGAACTCATGGGCTGTGCTTGCATTGCACGGTTCTACCCTTTGTTCCAACAACAAAACGTAGACTCAGTGTCTGTAGAACAGAGCTGGAGGGGCCTTCACAGTTGGTTTTAAAGGTAAACTAACCACGACACCTGGGTCCCTCATCTGTGCCTTTTCATCATCTGTATCAGTTTGCTGGGACCATAACCAAGTATCAAAGCAGGGGCTTAGAACAGAAACGTACTGTCTCAGTTCTGCAGACCTGAAGTCTGAGATCAAGATGTCCGCAGGGTTGGCTCCTTCTGAGGCTGGAGAGAAAATCTGTTCCAGGCCTCTCCTGGCTCCTGGCGGTTGGCTGGCTCTCTTTGGCGGTCCTTAGCGTGTTGCTGCATCACCCCAATCTCTGCCTTCATCTTCACATGGTGTTCTCTTTGTGTGAATGCCTCTGTGTCCAGATTTCCCTTTTTTTATTTTTATAAGGACATCAGTCATGTTGGATTAGGGGCCCACACGAATCCCATAGGAACCCATCTTAACTAATTACATCAGCCGTGACCCTATTGCCAAGTAAGATCACGTTTTGAGTTTCTGGGGGTTAGGCTTTTAACATGTGAATTTAGAGGGACATAATTCAACCCGTAACAGCATCCTTTCTGCACAGGGAGCCAAGCTGGAGAACCCAGCAGGTCACAGGCAGGGAAAGGGGTGCAGCGGGCTGGGTCCCTCCCTGTTTGAAGCAGCTTTGGAGGACCCATCATCCCTGCGTCACAGGTGTAGATTGAGCTCAGGTCCACGGCAGAGCCCGGTGTGAGCTGAGATCACTGGACCTCCATCCCCCTGCTGGGGGCAGGCACTGGGGCAGGACTCCCAGACCCACCCCGACAGGGGGCTCCCCCAGGCTGAGGATGACCCTGTGATTCTGGCGCACACCCAGAGGTGAGAACCACTGCCCCGCGCGGCGGACCCGGAATACTGGGCTGCTCTGGGCACCAGCTGAACCCACCCAGGTAAGACGTGGCCCCGCTGTGCTTCAGCTTCCCACACTGTAAAATGGAGGTGATGCTCTGTCCTGCCCCTGCCCACCTCGGGGCCGGCGAAGCCCCAGTAGGAAAGCAGGATGGGACGGCTTTGAGAAGACCCCACACCTGGCAACACAGAGAGTACTGGCGCTCTGCGCAGTGCTGGCCAGCGGGCGCCAGCCGGCTGTCTCATCTCCTCGGGGCATCCCGAGTGCCTGCTGGCAGGGACACTGTCTGATGACTAAAACGTACCTGGCCTCCCCCAGCCCCGCTTCACACGCAGCACAGGCTCAGCCAGTCCTCGTCGGCAGCCGGCCCGCCTCTCCGGCTGCTCAAGGCAGAGGCTGAAACCTACCCGGGTTGCGTTTCAGGAGTCCCGGCCTGCTCTCCCGGGCGCTGAGCTCTGAGGGCAGCAGCCTCTGGGGCTGGGCTCTGGCCAGGTGAGCCAGCTGCACCTGTGGCTCTGGTTTCTCCCTTGCCCCACCACCCCCAGCTTTTTTTCCAGAGTGCCTCCATCCTGCAAGACTGACAGCTGACTCTGGGCTGGGAACAGAGTGTAGGAAGTGGTCTTTTCGAACGTCCCTCGCGGCCCCAGCTGCCAGAAGCCCCGCTGCCGCCGCGTTGCCTTATTTACCCTGGCCACCAGGCCTCTCCTGGCTGCCCTGAGAAAACAGATTATGGTCCAGAGCCAGGTCCTTGCGTGTTTCCTCTCTGGAGGTGAATTGAGTTTTAAAAGAAAGGTTTCCTGCCGCCTGTGACACCGTTTTGGTTCGTTTTATCCGTCTCCACCTGCGGGGCAGGGAATTAACCTGCTGCCCAGGGCCGGGCCGGCGGACGTTGTAAGGCGAGCAAAGCTCACGAGTGTGGGTCTGACACCACACCAAGGAGGCCTGTTCTCCTCCACAGAGCATTGTGTGAGGGAGGCCCAGGCCCAGATCTGAACAGGGCTCTGCGTAACTCGATATGTTTTCTTTCGTTGCTGTAGTCACTGTGTGCCAGATTGAACTCTGCCCCGTCTGTGTCTGTGTATGTTGGGTTGTTGCAGGGGGAGGGGAGAAGGAGGGGGGCCACCGGGGGGGGAGGGGAGTGTATCCATGTGTTTTTTTTTTCCTCTCCACCTTCCTTTTTTCCTTTGCCTGCTTTGCTCACTCTTTGCTATATACACCCTAACACGACTGTCCTCGCGTCTCGGTCCTTAACCCTTTACGAATGAGCACTGCTCTTTGTGCATCCTGTAATGCATCTTCACAGACTCCCTCAGGCGCCCTGTCTGGGAAGCGCCAGCCCTGTCAGAGATAACAGCGGGCCTCTGGAAACTTGAACTTCCGCAGAAGTGCTTGTGCGGTAATTAGCAGAGCCCCACTCTGATACAGAAAAAGATCCCCTCGATTATAAACAAACAAGCAGAGAAGGACCTCAGAGCCAAGAGTCACCAGTGTGCCCCAGGCCCGCGGTGGGTACCCCCTTTGCAAAAGGCTCAGATCCTGTACCTTCCAGAAATGGGATGGAAGGATAAGCTTGATGCTCCAGCAAGATTCAGAAGGAAGGTGGGAATCTGTTGTCCAATGAAAACCTATCAGGCTGGGCCTCACTCCTGAGATGCCCAAGGTGAACCGACCCAAGGATGGTAGAAAGAGTCACTCTTGGCGGCCTGGGCTGATGGATGGATGTTCTTTCCTGGGTGAATAGAAGCCTTGCTTCACTTTGCTGGAGGGAGATGCAGGCTGGCAAAATATCTTGGTACCTATTAAAGGGTGGTGGCCAGAGAGAGCTCCTCACACAGGGCGGGCTCTGCTCTCAAGGGGGGTGGACATCATTCCTCAGGTCCCAGGGCCCCGCAGGATCAGGGGATGGGAGTGAAGAGCCTCAGTCTCGCTGTTTATGTCTCCCAGCCATCACAGAAATGCTGAAAAATACAGAACTTTGGGTCTCCTTGCGAGGGGAAGATGTCTTGTCTCATCCTGGGCTATATTTAGAATGGAAAATGTGCTGGCTCAGAGAAAACTGGTCATGTGCCCTTCTCCAGGCTGCACTCTGGGCTGGGAACCCCGCCCCATCAGCGCTCCTCCCCATCCTTCACACAGCTCTGACACCCGCTTCCTCCTCCAGGGAGCCCTCCCAGCCTGTAGGAAGACCCCACAGGGTAAGGCCTGGTTTTCCCGGTTAATAAACTTCACAAGCGTCCCCCTCTCGTGAGGACCATGAGAACCTAGGGTAGCGCTGTTTGCGAGGCCGGGTGTGAGCTCAGAGCTCAGAAGGGCATGTTGGACCTGAACGTGGAAATTCCGCTACCTCCCCCCACTCCTGCTTCTCCAGGGGTGAGGGCTGGGGACAGCGTGGCAGGGAGTGGACACAGGGATCCTGGCCCAAACGACAGTCCTGGGTCCAGCGCCACGATTGTACTCTGGGGAGTAATGTCACCTTAGGCACAGAGAGCTTCGTGGTGGTGATGATTCAGCCGGTCCCCATCAGCACCCGGTTAACTTTCTTTTCGTAACCATCAAAATGTTTTTAATGAACCTGGAGGTTTGTTGCATCACTGTTTTGCTTGTGAATCTGCACATGATTTCTCAGAAAGAACAATCCAAACCCGCCCTGTCGCCGATGCTGGCCCAGCGCTACTTCCCACTTTACTGGGGAGAGGGGTCAGAAGAGGCACCGCTGAAGACAGGCGTCTGTCACCCGTGCTCGTGGGGACAAGGAGGCAGTGGGTACACAGTGGTACTCTCACTTCTCGGGCACCTGTCGTGGGCCGGGGGCACCACGCACCGTTTCTGATCCTCACATCCCTTCTGAGAGGCGGGTATTATCGAGTCCTTTTTCCCGTTCAGGAAACCAGGGGTTAAATGCCTTGTCCATGGACCTTTCCCCCACCCTCCTCGCCCAGCTCCCCACCATGTCTTGCCGGTTCTCCCTGTGAAATGCAGCCCCTTGGTCTTCCACAACATCGCCCCCAGCCCAACTTCTCACCCCGCTAGGCTCATACTCCTCACAGACCAGCATGATCTTTGGGAAATGCATGCTCCTCCCTGGTACCTGACAGCGGCTTCTTGTTGCTCTTAGAATGGAATTCTGACTTCTCCCTGTGCACGGCCAGCACCTCCCCTAGGTCCTAGCTGTGGCTCCACCCACTATGCTCAGGCTGGTCCTGCCTCAGGGCCTTTGCATGTGCTGTTCTGTGCCCCTGGTTTGGACCCTGGACTCTGAATACACTTCTGGTCTCTTCCTAGTGAGGTTTGAGGTGCTGTTCTAGCTTTTGGTTAACTCTGCAGCCCACTCTTGTACATCTGTTCTCTTGGGCAGGAAGCAGGCATTCCGGCTCTCACACTGTGGGGCTGGTACCTCCATCCCCAAGGCTCAGGTCACACCAATACCCTGTAGTCTGCTCCCTCGTCCCAGGGTGAGCCACGCTCCCAAGATGCAGGGCAGCTGCCTCCTTCTTGCACAGGCTCTGGTGGATGTGATTTTTCCCCCTAGGGCCCCTTGGCCAGAACTCAAGGCTCTGCGATTAGGGCGAAATGGCTCCTCATTCGTGGGGCTTTAGCACATGAACTGACACATCATGTCCTAGAGGCCTGTCCAGAGGGGAAGAGGACGACCTTTGCCTGCTTTAGACGGCCTTTCTTAAACCCAGTGCATTCTGCACTAGGATTTTCCTATTCAATTATTGCATCATCTCAGAAGAAGACTCTCTTATAACTAGTGCAGCTTGGGCTGGCTTGAACATCTAGCACCTCCCCACACACCATTTGATCTATTGCTTCAAAATAATTTGTCTCCAGTTATCAGGCTACTAAGATCCACCAATCACCTGGAAGCAGCCCCATATTTGTTGCTCAGAAAAACTGGCCCTTTCAAAGAGCTACTCAAAGGTGGCCTGGGACAGTAGCCACTTGGAGGGGACACTTTAAGACAACAGCTGATCCTTTGCACAGGATATTTGAGGCCCCCAGAGGGCAAATAAGGTTCCCTTCTTCGTACCCTCCGCTGGTTTCACCAGCCTCCCCCTCTGAGGTCTACACAGCTTGAAGTATGTGCCTTCTAGCTCAAAACTGATAATTTCAAATGAAAGAAAAAAAAAAAAAAGAGAAATAGAGAAGACAAATGTGAAGTAACATTAACTAGATCATTGAGGCAGCCTGTCAACCATATTTTGCCTCTCTGATATTTTTTTTTAGCCCTAGTGTCACACCTTCCTTGTCATCAGTTTTTAACACGTGAGCATTTTTTAATTAAAATTCAGTGTCATCGAACAGGTCATAGAGTGTGAGCAATATTCTCTTTGTTCTAGAAATCCACATGTAATGAAGCTGCCATTCACAATTGTTTTCCACGGGGCTGCTTATTTAAAAAAAAAAAATGATTTTCAAGGAACAGAAATAGGTGCATTTTCCCAGCATGGGGTCCATGAGGAATGAAGAACTTACCAATCATAGCCCAGGCCCTGGGGGGGGTGTGTGTGTGTGGCAGGGGTGTTGTCAGATGTCAATTTGGGCTGATTGTTTCTGAGGCCACATGACTATGATTCTTGGGTTTCCTGTGGTGCATTTTATAGACTGATGTCCCTTTTTAGAGATAAATTATTAGATGAATGTTTATAGATGAATGCACATTCAGTGTGCTAGAGTTGAGGTGGGGAGCCCTGCGAAGCTGCAGGAAAAGGTTTTAGGAGACAGACAGGGACCAGGGCGCTGAGCTGGGGCGCCCGTTGCCTGTGACCGAGACCTCCTGCACTGGAGACAAGAATCCTGATAGACCCCAAGTCTCACCTGGAGAATGAGCAAAACCAAAGCAGCCTCTGCCAAAGGCCCCAAAGGCCCACCATGGGGGTCAGAAACCACAGTAGGGCCTGGTTTTTTGGTTTGTTTTCAATACCTGAGCCAACATGTAAAAATCTCGTGGCTTCTGGCTCTCCTTACAAAATCAGAGGATTTGGGCTCACAACGTCTGATCCCCCAGTATCAATCTGCTAAAGCTGCTTATTAGCTGCCCACAGTCCCTCACTCCTTAGCTACTGAGCCCTGTGGGCCTCTGAGTTGTGGCTTCGCCTCACGGGACATTTAGATAGGAAGAACAGTCTTTCTTCCTTTGGGGCACCTCACTCCATCCTACCAGGGTAGTCGTGGGCAAATCATCCCAGAGCCTCAGTTTTCCCATCTCTATAATGGGATGACAATGGGCCCTCGTAGGGTGGTCCGTAAAAGCTCCCTCCCCTCTGCCTGCACATCCTCAGGGGCCACCGGTGTGTTTTTCTGGAGGGAAGTCAGCTGGGTACTCTGTGTGTCAGCAGCCTGCATGCCGTCGTCCTCCTGAACGGCTTGTTGGAGGAGTGAAGACAGAATTATTCAGAAACAAGTGATTTCCCAGCTGCGGTCTCCTCTCTGATGACAAAGGACTCCCTCGGCCCACATGGGAGGTGAGGCAAGAATTACGTGCTGCAGAAAGGCTGCTGGGACCATCTTGAGTTTGTTTGTAACTAATCTCCAGTAATTTAGATCTTTTTAATTCACAGTAAATCCGATTCCCTCGACAACATCTAGGGTAAAATACCAGGAGCGTGTGTGGAGACCAAGCGTGGGGAGGCTTTTTGTTTTCCCACCACCAAATCCATAGTTACCCTCCAAGTTGAAATCTTATCATATTTAACTGGTTCCACATAAACAGATCTGTGTATATTTTCAGTAGTTTCAGCTGAAACCTGTTAAGAACAGATGTGCAGATGGTCGCCCAGCACTGATCCATTTAAATGTATTTTTCCACGAGCAGCGTTTTCCCTCTGCCCTTCCTCGAGGGGGGAAGAATAAGAAAGTGGGACCGTTATTAAGATGGATATTACACGCTTCTGAGTCTCTGCAACCAGCGTTTGCTGTTGGTTTTCCAACAGCAATGTGGCTCACGAGGCTCTGAGCACAGGGTGTGCCTATAATGGACAATGTTTGAGCCCATGTGGCTGGGAGGATGGGCCTTTAGCTCTCTCTGGCTGCCACCCACATAAGGGTGTTTTCCCGGCTGCTGGGGACTCAAGTAGCCCCTGTCCAAAGGCTGGAGTAAGTAAGTTATTCACCTCTTTGACCCTTTAGTTTTTTTAAGCAGAAAAAAAAAGGGTGAGGGGGGATATAAAAGAACCCCTACAACTCAGCAACAACCAAAACCAAATCATCTGATTTCTAACTGGGCAAAGGACTTGAAAAGCTATTTCTCCAAAGGAGACAAATGGCCAAGAAGCCATGAAAAGATGGTCAGCATCACTGAGAATTAGGGAAATGCAAATCAAAACTATAAGGAGATATCACCTCACACCCATGAAGAGGGTTAGTATTAAAATTTAAAAAAAAAAAACAGAAAATAACAAGTATTGGCAAGGATGTGGAGAAATTGGAACTCTCATACACTGCTGGTGGGAAATGGAGGTATGGAGGTTCCTCAAAAAATTAAAAATAGAACAACCATATATGATCCAGCAATTCCTCTTCTGGGTATAGAGCCAAAAGCTTTGAAAGCAAGATTGCCAAGAGACTTTTTCGCACTCATGTTTATAGCAGCAGTAGTTGCAGTAGCCAAAAGGCGGAAGCAACCCATGTGTCCATCAACAGATGAATGGATAATCAAATGTGCTCCGTCCGCACAATGGACTATTATTCAGCCTTTAAAAGGGAATTTGGACACACACTACAACAGAGATGGACCTCAAGGACATTACGCCAATTGAACTAAGCCAGTCGCCAAAAGACAAATCCTGGATGATTCCACTTACATGAGGTATATAGAGTAGGCAAATTCACAGAAACAGAAAGTAGAAGGGTGGCTGCCAGGGGCCGGGGGAGGGGGCAGTGGGGAGTTACTATTTAATAGGTATAGAGTTTCAGTTTTGCAAGATGAAAAAGTTCTGGAGATCTGTTGCATAACAATATTTATGTACTTACTACTGAACTGTACACTTAAAATGATTAAGATGGTAAAAATGAAAATAGGGGGAGGGAGGGTCAAATCGTGATACTGACCCATGGATGGGTGAGAGGATTCCATGAGATAATGCGCACTTAGCAGGACTTTATCCTGTGGGCTGCGGAGATTATAACTAAGATGGAATGAGATAAGGCGGGTTGTTTCCCCAGCTTTGAATTTTTGTTCTCCAGAAGGCTCCTCTCCCACCCTCCCATTGCCCACCTGACAGAGCTCATCCGGCCTCCCAGGTCCCCATCACAGGCTGTAGCCATCTCAAGGACTGTCCCCATGGGCTCAGCCTGTGCCTCTGGGACACAGAGTTCTGCCCTCCCGGCCCGCTTTCCCCAGCTGGCGCTGGCTGTGAGAGGCTTCCTGGCTGCTTTCAGTGGCCTCTGAATAAACCACAGGGCCCCCAGTTCCTTCTGTCTGCAGGCTTTCATCCCCCTGAATTTGCCCTGCATTGGGAGGGGGAGGGAGAGCTTGGGTGGGGGAACATGATGGCAGATGAGCCTCAGGGGTTCAATGCCAGCTGCTTCCAGCTCCAGTTCTGCCCCAGTCGAACCCCTTAGCCCCAGTGTGTCATGGGTGAAAGAGGGGTGAGGGCAGAGTTGGGCTTCATAATCTCTAAAGATTCCAGATCTTTGGGGGGGGGTGCTCTGTCCTCCGAGTTCTGTCCAGCCTGGTCCCGTCCACAGGGCACAGCATCCGACAAATTTAACATGCCTGAGTTTGCTTGGTACCTAACAGGACATTGTGAATTGAGCGTTAACACAAGCACCTCTGTGTTTTTGTGTGAGCTGGGACCTGGTGGGGGTATGTCCTGGGCTCTGAGAGCAGCACGAGGCTTGGAGGCCCTGGCAGAGCCCTGGCAGAGAGATCTTCAGCAAGACAGGCATCTCTGCTACCTGATAGGAGGAGACCCCCAGCAGGGCTTGGACTCGTCTGAGTAGACAGATGAGCAGCTGGCTTGGGAGGTGAGATCAGATTCCCAGAGCAAAGTGGTACCACATTTGTCTTAATGAGGAGGAAAGAACAAAATCAAAGCATTCGTTAACACTTCAAAGAAGTTAAAAGAGCCCATTTGGTTCCCAAGTGCTACCTCTCCTGGCCGGTTAAGTGTCTGGTGGAGAATCCCATTATCCTACTCAGGGGGAAGATGCCAAGGGCTTCTCTTGCTGGCTGAGAATTGTGGGGAGGCCCCCTGCTCTTGGCGGGGGGTGCTGCTTCCGGATCCCAGCCTCTGATCTGTTTAGGAGATGGTTCTAGGGATTCATACTTGTCTGTGGACATCTTGGCCTTCTCCAGGCTTTTCATATCCCTTCTGTATTTCTTTCCCCTGATGATTTTCTTACCGGCTCTTTTTGCTGTCGTTTTCAGAAGTTCATACTCAACAGCTTTGATTTCTAGGACCACTTCTGGACTTTACGGGAGCGAAAATCAATAGACTCAAAACTTGGCTTCATTATTCATTCGACTCAAACTGGTTTGGGGCAACACCTCTGAACCCCAGCCAGAAACATCCCCAAATGGGGCTCTTGCCTGGAATCTCACTGCTCACGCAGGAGACTTGAGCGCACTTAGCAAGTGAGAAAGATGCCGTTCCCCTCCCACCGCCCCACCCCGGGGAGTTTCAGTCCAGAGCTGCCCCTCCTGAATAGAGACCCCCAAAGTGAGCCTGAACAGACTCTCCCACTCTGCCTCCATCTTCTCCAGACTGCTTCTAGATTCCCTTCCTTTACTCGTGTTGCTACCCCCCAACCGCCAATATTTTCAGAATCTACACACACATTCACCCATCACTCTGGTTTCCAAATATTATCTTTATCAATACAGTGGTGTTTCCCTAAAATGACTGACAGCTGCATGACCTTTCCTTTCAGCCACAAATGAAAGGGGACTTAAAAGATATGTGTGTGTGCATGTGTGTGTGCAAGTGCTCGAGTGCACGCCTGCCTAACGCACATACACCTAATGGAAACCAGGATAAATTACAGAGAACGGCAATGTAATGATTACAAAAAGGTATACGAGGCATAACCCATTAGTGAGCTACATTTTGTTCAAAGCTGAGATACTCAGGCAGAATAACATGCCTTTGTGCCGGAATGCAGTCAGCTGTAGCAATGACTAATAATATAGTCGAGGATCTGTTCGCATTTTTCCCCTTTTGTGCCTATTTTCATAAGTTAATAACTCAAGCATGAAATTGTTTCAGGCTGAAAACTGGTGGTGAGAGCACAGCAAACTTTGTGGGAAACAACTCTGTGTTGTTGTTACTTAATTTAGTTTGGCTGTTTTTAAGTTAGGGGAGTGGAAATGTCCATGCGAGTTTTCTTGAGCCATGTGTGTCTGTGAAGCCCAAGAAAGTTTGGGATTGTGTTATACAAAGCACATTTTTACTGACTACAGATAGAAGTTTCTTTTCATACACGTGTGCTTCTGCTTAGTACGGGTCAGGATCGTTGGCGGCGGGGGGTGGGTAGGTTTGGAAGAAATTGAATCAGAACGTTATAAATGACATCATTCTGGACTCACCTGCCTTCAAGTAGAAAACTTCTATCCCAAGTCAAAAGAGCCTGGTGAGCAAACAGCTGCCTTAAACAGCTGGGGGTGGGAGTAGGGGTGAAACCTACTGCTGGGTCTTAGTAAATTCCTGGAACAAAGGAAGGGGCAGAAACAAGATGAGTGATAGTAATTCTGCTCATTCCTCCAGGAGTCCGGTTTACTGAGCATTTTCCTGTACCCAGAACCAGAGAAAAGTCCAACTGCAGGAAACCAGATTTTCTACAAGTCTTTAAACATTTTTCCTTCCTCTTCTTTTATTGGGGCAGGAGACTGAAAAATACAGAAAAGTGCAGAGAATAATATAACAAACACCTAAGTACCCACATTCCAGAATTAACAAATGTTAAGATTTTGTAATGATGACTCTAACATTACTGATAAAGTTGTTTTCTTTCCTTTATTTCACAGATGGGCAAAGTGAGGAGCAGGAGGGGATAGGACACGGCTGAAGGCTGAGGTGTGCAGCCTCCAGCATGTCTCTTCTTTACGAACTGGATCCCTACAAGGAGATTCTCAAGCTGGTAAGGCAAGCATTATTGTCCCACTTTATCGACGAAGGGCTTGGGGCCCCCAGTGGATGTGGACGAGGGCCTCTGTGTTCTAAGCCCTGTGCTGGGCTCAGGGGACAGAACAGAAGACAAAGCCCAAAGCAGCCCAGATCCCTGCCGGAGGGAGGGATACAGAGAGTGCCTGCGTGGCTGGGAAGCAATTCTCTGCAGCCAGGGTCAACTTCACCAGGCTCCTAATCCAGAAGCAAGCCAGCAAATTTTACTTAGGGAGACATTCCATAGAAAAACGTGTACTTCGTAGGGTATATTTGAATCAATGACTCAGTTACAGATCATTGCCAAAGAAAAACAAAATATCCTGCCACCCTGTGAGATGATGTGATGATTGTTATTTTTACTAGTAGATTGCTCCATTTATAAATCTTTGATAAATCCCTTTCCCCAGCCAAACGGCATCTGAACCTGTGAAGAGTTTTTTAAAAAAGTGAAATTGATGAGGGATGCGAGCTGGCCTTCTGTATGCCCCGGAGCTTCTCAGGCTACAGCTCGGTGCGCGTTGCATCGGTTGAGCCCACGCTGGGTTGCATCATATTCTGCAAATCCACGTGCTTGCTCTCTGAGGGCGACAGGAGCCGGCTCAGGGTCCACCAGCTGGAATCTCAGAAAGCGCGGTCTCTAAAAATACCCAGCTCTGCAGATTCACTTGGGGCCCAGGAGGCTTCTAGATTGACAACTCCCTTTACGCACCAACCACGGGTTCAAAAAGAAAAAAAAAAAAAAAATCAGCATGCTTTTTTGAGTTGATTGATTTCTAGCTCCGGAGAGTTTTCGCAGGTCATTTCAGAGTGATGGAAACTCCCCGGAATTATTTTAGGAAAAGTAAAAGACAGCAAAACTTAACTAGCAGCCAGGCTTTGTCCGGGTCTGGGGCTCCGACGCGCGCAGACAGACGCCCAGCCTCACCGCGGCCAAGGTCACGTTTAGGCTGCGCCGGCACCTCTGCGCGGTCTGGCACGGACGGACGCGCGCCCGGCAGGTCGGTGGGGCTGCAGCCCGCCCCTCTCCAGCCCAGCCTGGAGGCTGCCTTCCCCCGCGTATCCCCGGAAGGCGAGGGGCAGGCGCGGAACTCGAAGTTCCAAAGTGTAAGGGAGAAAACCGTGTCCAGTTCGCCTGAAATGAAGCACACAGCCCTGGGTGCTCAGGGTCTCCCAGCCCGATGTGTGCGAATTGTTTCCCCGAGCAATATACAGGGCTGTGTTTTGGGGGGAAAGTACTTCCTGCTGCTTCCAAAGACAGAAAAACCACAGGGTTCCGGACATAAGGGCGTTGGCTTTATCAGCTTAGAGCAGGTCCTTCCTGGCCTCAGCCCGGGCCCTTCCTACCACCTAGGCAGAGACACAGTCAGACAGAAACGCACAGCTCAAGCGCTGACACACACCGAGAGTTGTGTTCAACCCTCAAAAAACTGTTAGGAGATTGCAGAGTCAGGGTGCATTCTGCCTTCCTCTCTTCCGTTGCACTGGGCACTGTGCCGCCTTTGAAGTCACCTCAATCCAAGGACAAGCAAACCTAAAGAGGGCAGTCTGGGGCCTCCAAGAAAACACCAGAAAGATTGTTTTTAAACTAGATCTACTCCAGATTGCTTGACATGAGAAACTCACTACTGCTGGGGGTGGCCTTGTGTGACCCTGGAAAGCTGGCTTTACCATGGCCCTGTGAAGAGGCAATTGGGCAGGGAAGAAGTTAAGACAGTTCCTTGAATGGATTCCTTGAGTGAGGTTTGAAAAGATTTGGTTAAGGTTCTCCCCATCATTTCTAAAAACACGCTAGCCAAATGTGAGAATTCCAGTTGCTTCGTGTCCGCATTAGTGCTTATTACAGTCAGACTTTCTGTCGTAATCATTCTAATACATGCGTAGTGAGAGCTCTTTGTGATTTTCATTTGCATCTCTCTGACTAATAACAATGAGCATCTTTTCATATGCTTGTTTGTCATTCATATATGTTCTTTGGTGATATGTCTGTTTAAATATTTTGCATATATATACACATATATATATAGAGAGAGAGAGAGAAAGAGAGAGAGAGAGAGAATTTTCAGTAAATACAAGCCGTTATTTAAAAGATCTTAATCTGAGTTTCTCTGATAGTGGTGATTAATATAGTAGAAATGTGGTTGAAACAACGCCATAGTGAGCCTGACCTTGACTCACATGAGACTTCTAATCCATGTTTTTAGGAAGAAGAAGTTGAATTCATATTTGCATTAAGGAAGAACATTACCCAGTTTATTAAAAAAAAAGAAAAGACTTTTGCCCATTTTTTAAAAATTGGGTTGTTTTCTTATTATTGAGTCTTGGCAGTTCTTTATATATTATGAATATAAGCCCCTATTAGACATGATTTGCAAGTGTTTTCTTCCAGACTATAGCTTGTCTTTTCATTTTCTTAACAATGACTTTTTGTTTTTAATTTTAAAGAAGTCCAGTTTATCATTTTTTTCTCTTATGGATTATGCTTTGGGCTTTGTATCTAAGAAATCTTTGCCTAACCCAGGGTCATGAAGATTTTCTTCTAGGAGCTATAGATATTTCAATCTATGATGATCCATTTTGAGTTAATTTTTGTAAATGGTATGAGATGCAGATCAAAGTTCACTTTTTTGGCCTTTGGATATCCCAGTGTGCCCTCAACATTTGTTGAAAAAATTATCATTTCTCCACAGCATTGCTTTGCACCTTTGTTAAAAATCAGTTGTCCATAAATGAGTCTAATTTTAGACTCTTGATTCTGAAGTTCCATTGGTGTTTGTGCTTGTCTTTACTCCACTGTCCTTATTATTGTAACTTTATAATAAGTCTTGAAATCAAGTGATGTAAGTTCTTCAACTTTGCTTTTCTTTTGCAAAGTTGTTTTGATTATTCTAAGTCCTCTGCATTTCCATATGAGTTTCAGAATCAGCTTGTCCATTTCTACAGAAAATCTGCTGAGATTTTGATCAGAATTACATTGAATCTACAGATCAATTTGGTGAGAATTAACACCTTAAAAATATTGAGTCTTCTCACAGATATAGAGAACAAGCTAGTGGTTACTAGTGGGGAGAGGGAAGTGGGGAGGAGTAATATAGGGGTAGGGGGAAAAAGGGTTATTATGGGATTATATGAAATCATGCATGTGAAACTTTTGAAAATTGTAAAGCACTATAGAATTTAAAGACTCATTCAATTAAAAAAATCTTTTTAAAAATTTTAGAACTCAGTATCTCTCTATTTATTTAGGTTCTCTTTAATTTCTCTCAACAATGTTTTGTAATTTTCAGTGTATAGATATTGTCCATCTTTTGTCAGATTTACCCTAAATATTTTATACTTTTTGATACTATTGTAAGTGATATTTGTAAATATTCAATTTCCAATTGTTCATTGAAAGTATACAGAAATACAATTGATTTTTTGTACATTAATCTCGTATCGCATATCTTTACTAAAGTCACTTTTTACATTCCAGTAACTTTTTGTTTCTATAGGATTTTCTACATAGAGTCTCATGTCATCTGCAAATGAGGACCGCTTTACTTCTCTCATTCCAATCTAGCTCGCTTTTATTTCTGTTTCTTGCCATATTGCACTGGATTGAATCTTCAGTACAATGTGAAATAGAATCTGTGAGTTTCTGATCTTAGGAGGAAAATATTCAGTCTTTCACCATTAATAATGATGTTAGCTATTAGTTTTTAGTAGATGCCCCTTATCAGATAGAGGAAGTTCCCATCTAGTCTTAGTTTGCTGAGAGTTTTTACCAGGAATATCTGTTGGATTATTTCAAATGATTTTTTTGCCTCTGTTGAGACCGTAGTTTACTAGCGTCATCATTTAGCAAGTTTGAGTCAAGTATAGAACATTTATCTCTTTTTACGTCTCTTTCTGCTCCCTGTTTATAATATAATTGTCTTAAATATTTCTTCTACATTCATTTTGAATCACATTAGCAGTGTTACAGTTTTTGCCTCAACTGGCAACATAATTTAGAAAAATTAAGAAGAAAAGGAAAGTCCATTGTATTTACCAGCATTACCAATATGTTTGCTTATTGTGTTGTTTCTTCCTTACTGACGTTACAGAAGTCTTTCTTTTATTGTTTCTTTTCTGTTTAGGAAACTTCTTTTAGCCATTCTTATGTGGTATTGATATATCTGCTAGTGGTAAATAGTCTCAGATTTTCTTTTTTTGAAAATGTCTTAATTTCCCTTTCATTCCTGAAGGATCCTTCATTGGAGAGGACCTTTCAACTGAATATATAGTTCTGTGTTGGCAGTTCTTTTCTTTCAGCACATGAGAGTACTCTGGCCTCCATGGTTTCTAATGAAAATGTGCTGTCATTCAAATGTTCTTCCCCATAGGTAGTGTCATTTCTCTGTGTTTTCAATATATATATTTTTCTCTTTGTTTTTCTGAAGTTTGACTGTCATGTGCCTTGATATGGATTTCTTTGGGTTTATTCTGTTTGAAGTTTGCTCAGCTTCTTAAATCTGTGTGTTTGTGTTTGTGCTTTTGTTTTTTGCAAAACTTGGGATGTTTTAAGCCCTTATTTAATCGAGTACTTTTTCAGTTTTGCCCTCTTTTCCTTTCTTACCAGAACTTGGATATCACAGAAGTTAGATCTTTTGCTATAGCAAGACAGGTCCCTGAGGCTCTGTTCCTTTTTTTTTTTCCCCCAGCCTATTTTCTTCTCTCTGTTGTTCAGATTGGATATTTAATGCTGTCCTATCTTCCAGGTCACTGTGTCCCTCTATTTTGCTGTTGAGCACCTCCATTCAGGTGGGTGTTTTGGTTGTTGCTGTTGTTATTACTGTATTTCTCTGTTATAAATATTCCATTTAGTTCTTTATATTGTATCTCTCTTCCTTTTTTTAAATTTGTTTCAAGAGTATTTGTCATTGCTCTTTGAAGCATTTTAATGGTGGTTGCTTTAAAATGTTTGTCGGATAATTCTAACATCTCTGTCATCTTGGTGTTAGCATTTATTCGTTGGCTTTCTTCATTCAGTTTGAGGTCGTCCTGGTTCTTGGTATGATGAGCAATTTTCTACTGAAAGCTTGACATTTGGGGTATTATGTTTTGAGACTCTGTATCTTATTTCGATCTGTTTTCACTGGCTTCCTCTGACATTGTGGGTGAAGGTGTGGGGGAGTGGCAGTGAGCTCTCTCATTACTGCCATGTGGGGTGGAAGTCCAGGTCCCTCACTTGGCCTCTGTTGACACCCGAGGAAGGGGTCTCCTTCTTACTGCTGGGTGTGGGTAGAAGTGCTAGGCTTCCACTGATAGCTCCCCCATGTGGTGGTGTCAGATTGCCTCGATGCTATTCCTCACGTGGCCTTGCTACCCCTGCGAGGTTAAGAGGGTCCTGACTCCCCACTAGGTCTCCCAGATACCACCCTTGCTCCTTGTTACTGCTGTGTGGGGATGAAAGTCCAGCCTCCCGGCGTGGTCTCCACTGACACTGGGGAGGAGCTTGTGACCACTGAGTGGGGATGAAAGTTTCAGCTCCCTGCTCAGCCTTCTCAGACCCCACCCTGGGGTGGGAGGCAGGCAGGGTGGGGCAGGTTGTTTGGGGCATGTTTCAGCCTGGTGATGAGGGTGGACGTCAGGGCTCCCCTTGGCCTTTGCTGATGAAGGCGGGGCTGCAGTATTTTCTGTGGTGTTTGGCTAGAGTGAAACAGTTATTGCCTAAAACTTTTCTTTCTTGCTGGGCTGGCCCTTTCCAGGCCATTTGGCTAGAGAGAGCAGGCTTTTGTGGGAGCTTCCTCTTTGTTTGCTCTCTTTTGGAATTTCTGGGTTCCCGGCTTCTTCAACACCTCGCCTGGGATACACAAGGCAAAAAGAAGCCAGAGAGCTCACCACTCCATTCTACCCATCCCGAGGTCCGTATCAGTCTGTCTTCTCTCCACCTTCCAGAATCTTCTTATGTTTGCACTGTATATAACGTCCAGGGTTTTTAGTGGTGGGTGGCAGGAGGAATGGATAAGTATGCCTGTTCCAACTTCCTGGAAGTGAAAGTCCTCATCTCACTTTCAGGATGCATTTCAAAGTAAGTTGCAAATATTCACCCTTAAATACCTCAGCATGCGTGTTATTAATTACAGTTCAGTATTTGTTTATATCTTTCATTTTTAAGACAAAAGTTGTACATACGTTAAAATGCACAAATCTTAAGTGGACCATTTGATGAGTAAAACCCACCCTCTATCAAGATATAGGGTCTGGTCCATCACCTGAGAAATTCCCTCATCCTCCTTCCCAGTCAATCCCTGTCCCCAGCCACCCCCCAGAGGCAAACATTGTTTTGCTTTTTAGCGTCCTAGATTGTTTTGTTTGTTCTAGAATTCATGTGAATGGAAACATGCATCAGACACTCTTTTGTGTTTGGCTTTCTTCTTTCAACATAATGTTTTGAGATTTATCCATGTTTCGTCCTTCATTCCTTTTTGCTGCTGAGTTGTATTCCATCACACGAATATACCACGGCTTGTTGATCTATCCTCCTATCAAGGGATACCTGAGCTGTTTCCAGGCCCTTTTAATCTGAGCATATTTTTTAATGGTCTGAATAAACCTTCATCAGAACACAGGGTCATATTTGAAAATGTCACTTACAGCTCTGACATACTGAGTTTTGTAGTTTTCTGAAATGATATAAAGAATCATTCCTTCATTCTTTCATTTGTTCATTTAACCACTATTTAGTGAGCTTGTTTTCGGTGCCAGGAGTCATTCTAGGCTGTGGGATTAACAGGGAAGAGGACAGACTCAGATCTCTGCCTGGTGCAGCTGGCATTCTAGTGAGGGTAACGGGGAGGCACAATAAACCAAACACGAAATAGACATATAAGATCGGTTAGCAATGTGTGCTATGAAGGAAGAATAAAGCCAGGTCCATGGGTGGAGCCTGACAGGTGGCCCAGGGGTAGGTATGATGTCATTTTAGCTCCAGAGGTCAAGGGAGGACCTCGGAGGAGGGCAAGGAGGATTCTTAGAGAAGGTGAGGTTTGAAGACACGAGGACCTTTGTATAAAAGTCTGTGTTTGTACAGCACCTTCATGCCTGGGAATTCACGAACTTCAGAATTGACTTCCCCATCATCCCTAAAGGGTGGGAAGACCCAAGGCCCCGAGAGGAGGCAGCTGGCCAAGCTGGCACAGGGAACTCCACAGCAGCCAGATTAGAGGTCTGTGCCCACCGCCCGAGTGTTGGTGAGCCCACCTTCTCCTTGGTTTCCTGAAGGGGAGCCTTCAGTCTCCCCAGCCCCTCTGCCCACCCCCTTCCCCTCCTGCAGGTGCTTCCCCAGGAAATGCTAACGTGGAGTGAGAAAGCCACGGCCAGGCTGAGGTCTGAGGGTTCCTAGTGTGTGTGTCCTTGAGCAAACCCTCTCCTGCTGGTGAGAGATTCTTAAAGTCAGAAGTTGGGGACGGAGTGAAACTTGGTGGCCGACATCCACCCACATGTCCTCCTTCCCTTATCACATCTGTCACTACACACCCCCTTAGCAGAGCTGCCGCTCCTGTGCGAACACCGGCTGGGAGCTCTTTCTGTTTTATCGTGTTTAACTCTCACACCCACCCTGTGGGTAGGTCTCTATTCTTACCCATGGGAGACAGGAGACAGGCATTTGCTGAGGCTAACGCAGAATGCTAAGTTGGGTCTGTCCGACCCTCACCGGGTGCTTTGAGCCACTGCGTTTTATTGTTTACTCAGTTCTGAGCAAAGGGAACCCCTGCCCTTTGGGGTTATGAAATTGTAGAGGTCGGTGGGAGGGATCTGGAAAAAAGCTAGAGGATGTTTCCAGGAGAGGAGTGGGGTGGGGTGGACCTGCGTGGGTCTGAGAGAAGCCTTGTGTGGATGTCCCTGTGGAGTCGGGAGAACAGGGAGTTTGATGGGAAGGAGCTGGGATTCAGAGTTGAAAAAACCTGGGTTCAAGCCCAGACTCCGCACTGATTCCACGGATGGCAGGATTTGGGGCAAATCCTTTAAGCCCTCCAGCTTCCACTTCCACATCTGTAAAATGGGGTAATAATGGTATCTCTCTCAAACGTTGCTGGGTGGTTCCAATGAGGCGATGCAGATAAAGTGCTTAGACAGTGCCAGGCTCACAGTAAATGCCCAATAAATGCAGGTTTGCTATTGCCTGAAGAGTGGCAGCCCTACAGACCCAGAAACTGTAGATGCGGGGAAGGACGGCAGTGCAGTGCAGGCAGGGGCAGTGTTTTACCCAGGAGTGGCGGGACCTGGCAGAACCCAGGCCCTTGCAGGAGGATATCCGCAGGGACCTGGGCTTCCTGCATCGGAGGGATGAGTGACCTCTGGGGTGTCTTCCAACCTGGAGATTTCGAGT